>NC_065582.1:135093596-135442763 GCF_024542745.1 Macaca thibetana thibetana | reverse complement strand
CACTTCGTATGATTGGGCAGGATGTTTATTACCAAAAAGCAACCACCTGAGGGGTGAGTAGGGACTGAAATCCAGTCTGTGCTCCTCTTGCCTTGCCACGCTGTGAGTCCTGCTTAGGATTGTATGCCACCCCCCACCACCAGAGAAAAAGGCCTCTCTGTAATTTTTATAAAGGCACTATTTGGCTAATACTGACGCTAATCTATATGTAAACCTTTCTTCCAATTATCTCAAAACTAAGTGTTAGAAAAAAGTTAATTAGGAAGAAATTTTGCATTTTTATTTTTAAGGAATTAGTATCCTATAACTTTTATGTTCCTAACAATTCTTACTACATCTTTTTCAAATACTGTGTGTGAATTCTTAAGCAATCTTGGCATTCACAGATTGGGTTGTTTGTTTGTTTGTAGAGACGGGGTCTCACTATGTTGCCTAGGCTGGTCTCAGACTCCTGGGCTCAAGCAGTTCTCCCACCTCAGCCTCCCAAAGTGCTGGGATTACAGGCATAAGCCACCATACCTCGCCAGATTTGATCATATTTGCTTCACCTACTCAAATTATGGGGATGGGATACAGGTCCAGGCTAGGGTCTTGGGATCCAGGACTCTGCTTGAGAATGAGAAGGGCTGCCCCAGGATCAGAGGGTGGAACCAAAGAGAGACTTAAGCCCCCACTCACACAAGGGCAGCTTTCTGTCTCATACAAAGGACCTAGTCCAAGGAGACAAGAAGTTAATCCCAAGGGAAAAGTCTGGAGTAGAGGACAGGACAGAGAGAGTAGTTCAGAGGCAGAGCTTGGAAAGATTTTCTGAGACAAAGGTTTCCTGGGAAGTGTTCTTTTGTAGGGGCCTCCTGTGTGCTTTGGATAAAACTGAAAAGTTCAAAAGGCCTAGTCAGTCTGCAGAGCTCCGAGTCAATGCAATAATGCCACTGGAGGTCAAGAAGAGGCAATGACATCAGAGACCAACGCCCTGGTTTCAGTGAGACAAAACACTGAAACCAGAGCCCAACAAGAGCCCACTGGGCCAAACAAAAGCCCACTGTGAACCAGTCACAACCCCGCCAATGCCAGGTGAGTGCGTAAACTTTCCCTCTCCCAGAGGCCATCTTGGCTAACAGAAGGGGAGAGAAGAAAATGCCTAAAAAGCGGAGCATGTCCCCAAAAGAGATTAGGTTAACCCCAAAGTAGACTCTGGCTACCTTTGCTTGGAAAGTTTCTGTTTGGTGATCTACTTTCACTTCATCACCCTATCTCCCCATCGGAGGAAATGGGGCTTTCTGGACAAAAGAGAGTAGTTACAGAAAACAAGAAGGCTACATGTTCAACCTTTGAGTTCAACTTAACCCCGTTACACCTGGTCCCTCGAATCCCAGAGGGCATGCTTTGCACATTATTCAGAAGTTACAGAGTTCAAATATAAACGTAGATGAGTCTTTTGATACCCTTGAGGTTGGCTTTAGGCATAGAAAAAGGTTATTCAGAGGTTACTTAGCTTTAAAAATTAATATTTAATTTACTAAATTTACAACTTAAAAACTTCAGGCGTGGTGGCTCACGCCTATAATCCCAGCACTTTGGGAGGCCGAGGCAGGCGGATCACAAGGTCAGGAGTTCGAGACCAGCCTGGCCAACATAGTGAAACCCCATCTCTACTAAGAATACAAAAATTAGCTGGGTGTGATGGCATGCACCTGTAATCCCAGCTACTCAGGAGGCTGAGGCAGAAGAACCGCTTGAACCTGGGAGGCGGAGGTTGCAGTGAGCCAAGATCACCCCACTGCACTGCAGCCTGGGTGACAGAGCAAGACTCCATCTCAAAAAAAAAAATTCGTTTACCTTAAAATTTAAGTTCAACTTAGAATTCTTGTTGTTCTTTCACAAATATAGCAAATTTTCAAACCACTTGAAGGGCCTAAATATTGTTTGGTTCCATTAACAAATGCTATTAGATAAACTCCTTAAAACCTCTTAAGGTGCATTTATAAATTTAACATAATTTATTTTCTTAATATCAATAATTATTCAATTTAATGTCAAAACTTTCCTGGGAACCTAAATAATGCATACAAATCTAGTAGATCAAGCATATAAATATGGTGATTTTTAAGTTCTTAAGAGATCTTAGTAAGAATCTGACTTAGAATGTAAGTCACTTACTCCCTTTGGTGTTTAGGAAACACAAGACTGATCTCTAGTTTCACCAGACCAAATTCTCTTAAACATTACAACTACTTACAGTAAGTAATGTATAGGTTCTGCATTAATACAAAAATATTAATACCATAGGTAATATCCTCTTAAACATTTCTACTCCTAAATCTAAATCTTCGCAAGGTTGAAATATGATTACCCACCATGTTAGTTTGCAAGAACTGCTGTGACAAAATACCACAAACTCAGTGGCTTAAACAACAGAAATTTACTTTCTCGTAGTTCTGAAGGCTGGAAAGTCCAAGGCGTCAGCTGGTTTGGTTTCTTCCGAGGCCTCTCTTCTTGGCTTGCAGAGACCAGCCTTCTCACTGTGTTCCCAAGTGGTCTTTCTTCTTTGTGTGTACATCCCTAGTGCCTATTTCTGTGTCCAAATTTCCTCTTTTTTCTTTTTTTTTGAGTTGGGGCCTTGCTCTGCTGCCCAGGCTGGAGTGCGGTGGTGCGATCATAGCTCACTGCAGCCTCAACCTCCAGGGCTCAAGCAATTCCTCCCACTCAGGTTCCTCAGGTGTACACAACCATGTCCAGATAATTTTTGTATTTTTTATAGAGATGGGGTCTTGCTATGTTGCCCAGGCAGGTCTCAAACTCCTGCCCTCAAGCAATCCTCCTACCTCAGCCTCCAAAGTGTTGGGATTACAGACACGAACCACCACCCCCACCCCAAATTTCTTCTTATTATAAGGACACCAGTCAGGTTGGATTAGGGCCCACCCTAATGGCCTAATTTTAAATCAGTCACCTCTTTAAAGGCCCTATCTCCAGGCCAGGTATGATGGCTCACACCTGAAATTTCAGCACTTTGGGAGGCTGAGGTGGACAGATCACCTGAGGTTAGAAGTTCGAGACCAGCCTGGCCAACATAGTAAAACCCTCTATCTACTACTGAAAACACAAAAATAGCCAGTCATGGTGGCAGGTACCTGTAGTCCCAGCTACTTGGGAGGCTGAGGTGGGAGGATCACTTGAACCTGGGAGGCGGAGGTTGCAGTGACCCAAGATTGCACTACCGCACTCCAGCCTGGTCAACAGAGTGAGACTCTGTCTCAAAATAAATAAAAATAAATAAAAAATAAATAAAGACCCTATCTCCAAATAAAGTCCCATTCTGAGATACTCAGAGTTTGGACTCCAGCATATGAATTTGGAAGGGGAGACACAATTCAGCCCATAACATTCACCAGGGAGACAGTTGTGCCAACCCAACAATTTGAGAGATGCCTTTCCAGGCAATGCCTTCTGGATGACTGAATGTTGCTGGTGACCTTGATGGAACATACCGAGCCCTCCTTCGAGTGACTCTCATGGGGTGGTCCTGTAACCCTTAGAGTCCACATGGTCTACATCTCTACTTCTCACTTTTGCCTCATTACAGAGGACCACATCCCCACCCAGTCTGCTTGGTCAGCGTCCATATTTCTGCAAATCTTTAATATAATGTCTTTTATCTAGCTCTGAAGACCATGAGCTAGACGGAATTTTCCATATCCTTCTTTCCTGGTAGAATCACAAAACTCTTTTAGATATTAAATTTATTTCTTTGAAATTTTTTATTCTAATAAAAGCTGAAAGAAAATACAATAAAGACCCATATATCCTTTGCTCAGGTTCAGTGGTTGTTAACATTTGACCATATTTGCTTTCTCTTTCTCTCTCTGTCTCTCTCTTTCTCTCTCTCTCTCTCTGTTTCTCTCTCTCTCTCTGTCTCTCTGTGTGTGTGTGCGTGTGTGTGTGTGTGTGTGTGTGTGTGTGTGTCTATGTGTCTGTCTGTTTATATTTGGCTGAGCCTTTTGAAAGTACTTTGCAGAAATCATGACACTTGCCGGGCGCAGTGGCTCACGCCTATAATCCCAGCACTTTGGGAGGCTGAGGTGGGCAGATCACAAGGTCAAGAGATCAAGACCATCCTGGCCAACCAACATGGTGAAACTTTGTCTCTACTAAAAATACAAAAATTAGCTGGGCGTAGTGGCACACGCCTGTAGTCCCAGCTACTTGGGAGGCTGAAGCAGGAGAATCACTTGAACCCAGGAGGCAGAAGTTGCAGTGAGCCAAGATCACGCCACTCAACTCCAGCCCGAGTGACGTGAGATTCATCTCAAAAAAAAAGAAAAAAGAAAAGACACTTCACTTTTAAATATTAATATATTAATATCCTAGAAATACAGATAGTCTCGTACATAAACAATACCATTTTTATATCTAAAAATTAATAGTAATTTGATAATATCCTCTAATTTACAGTTTATATTCAAATTTCACAAATCCCATAAATGTCTTTTATAGGTGTGTTTTTCCAGAGTAGTATCCCATCATACATTTGCGTTTGGTTATTATATCTCTTTAGTTCCCCCGCTTTTTTCCCCATAAGATTGGAATACTCCCTTATGTGTCAAGGATGCTGTTTGAGCACTTGGTTAACATGGTGAGTGCCAGGTCTCTCTATGGTAACAGTTCTTTTCTGTTTGTAATTAGTGAACAATCTGTGGAGTGATTCTTTGTCACCACTGGGAAAGAGAAAGATAGATGATATATAGATAAATCCTAGAAAAGTTCTTTAGTTTTCTTTACAAAAATAGCAAAAGAATTTATTGAGACTTTGTAAATGTTAATATCTTTATTTTATTATACATAATTCAAGGTGTTTTTTCTCAAATGTGGGTAAATATATCCCCAGAGATATGCTGTAAAAGGCTGAGTTAGGCAAAGTGCACAGGACAGATCAGAACTTACAGGAATGATTTTATGTAGTGATATTAACACAACGTAAAAACACTTTCATGCTGAGACAATTGCAGATATATTAATGGAGTGAAATGTAAAATCCACACATATTTTTTAAATGAAGCATGCAAATTCAAAGAAAATTTGAGCTTAGGGAGTTTAAAATAGGCTGCTTCGGACTATTTCCCTAGCCTCCCAGAAGTCCTTTTCTACTTTTCTGTCCTTAAGGGGATGGCCATAGGAAAGTGTGAGAAGTGCTGGCTTTAGAGTATGTATCTGTATTTTCTCCCTGAGGCACTGGTGGGAACCTTACTTCTAGAGTATCTAAAGGAATCGCCCCTGCTCCCATGTAAGCTACTCCAATTCTGCAGAAACCCCTCTTTGCCACTTTTCAGGGGCATGTTTGTGAAGCTATTCTGGGCTCATGTCAAATGCACTAGCTTTCTTGGTTCCTAGTCCTTATTATTATTTGCAGATTGTTCTTGGTCTTTTTTAATGAAATTTGTTCAATGTTTGACTTAAGTATCATTTATTAGTTGATGTTTTACAAAGTTTTCTCCCTTCAATACTCAACTAGGCAATGCAGGCAGCCTGTTGTCTCTGTTATCCAGGAATCACACCTTGCTGTAAAGTATGCTTTTCCTTTATCGACCTTCCCTGTCCTTGCAGCCCAACAGATGGCTGATCCAGGAACACATGTTACAACAAGCTGCCATCATTGGGGTCATCTGCCCCTTTGGGAAGGGAGCTTAATTGGGCTCCAAGGTGTAAATGTATTTCCCTTACTTACAATACTTTAACCAGTGCTGAATTATCCAACAGTCAGACAAAGTATGCATTTGACCAGTGTTAAAGGTAAACTAAGGCACAATAAACTTTTAAAGAGTTTATTTGAGCAAACAGTGATTTGTGAATCAGGAAACACCAAATCAAAGCTGGTTTGGGCTCTGCCAAGGGGATGCAAGAGGAAGTCTTTTATAGGGTGTACATGAAGGTAAAGTGTCTTAATTTTGTGTTGCTTCACAGAATACCACAGAATGAGTAATTAATTTATAAAGTAAAGAAATTTATTTCTCACAGTTCTGGAAACTAGAAAATCCAGTATCAAGTTGCCAGCACCTGGCGAGGGCCTTCTTGCTGCATCACCCCATGGCAGAGGGTGGAAGGGCAAGCCAGCCAGCTTGCAACCTCAAGCATTAATCCATTCATGAGGGTGGAGCCCTCCTAGTCTAATCACCTCCCAGACGTTCCACCTCTTGACATCGTTGCATTGGGGATTAAGTTTCCTACAAATGTTCTTGGGGAAACACATTCAAACTGTAGCATAAAGCGAAGGAAATATTTGATTGGTTACAGTTACACAGTTGTCTTCTTTGATCTTTCCTACTGGAAATTTCCTAGTTAGTTACCTATAAATTAGGTGGTGGCTTCTGATTGGCTGAACTTAAGTTTCATTTTACTTTAATGTAGACATTTACCAAACAAATAACCCCAAGCTAAGTTTCACTTACCTTTTCAAATCAAGCATGGTCAGCGTTGCCTCCATGGCTTAACTGGCTTTGTTTGCTCAGGAATTCTTCAAGCCTGGTCTCCATTTTAATTTTTAACACCAGTAATAAAGCAGAAGGATCCAAAAATTATTTTTTGTGAGATAATTAAACATTCCCTCAAAGCATAAAATTTGTCAGCCTAGGCAAAGTAAGAACTTTGTCTGACCACCTTATACTTATTTTATGAGTTGCTGCAGTTTTAATTTGTAATTACATACCTGGAGAAGAAGGGAGAAATCATCTCTTCAGTGCTCAAGGTTTCTACTGGTCTTAGTGGGTCTCTGGGCCATGCGTGTCCTGACACCACTGCCAGGCATCCCCCCATTGCTGGCAACAGCTCAGGTCCATCCTGGCATGATCACTCTCTGGCATGCACTGAAACCATTAGAAAAGCCACAATTTTGGGAACATATCTACATTTCTCTTAATTGTAGTCCTTTGCTGGGAATAGACTTGTGGTCTATCACCTTTGGGGTTACCATACTTAGGTACTTCTAACAATGAGAACTAAGCTCAGAGTTCACGGCCACCTTTGTTCCTGACCATGGAAAAGGGAGTATGGCAGTGGCTGAGAATTAAGCTCTAGAACAGTTTTCCAAACTGGATCCAGAACCTTGGATGGGGGAGTAATACATCTTTGTTTTCACTCACCTTAAAATAAAATTTAGCATTTTGCTTAATTATGAGTGTAGGCAAGGAACCCCAGTAGTTTTAACAAAACCCATGACTTTCCGCTAGTAGAAATCACAGATATTTTCAGAGCCAATTCGACTGTTAGACATGCCTTGAAATATCATTTCACTCACTACTGCTTCAAAATTATTGAAGTTTTTTGACCCCTGATAGGTACACAGTCTTCTTGTAGTCAATGCTATTGAGCAATTATCAGCCTATTTCTCCCGTGTTTTATATTGCTCATTCAAAGACATACATTGTTTCTCTGTAATTCCATGTCTACAAAGTTCTCTGTCCATTTATTTAAGAAGAGAAAGCTAAGTACATGTGGAGACACTTAAAACTCTTTCAACAACTATTTCTGTCATAATGGCATCAAAACTGAACCATGAATTCACAGTCATATCCTTTTTAATGTAAGTTGTATTGGTTTGAGACTAGCCAGGCCAACATGGTGAAACCCCATCTCTATTAAAAATACAAAAATTAGCCAGGCATGTGATCCCAGGTATTCAGGAGGCTGAGATAGGAGAATTTCTTGAACCCGGGAGGCGGAGGTTGCAGTGAGCCGAGATCATACCACGGCACACCAGTCTGGGCGATAGAGCAAGACTCCGTCTCAAAAACAAAAAAAAGAAAATTAGAGTTGAACTTTAAAAGTCTTAGATAATTCTGGTGTTTCCTTGAGAGAAGCCTTGAAAAATGAGATATGAAAGCTGTCATTTCATTTGCAACAAAATATCTTTGTAAAACAAGATTTTTAACACTTGTAATTATCAAAACAAAAAATAAAATAGACAATGCCTAAGATGACATGCATATTGCGTTCTTGTTTTAAAATGTAGGTTTTCATATTATTTAGGTATGGCAAGACCAACAGATCATGAGATGACTGCCATTGATACGACAGTTGGTTATATTCACAGATCCCAAGAGAAGGGTATGCACCATGCCATGGGGGCTGAGGGATGTGACATGTAGAACACTGGGGTCAGTCAGGAGGCAGAGACAGGGGAATACATGGGCAAGAGCCTTTTGTGGTCTCCTTGAGAAGGAAGAGAGTGAGCAGCAGGGTAAGTAGGCCTCGCATTGACTGGCTTGCATAATTTCAGTGGGCTCTAAGGTGGAGGGACTGTCTCTAGTTGTCAGGGGCCAGGTACCAAGCCCTGGGGTGATTAGGCCAGGCAGACAGTGGCCTAGAGTGTAAGAAAGTAATAAAGGAGGTGATTGAAGCCAGGCACAGTGGCGCACACCTGTAATCCAGCACTTTGGGAGGCTGGGGTGGGCAGATCAGTTGAGCTCCAGGAGTTCAAGACCAGCCTGGGCAACATGGCTGGGCAACAGCCCCGTCTCTACTAAAAATACAGAAATTAGCCAGGCATGCAGTGAACTTAAATCGCTCTACTGCACTCCAGCCTAGGCAACGGAGTGAGACCTTGCCTCAAAAAAAAAAAAAAAAAAAAAAAAGACCAGCTGGTTTGCATATGAAACCCATGCTCCCAGGTGGGTGAGTCATTTATTATCTCTAGGTTTTGACTAGCCCTAGGAATGGCAGTCTCTCTAGGGTCACAAGGCCCCAGATGTCAAATATCAAATACAGATACCAGAGAATGTGGTTATTACACTTGATAAAGTTCGTCCCACTTTCTAATCTTCTTATTCAAGCCAAGGAACAAAGCCTTCATGCCAATATGTCTTAAAATACAAAATCTAACTTTAATTTGCCTATATTTCAGACATGCCTTCTCACTAAGACCATATATATATATAT
Source organism: Macaca thibetana thibetana (assembly GCF_024542745.1). NCBI lineage: Eukaryota > Metazoa > Chordata > Mammalia > Primates > Cercopithecidae > Macaca > Macaca thibetana. Next base: position 135,433,835 of record NC_065582.1, on the reverse strand, counting down.
ATCCCAAATTTATTTTATTTTAATAGGTTGACTTGTGTTAATATAATACATCTGGATATAATAATACTCGGTATTTTTTGTTGTGTGTTTTTTTCTTGTTTTTTGTTTGTTTGTTTGTTTGTTTGTTTTTGTTTGAGACAGAGTGTTGCTCTGTCGCCCAGGCTGGAGTGCAGTGGCGTGATCTTGGCTCACTACAACCTCTGCCTCCTGGGTCCAAGTGATTTTCCTGCCTCAGTCTCCTGAGTAGCTGGGATTACAGGCACACACCACCACGCCCAGCTAAATTTTGTACTTTTAGTAGAGACAGGGTTTCATCGTGTTGGCCAGGCTGGTCTCCAACTCCTGACCTCAAGTGATCTGCCTGCTTCGGTCTCCCAAAGTGCTGGGATTACAGGTGTGAGCTACCACACCCAGCCTATGTGGTGCTTTTGGTAAGGGAGCAGATACAAACATGTTAGGTTTCATCACATTTGTTAAGATATTAACACAAATGACATAAGCATAAGAACCAAATACGGGGCCAAAACATCCGTAGCAGGGAAATGCATAATCCAGCAACCTTCTCACCCACAAAATCTCAGGCCTGATGGTTTGCATTTTCAATGCATTGGCCACCTGTTACACAGTATGCAGGTGACTATCGTGGAAGATGAGTTGGACTGGAAAAGATTAAAACCCCTTTCTTCCAGTCACCTGCTTCTGACCAGGTGTTCCTTCCTGCCAATGCGGTACAAAAAGGAAGAGGCAGACAAGGACTGCAGTTACTCTGTTATCATGTGATCGGTAACACATGAATCACATTTGACAGAGGGCTTGTGCTATCCAGGAATCCAGTGACCATTCAGAGTCAGCGTGGACACCTGAGAGTCAGGAATCGCTTGCTGCCTCCATTTGTTAGTTCCCCTGAGTCTGGAGACCAGAAAGGCGGGATCTGGAATGGGCGAGTGCAGTGTTTTCTCATATTCTGACTTGGAGTCAGGACACAGGTAGAAACTGCTGGTTCCACTTCGGTAGAGAGCCTCTCCCCCAGCTGGCCCCTTTGCCCTGGCATGTCCAGCACACAAAGGAAGACATCATTAATATAAACGAGGGGACAGCATCTGTTGCCAGAGAGACTTAATTAGTCCCCAGCTGAGACAGTGCCACAGACACATTGCATGTTAGTTGTGATTTCCCAGAAACAATGAGGGAAGACCGAAAACACGTTGTTCCTCCACAGCCCCGCCCTCCCCTGCAACCGCACTGTCAATTCTGGGTTGTAGTTTCTCAAAACAGTACTGGAGAGTTTGATCTGAAATCTCTTGATTAGTACTGGAATGAAAATGAATTAAAATTAAGCAAATTGTACATGGGATCTCTTGGTACTGTTTCTTACCAACTGCATGTGAATCTACAATTACCTCAAAATAAAAAGTTTAATTTTAAAAAATAAAATATCAAATACAGATACCAGAGAATGTGGTTATTACACTTGATAAAGTTCGTCCCACTTTCTAATCTTCTTATTCAAGCCAAGGAACAAAGCCTTCGTGCCAATATGTCTTAAAATACAAAATCTAACTTTAATTTGCCTATATTTCAGACATGCCTTCTCACTAAGACCATATATATATATCCCAAATTTATTTTATTTTAATAGGTTGACATATTATTTATCACTGCATAGCAAATTACTTCAACACAAGTGATTAAAAACAGCAAACATTTATTACCTGTGGTTTTGGAAGGCAAGTGCAGCTTAGCCACGTGGTTCTGGGTCCAGTTGTGTCACATGGCTGTAACAAGGTGTCAGCCAGGGCCTCGGTTCTCTAAGGCCGCACAAAGTGGGGATCTGCTTCCAAGCTCCCTCACATGGTTGTTGGAAGGCCTCAGGTCTTAGACACATGGACCTCTCCACCTTACAGCTGCCTTAGGACGTGGCAGCTGGCTTCTTCCAGAGGGAGCAACTCAAGAGAGAGCGAGAGAAAGCATTCAAGAAGCCACAATATCTCTGGAACCTCATCTCAGAATTGGCATCCCATCATTTCTCCCATCTGTTCATCAGAAGTGAGTCACTAGGGTCCAGCCCCAACTCAAAGGGAGGAGATAACATGAAGGAATAAATGCCATGAGTGGGGACCACCTTCGAGGCTGCCTACCACAGTTGAAAACTATACTTCGGTATTTCAAGGCCAGGTGTGATGGCTCACGCCTGTAATCCCAGCACTTTGGGAGGCCGAGGCGGGTGGATCACTTGGGGCCAGGAGTTTGAGACCAGCCTGCACAACATGGAGAAACCCCCTCCCTACCAAAAATACAAAAATTAGCCAGGCATGGTGGCGTGTGCCTGTAGTCCCAGCTACTCAGGAGGCTGAAGCAGAAGAATCGCTTGAACCTGGGAGGTGGAGGTGGAGGTGGCAGTGAGCTGAGATCGTACCACTGCCTGCCAGCCTGGGTGACAGAGAATTGCTTTTCTTTGTGCTATGTATTTTATCTTTTGCATTTGAAAATCATATTCTGAGAAGAGGTCCAAAGCCTTCACCAGCTGTATATAACACAGATAAAGAGTCCCTGCTTCAATGCCAGACAGATTTGGGTCCAAACCCTGCCTCACCCACCAGCCATGTGGACCTTGAGTAATGACTTCACCTTTGCAGGCATCGGTTGCTCCAGCAATAAAATGGACATAATACCACCATGTACCGTAGACCTGTTGTAAGGGTTAAATGAGATCATGCAAAACATTAACATTCTGCCCAGAATATATTAACAAATGGTAGTTATTATCAGTTTAGAAAAGAGCGTACCTAAATTTCATATGTATGCATAGTGTTCTACTTCACATGATTATAGAAGCCGGGGATCATGTTTATTAGTGGTTGGGTTCTACTCTTTCTTCCGTTGTATATTTTAAATATCTTAACAAACGTGATGAAACCTAACATGTTTGTATCTGCTCCCTTACCAAAAGCACCACATAGGCTGGGTGTGGTAGCTCACACCTGTAATCCCAGCACTTTGGGAGACCGAAGCAGGCAGATCACTTGAGGTCAGGAGTTGGAGACCAGCCTGGCCAACACGATGAAACCCTGTCTCTACTAAAAATAAAAAATTTAGCTGGGCGTGGTGGTGTGTGCCTGTAATCCCAGCTACTCAGGAGACTGAGGCAGGAAAATCACTTGGACCCAGGAGGCAGAGGTTGTAGTGAGCCAAGATCACGCCACTGCACTCCAGCCTGGGCGACAGAGCAACACTCTGTCTCAAACAAAAACAAACAAACAAACAAACAAACGAACAAAAAACAAGAAAAAAACACACAACAAAAAATACCGAGTATTATTATATCCAGATGTATTATATTAACACAAATGACATAAGCATAAGAACCAAATACTGGGCCAAAACGTCCGTAGCGGGGAAATGCATAATCCAGCAACCTTCTCACCCACAAAATCTCAGGCCTGATGGTTTGCATTTTCAATGCATTGGCCACCTGTTACACAGTATACAGGTGACTATCGTGGAAGATGAGTTGGACTGGAAAAGATTAAAACCCCTTTCTTCCAGTCACCTGCTTCTGACCAGGTGTTCCTTCCTGCCAATGCGGTACAAAAAGGAAGAGGCAGACAAGGACTGCAGTTACTCTGTTATCATGTGATCGGTAACACAGGAATCACATTTGACAGAGGGCTTGTGCTATCCAGGAATCCAGTGACCATTCAGAGTCAGCGTGGACACCTGAGAGTCAGGAATCGCTTGCTGCCTCCATTTGTTAGTTCCCCTGAGTCTGGAGACCAGAAAGGCGGGATCTGGAATGGGCGAGTGCAGTGTTTTCTCATATTCTGACTTGGAGTCAGGACACAGGTAGAAACTGCTGGTTCCACTTCGGTAGAGAGTCTCTCCCCCAGCTGGCCCCTTTGCCCTGGCATGTCCAGCACACAAAGGAAGACATCATTAATATAAACGAGGGGACAGCATCTGTTGCCAGAGAGACTTAATTAGTCCCCAGCTGAGACAGTGCCACAGACACATTGCATGTTAGTTGTGATTTCCCAGAAACAATGAGGGAAGACCGAAAACACGTTGTTCCTCCACAGCCCCGCCCTCCCCTGCAACTTCACTCTCAATTCTGGGTTGTAGTTTCTCAAAACAGTACCGGAGAGTTTGATCTGAAATCTCTTGATTAGTACTGGAATGAAAATGAATTAAAATTAAGCAAATTGTACATGGGATCTCTTGGTACTGTTTCTTACCAACTGCATGTGAATCTACAACTACCTCAAAGTAAAAAGTTTAATTTTAAAAAATCAAGCTGCTCAGAATTTACTGCGACAGGAAGAAAGAAAGAAACTGAAAAGATGGAGGAGGAAGAGGAGGGAAAGAAAGTCGTATTCTGAAAATCAACTTTCCGTTTTTTTCTTAAATGAATTTCCTCAATCAAGCTATACCTATCCAAATGATGTTCTGTGCCTGGTGAAAGGTTGTGGAACAGAAAATGACACCTGCTCTTTTCCTCTCCTTTCCCCTGACCAATCTGACAAGATCCTTAATAGCAACTGTAAAGAGTATCTCTGGTATTATAAATGAGAGCTGGTTAAGGCTGCCCGCAGTGGCTCAGGCCTATCATCCCAGAACTTTGGGAGGCTGAGACTGGAGGATCAATTGTACCCAGGAGTTTAAGACCAACCTAGGTAACATAAGAAGACCCCATCTCTACAAAAAAATGTTTTTTTAATTATCCAAGTGTGGCGGTGTGCGCCCATAGTCCCAGCGACTTGGGAGACTGAGGCAGGAGGATCACTTGAGCCTGGGAGGTCAAGGCTACAGTGAGCTATGATCGCACTACTGCACTCTAGTCTGGGTGACAGAGTGAGGCCCTGTCTCAAAAAAATAAAAATAAAGAGAGCTGGTCAGAGTTGCTGCCTCCCCTCCAGAGAGGACAGAGAAGATACATTTTTCATGATAAATCCTTTTAGACTTCTAAATTTTGTAGTGTGTATATATATTACCTAGTCTCAAAATATTATTCCTCAAATCTTACATAAGGTCTAGCTCAAACAAGGCCTTCTTGATTAAGCCTTTCCCATTTTACCACTTAGAATTCACCACTAACAAAGGGGTAGTGCTCAAGCCTGGCTGCACATAGAAAAACCTGAGAGCTTTTTAAAAGATGCCCAAACTCAGCGTCCTCCCCAGACCAGTGGACTGAGAATCTTGGAGGGGAGGAGGTCAATCTGGGTATTTTTCAAAGCTCCTCAGGTAATGTTAATATGTGCTTGGGGTTGAGAACTTTTGCCCTGACCCTTTATGGAGTCCATATTTAAGCACTCACCCTACGAGTAAACTGAGTGATTGATTAAAAAGTCAAAAACACTTTCACACCTTTTATCTCATTTTGTCTCCACCACAACAACATGTAAACTGGGCTTCATTTTCCCACAGCACAGAGGAGGAAGTGGAGAGTTGACCTGCTAGAAGTTACCAAGGTCCCTTTGAGATCTTCTGTTCTGCACTTCCTTGTATTTGATCATCTCCCCTGAGATTAACAGATTGTGCTCTCCCCACTCACAGCCCAGTATCGTACCTTTCATTCAAGTAGTTCAACTTCAATAACCAACACAGTGAAAAATGAGTAGCTCAGCAGGACACTAGGAAGTCACTCCCAGCGACAGAACCCCACAGGGTGGCTCAGCTTCCTCAGAGATTTCTCACATTGTGGGTAACAGTTCATGTTCCTGTTTCTCTCACTTCTTGTTTACCCCTATCAAAATCAATTCAGTTGCATGTTTGAAATGCATTTTCCCAAGCCCCAGATTAATCAGGATCCCTGGGGGTGGTGTTCAAGGATATTTTGTGTGTATGTGTGTATCTGTGGGAAAATATACGTGAAATTCACCGTCTCAGCCCATTTTGTGTGTGATTTAAGCAACAAATATTCATTTTCTCACGGTTCTGGAGGCTGGAAGTCTGCAATCAGAGCAGCAGCATGGTCAGGTGAGGGTCCTCTTCCCGGCTGGCAGGGGCCCACCATCTCAAGGTGTCCTCACTTGACCTATTTGGCCTTTGTAGAAGACAGGCAGATCTGGAGAACGAGAGATGACTATAAACTTAATCACATGGTGGCCTCAATTGTAACTGCTATTCCTGATGTGGACTCATTCTGGAGCAATCAGCCCAGCCCCTGGTGCCTAGCAGGCAGCTATTGGTAGGCGAAGGCTTTCTTCTCCATCCCTGCATCTTTTCTTCTCCATCCCTGCATCTTGTGGCTCACTAACATGCACGTGAGCCTGGCATGCCAGGGCCACATGCTGCACCAGTGGCTGGGCTTCCAGCGAGGTACAGAGAGGGGGCACAAGCCTTTCAGGGGGAGAAAGGGGCAGGGAGGGCCTCTAGTGACACCACGTCAGGATCCTCCCACTGCACCCAGGCCTTGGAGTGGGCCCACCTGCCCAGGACCCATTTTAACCATTTTTAAGTGTACCATTCAGTGGCATTCACTCACATGTTGTGCTGTCATCACCACCATCTATCTCCAGAACTTTTTAATCTTCCCATACTGAAATGCTTATTAAACAACTTCCTATTCCCTCTCCCCAGCCCCTGTTAACCACCATTCCGCTTTCTGTTTCTAGGAGTTTGACTACGTCATTAGATCGCTGCGAAAGTAATTGTGGTTTCGATATTTAAAAAAAAAAAATGGCAAAAGCTGCAATGAATTTTTTTTTTTACTTTTTTTTTTTTGAGACAGAGTTTCGCTCTTGTTGCCCAGGCTGGAGTGCAATGGCACAATCTCAGCTTACTGCAACCCCCGCCTCCTGAGGTCAAGTGATTCTCCTGCCTCAGTCTCCTGACTAGCTGATTACAGGCATGCACCACCACGCCCACCTAATTTTGTATTGTTAGGAGAGACGGGGTTTCTCTATGTTGGTCAGGCTGGTCTTGAACTCCCAACCTCAGATGATCCGTCTGCCTCTGCCTCCCAAAGTGCTGGGATTACAGGCATGAGCCACTGTACCCAGCCTGCCTATTTTTTAATTGAATTATTTGTTTTTATGTGGTTGAGTTGGAGAAGTTCTTTATATATACTGGATATTAACTCCTTATCAGATCTATGGTTTACAGATATTTGCTCTCATTCTGCAGGCTGCCTTTCCACTCTGTTGATTGTTTCCTTTCCTGCTCAGAAGTTTTTGCAGTCCCATTTGTCTATTTTTGCTTTTGTTGCCTGTGCTTTTGTGTCATACGCTAGACACCATTGCCAAATCCAATGTCATGAAGATTTCCTCCTGTATTTTCTTCTAAGAGTTTTATAGCTTCAGGTCTTACATTTAAGTCTTTAATACATTTTCAGTTAATTTTTGTACATTCAAGAGTCCAATTTCATTCTTTTGGAGGTGGATATCCAGTTTTCCCAATTCCATTTGTTGAGAAACTATCCTTTCCCTGTTGTGCTGTCTTGACACTCTTGTCGAAGATCATTTGATGATATACATGAGAGTTTATTTCTGGGCTCCTTATTCTGTCCCATTGGTCTATATGTCTGTCTTTATGTCAGTGACATTCTGTTTTAATTACTCTACCTCTGTAATGCTTTAAAATCAGGAAGTGTGAGGCTTCCAGCCTTGTTTTCCTTTCTCAAGATGTTTCAGCTATTTTTGAGATTCTATATGGATTTTAGTACTTTTTTCTATTTCTGTAAAGAATGACATTGGAATCTTTGATTAGCATTGCATTGGATCTGTATATTGCTTTGTGTAGTATGGATATTTTAATGCTTCCAATCCATGAACATGAGATGTCTTTCTGTTTATTTGTGTCTTCTTTAATTTCATTTAGCAATGTTTTACAGTTTGCTGTATGCCTTTCACTTTCTTAGGTAAGTATTTTATTTATTTGATGCTATTGTAAATGGGATTGTTATATTAATTTTTTTCATATTAATCATTGTCAGTCTTTAAAAATGCAGTTGATTTTTGTGCGCTGAATTTGTATCCTCCAACTTTCGCTAAATTTATTAGTTCTAACAGCTTTTTATTTTTCTGGAATATTTCAGATTTTCTACATATAAGGTTATATTATTTGCAAAGATACATAATTTTTTTCTTCCTTTCTAATTTGAGTGCTTTTTATTTCTTTTTCTTACCTAATTGTTTGGGCTAGTACTACCAGTAGTATGCTGAGTAGAAATGTAGAATGTCTTGTTTCTGATCTTGAAAGAAAGGCTTCAGTTTTTCACCACTGAGTATGATTATTAGCTATAGCCTTTATCATATCAAGATAACTTCCTTCCATTTCTAATTTACTGAATGAGACACAGCTGAGTCTGTACCTGCTCCTGTACCTACTCCTGTACCTGTTCTCAGAAAAAGCCAGCTACGGGTGAAGAGACAGTGTGGAGAGAGGCCCACCAAAAACCTCACAGGTTTCAGAGCTTTCTAGTGCTGAGTGGTCAAGTGTCCCTCTGGTCTGCTTATCACTTCCTCTATCTGACGCTTCCTCAGAAATCACTGTCTTCCCTCATTGAAGACGAGGAGAAAGACAGTGAACAGTGTACCAAGTGCTGACATGCATTATCTCGTTGAAGCCTCACTAAGTATTACTATCCCCATTTTGTAGATGAGAGAAGTGAGGCTCATAAAGTTTAAGCAACTGGCACAACCAGCGTCAAATAAGTGGACAATTAGAAGCGGTGGAGATTGGACCCCAAAGTGAATCTCTCCAGACATAATAACCAGGTTCTTCCCACTGTAGCTACTTCTCTCATTCATTCAACAAATGCCTACTACGTGCCTTTCCCTGTGCTAGGAGCTCAGAGAACTACAAAGAAAAGCAAGATATGGCACCTGCATTCAAGGAAACCACTGCTAAGAGAGGATATAAATGCCAAATCTGTAATTATAACAGATAGAAAAAAGTGCTACGGGGTGTAAACACTATGGGAGCACAGACAAGAAGGGATTCTGGGGTATGAGTTGAGATCCGCTCACCCAAAGCAATGTCCAGTCCTGCAAGTTCCATTTATGGTAAGTACCCTATACAGGTGTACCATTTTTAATATTTTATACTGTATTTGTATTGTACTTTCCTATGTTTAAATACACAAATACCATTGTGTTATAGTTGCCTAGAGTATTCAGTATAGTAACATGCTCTATAGGTTTGTACCTAGGAGAAATAGGCTATATCATATAGCCTAGGTGTGTTGTAGGCTATACCATGTAGGTTTGTGTAAGTGCACTCTATGATGTTCACACAAGGATGAAATTGCTTACCAATGCATTTTTCAGAGTGTATTCCTGTTGTTAAACGATGCATGACTATATTATCATCATTATTATCCTCTGATCAAACTCTCCAATGCCTTCCACTCTGACTCGATAAAAGCTGAAGTCTTTACAATGGCCTATGAAACCCAACATCAGGGGTGTCCCATCTTTTGGCTTCCCTGGGTCACATTGGAAGAATAATAGTCTTGGGCCACACATAAAATACACTAACTCTATGATAGCTGATGAGCTAAAAGAAAAAAAAATTCTCATAATGTTTTAAGAAAGTTTACGTATTTGTGTTGGCCGCATTCAAAGCCATCCTGGACTGCATGAGGCCTGTGGGTACCCGCAGGTTGGAAAAGCTTGCCCTACGTGTTCTGCCCCCAGTTATCTCCTGTTTCTCTCACTCATATTTTCTCTACTTAAGCCATCCTGACCTCTTTGCTCTTCCTTGAAAGTGCCAGGCATGCTCCCACTTCAGGACCTTTGCACATGCAGTACCTTGCCTGGGGGGCTCTTCCCCAGGTCTCTGCCTGACTCACTTATTTTCTTACCTAATTGTTTGGGCTAGTACTACCAGTACTATGCTGGTGACGTCTCCACATTCCTGCTCAAATGTCACTTTCCCTGACTACCCTATCAAAAATTGCAAATGACCAGGCGTGGTGGCTCAAGCCTGTAATCCCAGCACTTTGGGAGGCTGAGATGGGCAGATCACAAGGTCAGGAGATCGAGACCATCCTGACTAACACGGTAAAACCCCGTCTCTACTAAAAAATACAAAAAACTAGCCAGGCAAGGTGGCGGGCGCCTGTAGTCCCAGCTACTCGGGAGGCTGAGGCAGGAGAATGGCGTAAACCTGGGAGCTTGCAGTGAGCTGAGATCTGGTCACTGCACTCCAGCCTGGGCAACGGAGGGAGACTCCATCTCAAAAAAAAAAAAAAAAAAAAAAATTGCAAACAACCCCACTCCAATACTTCCCTATTGTATTTTTCTCCATATTTTCTATTACCATCTAATATGCCTATTTATCTGTTTCCCTTACTTAAGCTCTACCAGGGCAGAATTTTTGCCTGTTTCATTCGCTTCTGTAACCCCAGTATCTACAACAGTGCCTGACACAGGGTAGGTGTTCAATAACTGTTTATTCATTATATCAGTTAATTAATTAATGGCAAGTCTGCACTGACACTCCAACATCTCTAGCTTTATTAAATGTCTCTCATAACTGTGGTGATTATTTCTGTATTGGCAGACATGCATTTCATCCATTACGTCCAATATGCAAACATTCTGTTGGAGACAGACACAGTGACATATGAGACACAGCAGTCCCTTGTCTCCAAGAAGCTGTAGTTTGACCATAAACGGAATATCTGAAATTGAGACAGTTCTCAAAAGTCTGGAAACCATGGTTCCCGGTATCTCAGACTGGAGTCTGCAGAAAGAGCAGCAGAGAAAAAGTCTTTGCCATGTCTTCATAACTAAGCGTCTGGTCCAGTGGTCCACGGAGCATGTTGTTCGTTCTGGGCCTGAGAACATCTAGTGAAGATGGCTAACGTTCATATAGTTCAGTGAAATAAATACTAGCTAATTAACAACCAGGTACACCATGCAAATATCTGAAGAAACCTGCTCCCTGGTTTTAATAGAGGAGTGAGTTCTTGCCTGTGTTACTGTTAACTTTTGCAATTGTGTCTTGTTAATGCTTTCCTGTCAATTTTTCCCATGATTGTGTCAATTTAGGGGAAGAGAGCAGAGTAGACATCATTTTCTCAAGATTTACATCAAGTCGAATGGCATTTTTTTTCCCCTCACAAACAGGACCATACTTGTCCTTTCCTTTGCTTAAAGTAGCATAACATAGTAAGTGATAGGTCAGGTGTTACCTCCTTGCCCAGGTGTTAATTCTCATTTTTGCACCAAATTGGCTATATTTAAGCAGAAACCTCAAGAGGATGTGTTTCACACTGTGCACATACTAAAGCCGGTTTCAGCTGGTGTGTGTGCCCACAATTCAGTTTAATCCACCTGGGCAGGAACCACATCCTCCCACAGAACAAAACCAACTTGAATGGCTGCAGTCAAGAGGGTCCTGAAACTGTTTTCAGAAGGAAAATTCTTGTCTGTCACGCCCTCCACCACCCCCACCCACACCCACAACTCAGCCTAGGTGGGGTTCTTGCGTTTCATTCTCCCAAAGCACCCCTTTGCAGTACTTAGCATGTCTGTAGTTGTGTGTTCGATTGTGATTATCTGCCTTCCCTCACTATAGTGTCAGCTCAGTAAGGGACTGTATTTTCGCACTTGCTGCAGCATTCAAATGCCTTGCTCAGTAAGTGTGCAATACACATGTGCATTGATGAGTGACTGACAACTTTCTAGCTGTGCCAAATGTATGGGGACATAAAGAGGATCTCCATATTTAACCAGAACACCCACCTTTAATCCAAACTCTGCCCCCTTCTAGCTTTGTGACTCTGGAAGTCCTTCAGCCTCTCTGAGCTTCTATGTCTTCATCTGCAAAAAAAAAATGATAATGATATTCTCCTCTGAGGCATTTCTAAGGAGTAAATAAGACTGGCTTCTAAGTGCTTAGTAGACATTCAGTGGTCATAAGACAGATTCATTTAAATGGCAAACATGTTAAGCACTAATGTTACAAAATAACTGTATAGTGGCAAATAAGATGAGATTTTAAAATTGAGGATATGGTCATCTATATCTTTGCCACTTAAAATAAATTTGAGGGAAAAAAGGATACCCATAAGCATGTAGGAAATTGTGGAAGTGGCCACAAATAAACACGTATTTATTGTCTGCTTTATATTTTCCAGACTACAAGTGCCTTGTGCCAGAGATCTTACTTTATTTTTGAGAGGCGAATCCAGCTTAGGCACAGTCGAAACATATTAACTAAATGGATGACCACCTGACCTATATCATTTCTACATTCCCTCCAGCTGTTAATCTGCCCACTCTTTCAAGCACAAGGCATTTGGCTAATACCTGGGAATTAAATTGCTTTACCTGGATTCAAACAGTCTTATGATGTTTATGAATCCAACGCTGAATACTGCTTTCTCTTTGTTTAAGGTTGTATGGAAGCTACTGATTCTGTGGATTAGCCAAAAGACTGCCCTAATTCTATGGGTACCTAGTGACTCTGGATTCTGACTTCCCAGGGATGTGGTAAGGTCACCCACCACCCGGGCAGGTGAGGACAGAGACAGACCCTCTCATACTGTTTTATATTGTTTAATACTCAGTACCTGTTTTAAGAAAAAAACAAGGAAGTAAAACCAAAGACAGGCAGCCTGGTGCCAGGCCCAAAACCAGGCCTGGGCCTGCCTGGCCTGGACCTGTAGTTAAAAATCAACTCATAACGTAGAAACCGATATTATTCATAGATTCCAGGCATTGTATAAAACAATGTAGTGAAACTCCCAGCCCTGTTTTGTTTCTCTCTGAACACCGGTGCATGCAACCCCTGTCATGTTTCATGTGAAATCTTTAGTGTTGTGAGCCCTTAAAAGGGACAGAAATTGTGCACTCGGGGAGCTCGGATTTTAAGGCAGTAGTTTGGCGATGCTCCCAGCTGAATAAAGCCCTTCCTTCTACAACTCAGTGTCTGAGAGGTTTTGTCTGTGGCTCATCCTGCTACATAGGGACCAGTCCAAAAAAAATAAAAGTAGGACCGGGCGCGGTGGCTCATGCCTGTAATCCCAACACTTTGGGAGGCCGAGGCCGGCAGATCACCTGAGTCTGGTAGTTCAAGACCAGCCTGACCAACATGGAGAAACCCCATAAAAATACAAAATTATCCGGGTGTGGTGGTGCATGCCTGTAATCCCAGTTACTCAGGAGGCTGAGGCAGGAGAATCTCTTGAACCTGGGAGGCAGAGGTTGCGGTGAGCCAAGATCATGCAACTGCACTCCAGCCTGGGCAACAAGAGTGAAACTCCATCTCAAAAAATAAATAAGCAAGTAAGTAAATAAATAAATAAATAAACAAATAAAACTAACCATCAGGATGGTTGTCGGCCTCGGGGAGGAGGAAAGGGGGAGTTGTGGTTTTCTGGGTACAGCATTTCAGTTTTGCAAGATGAAAAAGTTCTGGAGATTGGTGGCACAACAGTATAAGTTTACTTAATATTAGTGAGCTATACACTAAAAATGATTAAGGTAAATTTTTTGTGTTTTCAACCATAATTTTAAAAATGTAACTATCAGAGATTCTACAATACACTGAGGAAGCCACCATGAAATAAAGATGCTGTATTTTATTTTGTGGTCGTGTATGGAAAACTTGGGGTGTCCTTCACTCCAGAATTCTTGCAAACATAAGAACAGGTCTGTAGGACCAAATAGGAATAAAATATCTTCCAAATATTTCACATTGCAAAGATGAAAACTGAGCTTACAAAATGACTGTCTACACTGTAAAATAGTGTGTGGAAGTTATTAAATATTTGTACAAAATACATGAACCCCAATTAACTCTGCTTTTTCACCAGAGACAAATCAAAGTAATTGAACTGACATTTATTGCAGCGCTTGGGTTTTGAACAAAGGCCTAGCAATGATGAAGCTTCTCTAGCAATGACTACAGACCTGTTGGGGTGAATACACACCTGGTTTCGGCTCACAGAGTTCTCTAGCTCCATTCAAATTACTCTGCTGAAGTAATAAGCCTTTTGTCTTCTTGCTTCACAAAGCAAGGTTACCTAGGGTTCAATGCCTAATGGTAGTAGAATGGGTTTTCAATATCTACATATACCTTCTTTAGAAATCAGACTAGCCTCATCCAACAGCTTTGTCTCTTGTCATATTTCAGCCATTGTTTTAGGCAGCAACATTCTAAATACAGTTAATCCACAGCTTTTCAAATTCCTCACTTGCTTTTGTTTCTTGAAGCATTCAATACTGCTGATCATGCCTCCTTTTCAAAAAGTTCTCTACAGCTTTGTCTTTAGCTGTGGTTTTCTGGTTTTCTTCCTCCTCTGACTCCATACTTCTTGCTGCCTTTGATCCCTTGCTTCTTTCTCTTCTATTCATTCAATGAATATTGATGGAGTGAGACATGCTCAGCGGGGAGCAAAATAGATGTGAAGCCTGCTCCCGGGGGTGCAACTGAGAAATGAGAGACAGGTGTGGATCAAATCATCACAGTAACAAGAGTCAACTTGCAATGACTGCCCATGCTGGGGACACTGGGCCATGAGTGGCCAAGGAAGGCTGCTAGGGCTGAGATCTGAAGCATGAATGGGTGTGTACTGACGAGGTGAAAAGGCAAGGTCATAACCCCAATGTTCACTCCCTAGGCAGGCTCCATCCTTTACCAAAAGCCTTAATTTGCATTGTGCTTACTGATTTGCAAATCACGTCCACCTATATCTTGTCATGCTAATATTCTGAATGAGGAAAGATGGGTATTATTAGCCTTTCATAAAATTGAAGACACAAGGTTAGAGCCCTTAAATGGCATACCCAGAGTCAGGAGTTCAGTAAGTAGCACCACTGGACTGACCATGAATCCTGGGAGTACCACATCTCTTTCTTGGTGACTCTTTCACTCACCGTCATGACCTCAACTCTCACCTCGACAGAAAACTCTTAGATTCCCCCTCTCTGTTCAGATGTACATTTCATATTAGCTGCTAAATATTTCCACCTGGACATTCCAATAATGTCACCTAAATAAAATATCTAAAACTATTAGTCTTCTACAAAAGCCAGTTTTGCTTTTGAAATTTCTTACATTTGTTCTAACGGTATTGTTCTGCCAGCCAGTTGGGGCCAAAGCCTGGAATTCATTCTCTTCTCTTTCTCATTTCACCATGGCTCCTGGGTGAGTCACCAAATCCACTGAGGATCCCTTCACAAAGACGTGT
Source organism: Macaca thibetana thibetana (assembly GCF_024542745.1). Classification (NCBI taxonomy): domain Eukaryota; kingdom Metazoa; phylum Chordata; class Mammalia; order Primates; family Cercopithecidae; genus Macaca; species Macaca thibetana. The sequence continues at coordinate 135,418,693 of NC_065582.1, read as the reverse complement.
CCATCTATCTGTCCAATTTCATCTCCATTTCTGTTTCTACTCCCTGCATCAGTGTGTCATTCACAACTGTTGGGCAGCAACCATCTGTTGCTCCTACTCTGTCTGTGATACCATCTTCCCCTCAAGGAGTTTACAGCCAATAGGGAAGATTACACATCCACAAACACCCAGATATCATAATCCAAAGTTGAAAATGCTGTGTCATTACATAAATGCTTATTAAGCGCCTGACGTGTGTCAGGAATTCTTCTGGAATTCCTGCTGCAATTCTTGCTGCAAGCTAATTCTTCCTTTGCTCTGGAGCACTGGATGTATAAGAATAAGAAGAAGACTGGAATAATAAGAAGACATGCTTTCTGTGCTTGAAGGGGAAAGAAAGAACCAGAACATAAGCTCCATGAAGGCAGAGAGTTTTGTCTGTTTTGATTCACCACTGCATCCTCAGCTTTTAGAACAGTGCTGGACACTTAGTAGGCTCTTAGTAAATACTTGCTGAATGAAAGACTGAATGAGCAACTTTGTAACTGCACTTCTGGCTTCACTTGGCCATGTCTTAGAGGTCCCCTCCCTAGAATGCAAACATTGATTAAGGCTGAACTGGTTATTTATTTGCAAGATAGATACCATGAACTCATAATTTTCCCTCCCCTCTCATACTGAGCCACTGTTCTTGACCCCAACATAGGACCCCTAATTCTTTTTCTCTTGGAAGGAGTTATTCCCTAGGGGGCTTTTTGAGTCCTCATGAGAATAGATTCTTGTAGGCCCACCCCATCAGTTCTCCTGAGTAAATGTGGACTGAAAACAGCTGCCTACAATCCTAAAATAGGATTCCCCAACCACACCCCAAAACTTCAGATCACCTGGATTCTCCCCACCTGAGATAAACCTTATTAACATTTTGATGGCATTTCCTTGATGCATCTCACTATATATTCATATATATATCTACAATTTTACATAAAAGGAATCATACTATATGTAAGAGTTAAAGAAAGAGGAAAGAAACAAGAAAAGTGGCTCAACAGTCAAAGACAGGTTTACTTTGGAGAATAAACCTGAGAGGGGCTTCTGGCCAATTTCAGTCAAGAGCATTCTCTTTTAAAGACTAAGGGTATTTAAGGGTTTAGGAAGAGGGGAGCTTATCGCAGGCTCAGAATGTTTCTTTGTGAAGGAAAGTTTATTGCAGGATTGGAATGTCTGGTTGGTGGGGAGGCTATCTTGGAGTTGGCATGTTTGTGGTCAGAGGGGGGTTTATCTTAGGGTTGGAATGTTTTGGGTTATGCTGACATTAGCCATTAGGCTGATGTTTTGGGGCTGGATTTAGGTGGTTTTTTTAAATCAAGAGGAACTTAAAATGGTGGCGTTTGTCCAAGATGGCGATGCTACTGCTCTGTCAATCCAGTCCCTGTAGTTATAAAAAGAACAAGGGGCCGTATTTTCTTTTTGGCTACTTCCTGCTGAGGGGCGGCAGACAGAGAGTTCTTTGGTCTGGGATTGATTACAGGAGTAAGACTGTCTGTAGATGTTTTTGGGTAATTGTCTGTGAGATGGCCATGATCCTATCAGATAAAAATCTTTGAAAAGGGTTAATTAAGCAGGATAAGAACGTTAGTCCTAGGTGTATCATTAGGAAAGGCCCCAGGAATGGGATGATCCATGTTAGGATTTTGTTCCTAAAACAAAAATCTATTCGTTTTTTTTGGTATTCCCTTAGCTTTTTAGCCCTTTCCTTAAGTTTTTCAGCAGTGTCTCTTACTAGGCCTGATTGGTTGAGATAGAAGCAGTGTTCCTCACTCAATAAGAGACAGAGGCTCCTTTTTCAGCCATTATAAGATCTAATCCCCATCTATTTTGGAGGACTACTCCAGCCAAGGAGTGTAGTTGGTCTTGGACTCTTGTAAGACTTCAGGCTCTATCTTCTAATGAACCCTGTAGTTCTGTCGAAAGAGGTTTAAAGTATGTTAAGAAGGTGACCAATCTGCCTACTCCCAATCCAAGCCCAGAGGTTATACCTAAGGCAGCCATCGAAGAAATGACTTGAATGGCCCTCCTTTTTCTAACATATTGGACAGATGGAACGGTTAAAGATTGATTAGGAGTAACTAGTCCAATGGAGGGAGAAAGATAAACTAGGGTACAGGTTCCAATCCAGTTGATGGGCAGACAAAGATACATGTGGGTGCCACACAAAAAGAACAAGCCTTTGTCGTAAATACAAGTGAAGATGTGGAAAGAAAATAAGTGAATTAAAGATGGGGTGTTTCTTTCCAATGGTTCATTACTCCAGGTGGACAAGGAGGAGGCCAGGGAGACACCCACTATGGTAGGGATATAGGAAGAGTTATTTTTTGCACATTTAATGTGATTGGATGTTGCACCATTCATATTGAGCCACGGAAAAAGGTGAGCATCAGGGACAGCACAAGTTAGGCCAGAGGCATCTGTTGAGGGAGAGGCTGAAAAACCAGCCGTTGGCAGAAATGCTCTGTTTGCTTCAGATGATACTTGGTAGTCAACCCTGTTAGTCTGAATGGTCAGAGGGGTGTTTAACAAGGAAAGTGTAGTTCCATTGATTAGAAGTTAAGGACCCTGGCCGGGCGCGGTGGCTCACGCCTGTAATCCCTGCACTTTGGGAGGCCGAGGCGGGCGGATCACGAGGTCAGGAGATCGAGACCATCCTGGCTAACACGGTGAAACCCCGTCTCTACTAAAATACAAAAAAAAAAAAATTAGCCGGGCGCGGTGGCGGGCGCCTGTAGTCCCAGCTACTCGGGAGGCTGAGGCAGGAGAATGGCGCGAACCTGGGAGGCGGAGCTTGCAGTGAGCTGAGATGATGCCACTGCACTCCAGCCTGGGCGACAGAGTGAAGACTCCGCCTCAAAAAAAAAAAAAAAAAAAAAAAAAAAAGGAAGTTAAGGACCCTATAGGGAAATTTCGCTCAGAGGCTGCAAAGCAAAGTGAGGCTTGTTGTAAAAGAGGAGTGGGGCCAGGCACGGTGGCTCACACCTCTAATCCCAGCACTTTGGGAGGACGAGTGGAGTGGATCATGAGGTCAGGAGTTCAAGACCAGCCTGGCCAGCATCGTGAAACCTCATCTCTAGTAAAAATAAAAAAAAAATTAGCTGGGCATGGTGATATGTGCCTGTAGTCCCAGCTACTTGAGAGGCTGAGGCAGGAGATTTGCTTGAACCCAGCAGGTGGAGGTTGCAGTGAGCTGAGATCGTGCCACTGCACTCCAGCCTGAGTGACAGAGTGAGACTCAGTCTCAAAAAAAAAGAAAAAAAAAAAGAGGATGTGTTTAGTTATGGGCCCTTCAATAGGATGGCCTTGGGCTTAAGGCATTGTAGGGAGTTATAATAGGTCTGAAATAATTTGTTGGCCTGATTGGCCCTGGAAGTGGGATAATCGCCAACCAGGGAGTCAGCTCTTTCAAAAAACAAAGCTGCTTTTTGGAGTTTATAAATTAGAGTTATGTTTCCTGTTAAAAGGTCATGAAGGGGTGTAGGAAGGGCTGTGTAAGCTGAGGAAGACAGCGATAAGCACATCCAGCACTCCGGAGCAAAGGAAGAGTTAGCCTGCAGCAAAAGGGATTGTGTAAGGTTTATGGAGCATTCTAGTTTGAGAGCAGTGAGGAGTGGTTGTATTGGTGAGGTTGATGTGATCAGGGAATTTATATTGAAAGAAACAAGCAAAAAGAGAAAAAAGTGATTTGGGTAGGAGTAAAGTCCTGGAAAGTTCCTTGAAGCCATAGGTCCCATAGAACGGTAAGGAGCTGATCAGGATGTATAATGGGAGCTTTGTAAGGGTACCAGTGAAGGTCTGTAACAAGGTTGGTTAGGAAGCGATGAAAGTTTGGGAAAGGGACATAAGCGGCTTATGTGGATTTTTCCTCCTTTTCCTCCGGGATTTGGGTGAGGCAAAGAGAAGTGGGTCCTGTGGAGACACAAGAGAAGACTGAAGGGGTTTTAGATTGGGTTATTTGGGTATGTGATGAAGGCAAGTCTGTTTTCTTGAGAGAAGTATAATGAAACGGTTGGGGAGTCTCTGGAGTTTTGCTGCCGTGGGTGTAGTAAGGATGGTCTGGTAAAGTCCCTTCCATTTAGGTGTGAGGGGGTAGTTGGGGGTAGGACTGGGATCTTTTACCAGAACCCAGTCTCCTGGCTGTAGGAAGGGATTAGAGGAGTCAGCAACAGGTTGTGGCAGATATTTGTCAGCATATTCCCGAATGAAATGGCAGATGGTATGTAGAGGAGGGGAAACGAGAGGGGTCGGTAGAGGTGGGGCTTGACCCTGAGGTGGAGAGAAAAGGGGTGAGTGGTCTCCCATATACGAGTTTAAGAGGGCTGAGCATTGAAGGTTTACGTGGGAGTGCCTAAATTTTTAGAAGGGCTACAGGCAAAAGTCTTTATGTGTTTGGAGTGAGTACCTGGTGAGGGTGCTTTTTAGAATGCCATCCATTCTTTCAACCTTTCCTGAAGATTGAGGTTGATAGGGGATGTGTAGCTTCCAGGTGATTTATAGGGTTTGTGCAAGTGTTTGAGTAATTTGAGAAATGAATTCAGGACCATTATCAGATTGAAAAGAAAGAGGCACCCTGAACCTGGGGATGATTTCTGTTGTTAATTTGGAGGTGACAGTAGAAGCTCGTCTGTGGGAGAAGCCTCAACCCCTCCCGAAAAGGTATCAACCAGAACTAAAAGAAATCGAACCCTTTTTACTGAATGCATATGGGTAAAATCAATTTGCCAATCCTGTCCTGGAAGATGTCCCCTGGTTTGATGTGTTGGGAAAGAAGGGGGTCTAGTGTTGGAGTGAGGTGAATCTTTTTGGCAAACAGAGCGTTGATGGGAAATGGCTTTTAACTGTTCCTTTATATCTGGCGTTACGTGTATATGGGAACTTAAGAAATGTTGTAGAGGGGAAAATGGCTAGTGTGGACGAGGTTGTGAATGTCCCGTAGAAGAGTGGTTTTTTCAGGGTCAGGTAGAACTAATTTGTTTTGTATGAACCGATATGGGGTTTGAATTGTGCCCCCACCATGATTAGTTGTTGTGTTTGGTGTTCTGAAGAAAAGGAGGGGATATACTGTATGAGGGGAAATAGGTATTGGGGAATTGGGTCATTGGTTGAGGTGTGTTTTGCCCAGTAGTCAGCCTCATGGTTCCCTAAAGAAATGTGGCTTTTGTCTGACTGATGTCCCTTGTAATAATAACTGCAACATTTTCTAAAAGTAGAGTTGCCTTTAATAGATGATGAATGAATTTTCCATTAATGATCGGGGTTCCCTTAGCTGTGAGAGAGCCCTGCTCACTCCAAGTTTGGGCATTGCAGTGGATGATGTTATAGGGGTATTTAGAATCAGTGTATATTTTAACTTGTGTGTTTTTTGCTAGGGTAAGTGCTCTTATTAGCAGTAATTCTGCTTGTTGGGGGATGTGTCCAGAGGCAAGGAGGCAGCCTCTATGACTCTTCTAGGTGGGAGAAAGTGGGTACCATCATGATATCCTTCAGTGATGGCATATCCTGGTTGGAGGGGTAGATTTTGATGCACTGCCATTCATAAACCACTCTGGGACTCCTTTTATGTGAGTGGAAGCAAGGTTGGGAAACATGGTGTGAGAACTTTCAATTAGATCAGAGCATGAGTGCTGCTCAGGGTCCAAAATTGGTGTTGAAGGTAAAAGAAGGGCGGGATTATGGGGGGAGCATCTATGAAGAGAGAGAGACGGTTGAAGGAGGGTTGAATGTAGGGCTTGCATGTGAGAGGATGAGATGGAGGTGAGCGCCTTATGGCTGAGCATATCTTGTAGATTGTGAGAAGAAAATACCTGAAGAGGCTCATAAATGTGAGCTTTTGTGCCTCAGAGATAATTAAAGAGGCTGTGGACAAAATTTTTAAGCAAAAGGGCCAGCTTTTATAAATGGGGTCTAGTTGTTTTGAAAAATATGCCACTGGTTGGAGGGAGTCTCCCATGGGTTGGGCTATCAGTCCAAGGGCCTGATAATGAGAACTGTGTAAATATAGATGAAAAGGCCTAGGCCGGGCGCGGTGGCTCATGCCTGTAATCCCAGCACTTTGGGAGGCCGAGGCAGGCGGATCACAAGGTCAGGAGATCGAGACCATCCTGTGAATGGTGAAACTCTGTCTCTACTAAAAATACAAAAAATTAGCCAGACGTGGTGGTGGGCGCTTGTAGTCCCAGCTATTCGGGAGGCTGAGGCAGGAGAATGGCGTGAACCCAGGAGGTGGAGCTTGCAGTGAGCCGAGAGTGCACCACTGCACTCCAGCCTGGGTGATAGAGCGAGACACCGTCTCAAAAAAAAAAAAAAAAAAAAAAAAAAAGGCCTTAGGGGATTTGGAAGGCCTACAGCAGGGGCCTGTAATAAGGCACGTTTTAGGTGAGAGAAAGCATGATAAAGGTCTGGAGTGGGAGTGAGTGGTTGGTCAAGATTTCCTTTTGTGTGTTCATAAAGGGGCTTAGCGATAATGGCAAAATTTGCTATCCGTAATCGGAAATATCCCAGTAATCCGAGGAAGGAAAGTAAGTCCCTGTTTGTTTTAGGAAATGTGATTTGTTGAACACCTTGCTTTCATGTTGGCAGCATTTCTTGGGTGTTTGGAGTTATGATCAGTCCTAAGTATGAAACGTTTGGAGATGTTAATTGTGCCTTCCTGTTAGATACCCAGTACCTGCATTCAGCCATTGTATGTTGAATACAATGTTCTAGACAGGGGCTGCAAGAGCCAGACCTTGTCTCAAAAACAAAACAAAACAGAACAAAAAACCTAAATCATTCTTCTTAAAGGTCACATTATATTCCATAGAACGTGGATGTATCACAGTTTGTTCATTCATTTCCTTCGACATTCATTTTGTTTCTAGCTCTTTGCCGCTATGGCCAACGCTATAACAAATATGTTTGCATGTATGTTTGTACCAATGAGGTAGATTTCTGAGAGTGGAATTGTTGAGTCAACAGGTCTATGCATTTTATTTTTCAGAGAACTTTTGTTTACTTAACAAGAATGTACATAGCATTTCTTATAAGACAGACACTGTTTTCAGCATTTCTCAGATACTAACTCTTTTCAATCCACATTGCCTTCCAAAAAAAGCCGTAACACTGTATGTTTCCACCAATAGGTATGATGATATTTTCCTCATATCCCACTAGCAAGTGACAGTATGATTCCTTTGAACTTTTGCCAATCAGATGGATATCAAGTACAGGTTGAGGTCCCTTACCCAAATGCTTGGAGCCAAAAATGTTTCAGATTTTGATTTTTTTCAGATTTTGGAATGTTTGCTTTACCCTCTGGGTATCATGTGGGCCTTCTGGACATTTTCAACAATCTTTACACGACAAGGGAGAGAATAAGTGGAAAAAACCACAGTGAGTAATGCACATAGGTGTTTGCCCCATGTGGGGTATCGTGGCAAACCTGCCATTGGCATATCTGGTCTTCACACCTACCATTCTAAGACCTTTCGTGGGTTTGCTTGCGTGAGGGAATCTGGCCATGCACAGGAAAGATACGCCACAGCTGATGGGGGCCGAAAGGGTCTTGATTACCTTGGAGATGCTAAACAAACCGTGCACTTTGCATCTGCGTTTTGACTGAGATCTGTGACGTGAGGTCAGTGTGGAATTTCCCACTTATGGTGTCATGTCCACATTCAAAGTTTCTGATTTTGGAGTATTTCAGATTTTCAGATTAGAAATGCTTAATCTGAAATATCTTATTGTTACTTTAGCCTGTATTTCCCTAACTTTAGTGAATTTAAATGTCTTTTCATATATTTGTGGGTCTTTGGATTTAATTTTCTCTCTATTGTCAATACATTTTCTGTTGGGTTTTTAGTCATTTTTCTTGCCAATTTGTAAGAGCTCTTCATTCACTTTTTAAAAATCCACCCCTTTCCTATGTTATTGACTTTGTTTATGATTGGTTTTGTCTTAAATTTTAAAAATGTTTTATATAATCAAACATGGCTACCTTTACTTTATCACTTGTAGGTTTCTATTGATCACGTAGTTACCTAGATTTCTTGAGTAGAGTTTTAAAATTTATATCTAAGCCTTTTATTTATCTGCAGTGTAGTTTCATATATAGTATAAGACGGAATCTTTTTAAATTTTTTCCAGAAAGTAGTCAGTTGTTAATTAAATGGCCCATTTCTTTCCTCCTGAATTAAATTACCACATTTGTCTATGTGAACATCTCCTCAGAATCTAACTCTATATCCATACTTGCACAGGTTTGATTATTGTGGCTTTAGTTTCTGATTATCTGGTAGGGCAAAATCTCCCTTACTGTTTTTCTTTCTCATAGTTTTCTTAACTAAGAAAAATGGACTTTTTTATGATCTAAGATGTCCTACCCAAAAACATGGAAGGCTTTTTCAGCTATTCATTTTTTTTGTCTCAAAAACATCATAAGAGTTTTTCCTCTATATTTTCTGTTACTTACTTGTTAGAACTATTCCTAAAGAATGTATAGTTTATTTGAACATTACATATGCATAAATATGTTCCCATTCTTATTTTTAGTTGGTTCCTATTAAAGTAGAAAAAAACTATTGTGGGCTGGGAGCAGGGGCTCATGCCTGTAATCCTAGCACTTTGGGGAGCCAAGGCAGGAGGATCACTTGCAGTCAGGAGTTAGAGACCAGCCTAGCCAACATGGTGAAACCCTGTCTCTACTAAAAATACAAAAATTAGCTGGGCCTGCCTGTAATCCAAGCTGCTCGAGTAGCCAGTGGTACCCATGCCACTGTACTCCAGCCTGGGGACAGAGCAAGACTCTGTCTCAAAAAAAATAAAAAAGAAGGCAAAACAATTACAAGACATATTAAGAGAATGTGATAAGATATATGGATGCAACATAGATACACGGAAAACAATAGCTTTTTTCTTTTTTCTTTTTCTTTTTTTTTTTTTTTTTTGTCACCTAGGCTAGTGGTGCGATCTCGACTCACTGCAACCTCTGCCTCCCGGGTTCAAGTGATTCTCGTGCTTCAGCCTCCTGAGTAGCGGGGAATACAGGTGCATGCCATCACACTCGGCTAACTTTTTATATTTTTGGTAGGGACGAGTTTCGCTATGTTGGTCAGGTTTGTTTCAAACTCCTGGCCTCAAGAGATCCTCCTGCCTCGGCCTCCCAAAGTTTTGGGATTACAGGCATGAGCCTGTTTTGCCTTCTTAATTATCTTAAGTTTTCTAAATATACAACCATATCAAAGGAGATTTTTATTTTTTTCTTTTTTGATATTTATACTTACTAGTTAACTTTTTTCTTCTTGCATTTGCTAAATTATCTAAAGTAATATTAAATAATAATGATGCATGTATCTGTTTCTTGACTAAAATTAAAATGCTTTTACTGTATCTCTATATAAGATAATATTTGCTATTGGTTTCTGGTAGTTTTTGTCAATTTAAATTTTTTTTATGCCTACTTAGAATTTTTATTAGGAATGGCTGCTGAATTTTATCAATTATCATTTGAACAGCTGCTGATGTTTTTCTTCTGTAGTTTATCAGTGTAATGGATTAGGTTACTGGGATTTGGATATTGAACCACTCTTGCAGTTGTGGAATAAACCTTGCTGTTCACTGTATTTCACTCTTTTGAGATAATGAAGACCTATATAAGCTAATATTTTATTTATAATCTGTATTTCTAAATCATAAGTGAAATTAGTCTACAATTATACTTGTAATTAACAAATATTAATCTATCCTTTTTTCTTTCTTATGTTTTGGTATTAAAATTGTATTGGCTTCAAAATGTGAATTTAAAAGATTTTTATATGGCTTGGAGTAGCTAAACCTGCATTTCTAATCAGCATCTAGGTGGTATTAATACTACCAGTCCTTGGACACACTCTGAGTAGCAAGGGTTTAAATAATTTAACACTGGGCCAGGTGCAGTGGCTCATGCCTTTAGTCCCAGCTACATGGAAGGCTGAGGCAGGAGGATCAGTTGAGGTCAGAGTTTGAGACTGTAGTGTGCAATGATCATGTCTGTGAATAGCCACCGCACTCCAGCCTGGGCAACATAGCCAGACCCTGTCTCTTAAAAAAAAAAAAAAAATCACTTAACATTGGAATTATCAGACCTTTAGAGGTAAATTATCAGAACTTTAGAGCTTAGCTGAAACTCAGCTATATATGTATAACTATTATATATCAATTTTAAAACAAAAAAAATATACAACTATTATATATCAGTTAAAAAAGGAAAAACAAACTCAACTCTAAGGCCATCTGGCCCTAAGGTCTTTTCAATAGTAAACATCCAATCACTTTACCATTACTTCTGTAATAATTGGTCCATTCATGCAATCATTGGTTCATTCACGTTTTTCCTCTCTTCTTGGATCAATTTAAATAGTCTGTATTTTGCAAAAAAAAGCATATGTTTCTTACAGCTTCTCATATTCACTGTCATAGCACTGGCTGTGGTGAGTGTCTTGAATCTTTTAATCGACTTCAGGTTCCTAATCTCTTTTTTCTTTTTTCCTCTTCAAAGTTATAAGCTGTTTATTTTATTAGTCTATCCAACAAACATTTGGAGTTATTTTTAGTAGATTTCACATATTTTTCCCTCCTGCTGTTCTTTATTCTTTCTTTTTTCTGAATCATTTATTCTAAATTTGACTTTTGTCAGTGTCAATTTCCTGATTTCTGTTTCCAAATTTTTTTTTTTTTTTTTGAGATGGAGTCTCGCTCTGTCGCCCAGGCTGGAGTACAGTGACACGATCTCAGCTCACTGCAAGCTCCGCCTCCCGGGTTCACGCCATTCTCCTGCCTCATCCTCCCGAGTAGCTGGGACTGTAGGCACCCACCACAATGTCTGGCTAATTTTGTGTGTGTGTGTATTTTTCTTCAGTAGAGATGGGCTTTCACCGTGTTAGCCAGGATGGTCTCGATCTCCTGACCTCGTGATCTGCCCACCTCGGCCTCCCAAAGTGCAGGGATCACAGGCGTGAGCCACTGCACCGAGCCTGCTTCTAAATTTTTGAGAGAATAGTTAGTTCCTTTATTTTTTGGTTTTATTTTTAAGTTGCGAGGCATTTGAAAACTCTAAACGTTCTCTGAGTACCATTCTCAGGGTCCTGTCTGGTGGAATAGAAAGTGATTTCCTTTTCATTGCTTTCTAGATACTTTGCGAGTCCCCTTTTACTTCCTTTTTGATCCAAGACTTATCTAAGAGTTTGCTTTTTAATTTCTAAATCCATAAAGTTTGTTAGGTCATTTTATTATGTATGTGAAATTTTTCAGTTTTTGATTTGAGAATATGACCTATAAATTCTGTTGTTGTTGTTGTTGTTAAAGCTTTCGTCGTGACCAAGCCTATCAAAATTGGCTGTACTTGAGATTTTTCAGTTACATAAGCCAAGAAACCTCCTTATTGCTTAATAGTCTGTGACTTGCATTAGAAAGAGTCCTGACTGTTTTACAACCATTGGCTGGTGTGTCAGGCCAGACCTGCGGGAACTGTCTTCACCTCTTCCCTCTTCCTCACTGTGCACAGCCGGTGTGGCAAGTTGGCACATTCTACTTCCTCAATTTCTTTTCACCCTGGTTCCTTTTTTCACTCCTCTAATTCGAAGGGAGGGGCAGGAGAGAGGGTAGGGGAATGAATATTTGCTGAGTACCTGTTAAATACTTATAGACTGTGCTAGGACTTGTGAACTTTTTAACCCTGACAACAACCCCATGAGAAATCTAAAGCCCAGAAACAGTGAATAGCTAGTTCAAAGTCACATAGTGAGTGAGTGGTGATACCAACTCCAGAGGCCACATTTGACACCACTATGCCATACTGTCTAGACAAATGTTTGCTGAATGGCTGATACCTATAAAGGCAATGCCTACAGAATTTGCTGCAGTCAACGCTCTACATGGCATTGGCCTACTCAGTCTTTTCTGAAGATAGCAATGACCCTAAAGCAGTCTAATCATTGTCAGGAGTCACACACATCTGTCCCGTCCTGTGTTTTTCAGGGAGTCCATCATCAACCACGAAATCTACCTATTCTCTGCCCAAAAGGTTAGGGCCATGCCACATTAATCAATCATAGAGATACAAACCATGCCCTGGAGATTTTCCCAGCATTAATTCACACACACACACACACACACACACACACACACACACACTCTAGTCTACCAGTCTGACTCCTTAAAAATCTAGCTCTCTACTGAGTCTTTCCTGAATGGCCCTGTAAAAATATTTCTACCTCCATTCCTGGGCTTCTTACAATGTCCATTAGAATGTTTATTGCTTGTTCCTCAAATCTGCTGAGCTCATGCTGGGATGGTGGCCCTAGACCCAGAGGCTTCTCCCCACACAGCCAGCACCTGTTCTTCCTTTGGGTCTCGCTCTTGACTTCAGAGGCCTTTTCTGCCCATCACACTGTTATGCCCAGACTGTTTGTTCCCCAAAGAAGACCACCAGAGTCCAGAGTCAAAGCCAAGCGGCAAGGATCTTTACTACAAGTTCGAACTTGGTCCCTCCTTTACACAGTATACAAGAGGGCCCCGAACAATGCAAGCGTTTGCTTTTTATAGCCCGAAAGTTGTAGGGGAACAAAGAAATTCTTTTGGCTCCTGCGCTTTCAGTAACCTTGAACGGCTGTCTCCTTATCGGAGACTTTCCAGGTGGTGTTTGTACTGAGCTCAGGGAGTTTGAGAGATATATGGTGGTGGGATGGGAGGATGGGATGTGTTTGTGCTAGGCTCAGGGAGTTTTGAGCCCGGGGCTGAGGAATGTGCCCAGCTCCTTTCATTCCCCCCTTCTTTTCAGGTATCTTTAGAGCCAATCTTGGGTCTTATAGGTCTGATTCTGTTTCAGCGTTTACAGGTTGGTATTGGGCTCTGAGGACCATGAGTTGTACGGTGTCAAATCTCTCCCTAACAAATTGTAAAATTCTGTTAACAACACAAGGTCCTACGGTAAGCAGAAATAGTAGACTTAGCAGGGGTCCAAGGAAGGGGGCTAACAGAGAAAACATAGAGGAATTCCACCATTGGTCTGCAGCTGAAGCAAACTGCCGTGTTTTTACTTCAGTGCTTAACTTGCGTAACTGTTGGACCCGGTCCTCTACAAGTCCTGATTCATTTATGTAGAAACAACAGTTTTCTTTTAGAAATATACATGTACCACCTTTTTCTGCAGTGAGTAGGTCTAGGGCCCTCCGGTTTTGCAAGGTTACCTGAGCTAGGGACGTGAGCTGCCGCTGAAGGGAGGCAAGGGACTCAGCCGACTCCTCCATAGCAACGGCAAATTGTTGGTATAACTTGTTACTTTCTATGAGGGTGTGACCTAGGGCTCCCCCCGCCAGTCCGGCCGCAATGAAGGATGCGGTGAGGGAGATTCCTGCAATGAGGGGGAGAAATATGGCTCGTGCAGGTCTTGGTCTAGGGTCTGGGTGAATAACAGCACTAGTCCAGTTACCGGTATACCCTAGGAACTCGCCAGCAGTTAGTAGAGTCAACCGGGGAACTAATGTGACAGGGAGACATAGTAGGTTATTAACAGAAGGACTAGGTAGGTTCTTAGATAAGGTTCCATTACACCAGAAGAATATGCCTGATGGAGCCCTTAAGGTGATATTAGGGGGCGTTGCAGTGATGCTGCAGAGGCTGGAATTGGTTCCTGAGAAACAGTAGGGAAACTTCTCCTGACTGGGGTTTAGGTATAGGGGCACGTTCAGGATAGGAGCATACGAGTGGTTTCGGAGGTTGTTAGCTTGGGCAAAGGTAGAGGGTCCCCATGGCAGAGGGACAGCTGTTAGCGGTGGACGCCCTAGAGTGGCGCACAGGAAGCAGCCAGACAGGCTATGAAGTCCTGTAAGGTTAGCAAGTTCTAGTCCTTCTTGTAATAACTTTAACCAGGAGAAAGGACGTAAGTCTTGTGTTAGTCTGTTTTCCTGTCGTTGGATATTCCCGTGGACCAGGGGCAGTACTTGCACTAGGCCTCGCCACAGATAGAGGTGACTGCTAGGCCATGTGGAGGAGGAGGGGGAGTAGTATACAGCCCCATGTTGAGGTGTGGTCCAGCGGGAGTTCCAGGGGTCTCTAACTATCCATGTATATGGAAAGTCTCTATCCCGTCTATGATAGAAGGGCCATTTAGGGTCTAACTGTTTTCTCTCTCCCCAATAACGGGGTCTGTGGATGTTACAATAGTTATAAGGACAGCCAGCATTTTGGTGCCACCAATAGTGTTTACAATTGTATTTAGTCTGATCAAACTCAAAGCATATTATTGGTGTCATAGGTTTGGCTATTTGAAAACCAGTAAAATTTAGTAGAATTGGGCTGTTGCACCCTGAGGAAGGGCAGTCAGCACTGGCCAATAATTTTCCGGGCTTATGAGGTTGCCCAGGGTGGGTTCGGTTTTCATAAAGCCAGAATCTCCAGACAAAGGGATTATGAGCTGGTTTTGTGATTTCTCCAGCGGCCACTAGGGCGACTAACATTAGGGTTAGACTACCTAACTGCATGTTTGCAGTGAGCTATGCTGCCGGCGCAGGGTGAGTTTTAAGGGGTTGTTCCTAGCTCTGTCCACAGTCCACGTGTCCGGTGCTTCAGCCGCCGCCGTGATTGGTCCCAGAAGATCAGAGGTTGGGTCCACTGGCTTGACGTGGGTGTAGTGGATCCACGATGCGATGCCTTCTACCTTCAGGGCGGTGGGTGTGGTTAGGAGTACCTGGAGTGGTCCTTTCCACCTGGGTTCTAGGGTCTCTTGTCGGTGTCGCTTGACCAGGACCCAGTCTCCCGGCTGGTACGGATGGGGTGTCGGCGGGGGACCGGTCTCATATAGTTCCTTCAGCTTGGGCCAGATTTTTTGATGAATTTTCTGCAAGGCTTGTAGGGAAAACAAGAGTTCAGAGACATTTTCTGTTTCGGACTTGAGCAGATCATCTTTTAGGCCGGGAACTAAGGGTGGGGGTCTGCCATACATAATTTCATAAGGAGTAAGGCCCAGTCTGTAAGGGGTGTTACGGGCCCGGAACAGAGCGTAGGGGAGAAGGACCACCCAATTAGCGCCAGTCTCCATAGTCAATTTAGTTAAGGTCTCTTTTAAGGTCTGATTCATTCTCTCTACCTGTCCTGAACTCTGGGACCTGTAAGCGCAATGTAGTTTCCAATTTGCCCCAAGGATGGAAGCCAAATCCTGACTTACCTTAGCGACGAAGGCCGGCCCATTATCTGACCCTATCTGGACGGGGAAGCCATACCTGGGGAGGATATCTTCCAGGATTTTCTTTGCTACAACCTGAGCAGTCTCTTTCTTGGTGGGGAATGCTTCAGTCCACCCTGAAAAAGTATCTACAAAGACAAGTAAGTACCGATACCCGTATTTTCCTGGCTTTATCTCAGTAAAATCTACTTCCTAGTAGATACCGGGCCTGGTTCCCCTGAGCCTTGTTCCCGTTGCAGCCTGGGATTGGGGGTAGGCGTTGTTAAGCTGGCAGACTTTGCAACTTGTCACGATGTTGCTGGCCATCTCGGCTGTATGTCTGGATTTGAGCTTAGAGCGTCTGATCAGGTCTATCATCCGCCGAGCACCCAGGTGGGTGGTTCGGTGGATGTGTTCTAACACTTGTTGTCCTAATTTTTCTGGTAGGATGGTTTGGTCATTAGTATCAGTCCACCACCCATTCTGGATCTGTTTCAGGGGAAGCTTGTCAATCCACTGGAGATTTTGTTCTGAATAATCAGGGAAATATGGCAAGTCCCGGGGGCCCGGGTCAGGGAGCTGGAGTGCAAGGAGTTGGCTGGGAGCCTTCGCCACCTTTCTTGCAGTTTGGTCCGCTAGAAAGTTGCCTTGAGCAGTTGGAGTAGTTAGTTTCTGATGCCCTGGGCAATGCACAATGGCTAACTTTTCTGGCCTCCATAGGGCTGTTAGCAGGGCTAGGATTTCTTGCTTGTTTTTTATTTCTTTTCTTTCAGCCGTTAGTAACCCCCGCTCCCTGTAAATGGCCCCATGTATATGCGCTGTTGCAAAAGCATATCGGCTGTCTGTATATACCGTCAGCTTTTTCTCTGCCCCTAAGGTAAGAGCTTGGGTGAGCACTATTAGTTCGGCCTTCTGGGCCGATGTCCCCGGGGGCAGGGGTTCCGCCCAGATTACCTTAGTCTCTGAAGTCACTGCCGCTCCAGCGTACCTCTGGCCCTGATGCATGAAGCTGCTCCCATCAGTGAACCAGACGAGGTCGGCGTCAGGAAGTGGGCGATCCTGCAGGTCTTCTCGAACTCCGTGCACCTGAGCTAGTACCTCGGTGCAGTCGTGGAGTGGGGCGTCCAGGTCCAGGTTGGGCAGTAGCGAGGCAGTCTCTTACCCAGTGGCCAGCCTCCTTGCAGTAGGCACATTGGTCTTTTTTCAGATTATCATGCCTGGGGGGGCCGCCTAGGTTGGGTGTACTCTGGCTGTAGATGTTCTTTCTGTACTACTGCTGCCAGGACCTTGGTCATTTTTTTAGTGGCCTTAAATTGCCTTTTTTCTGGAGTATCTCTGTTATTATAAACTTGCTGGGCTATCTGAAGGAGGTTTTGAATCCGCTTTTCTTCCAAGTCTTTTAATTTTTGGAGTTTTTTTTTTTTTTTAATATCTGGGGCTGCCTGATTTACGAATGACATTACAACAGCTGTCTGACTTTCTGGAGCCTCTGGATCTATGGGGGTGTACTGTCTAAAAGTTTCTATTAATTTTTTTAAGTAGGTGGCTGGGCTCTCTGTCTTTTCTTGCCGAATAGAATATATTTTAGCCAAATTAGTGGGCTTGCAAGCAGCTGCCCGGAGACCTGCCATTAGAGTCTGGCGATAAAGGTGTAGCCGTCCCCTACCTTCTGCCGTGTTGTAGTCCTACGCCGGCCTGGTCAGAGGAAAGGTCGCGTTTATGAGGTCAGGGTTAGCAGTCGGTTGACCGTCGTCCCCCGGGACCAGCTTTCCAGCTTTTACCTGTATTCCCTCTCGCTCCTCCATGGTAAATAAGATTCGGAGGAGCTGCTGACAATCATCTCAGATGGGCTGGTGGGTGAACATGACACTATCCAGTAAAGCCAGTAAATCTTTGGGGTTGTCTGAAAACCGAGCACTCTGAGCCTTTTAGTTATACAGATCACTGGTGGAGAATGGCCAGTACTGGAGCTTGGGGATTCCTGTGTCATCTGGGGGTTTTATTTCCCGAAGGGGTAAAGCCACCGTGGAGTCAGGCGGCTGGGGGAGGGGAGGGCTAGTCCGCGAAGTGCGCCCTCGCGTCCGCCCTCCCGGCCTTTTAAAGTTACTTTCCCTTTCAGCGAGCCCGCCTCCCCTCCGCCTGCTCCCTCCCTCTATCTCTCTCTCTAATCTTTCCGTTTCTGTCTAAATCTTTGATTGACATACTTACAGGGTCTTTTCTTTAAGTTTCTATCTCATTCGTGCGCTTCCTCTCTCTCTCTCTCTCTCTGTCATCCCGTGTCCTTTCTCCTTTATACTCAGTCTCTTTCTCTGACTCTCCACGTCTGCCGTTTTCTCCCCTTTCTCTTTCCGATTTCCCTTCTCACTTTCTCCCTTTTCCATCTTTATGGTCTCTCTCTCACTTATTTTCTCTTCTCCCCAGTCTCACTTTCTGTGTCTCTTTTTGTAAAGGAATGTGGGTTAGAATCCCAATAGAGGAAATCTGATCTGACTTATTACTGATAGCTAGCCGGGAGCGCGGCGCCGGAAGCCGGGAGCCCGGGGACCGGGGCCGGAAGTGTGGCGCTGGAAGCCGGGAGCCCGGGGACCGGGGCCGGAAGTGTGGCACCGGAAGCCGGGAGCCCGGGGACCGGGGCCGGAAGTGTGGCGCTGGAAGCCGGGAGCCCGGGGACCGGGGCCGGAAGTGTGGTGCTGGAAGCCGGGAGCCCGGGGACCGGGGCCGGGAGCGCGCCGGAAGCCGGGAGCCCGGGGACCGGGCCGGGAGCGCGCCGGAAGCCGGGAGCCCGGGGACCGGGGCCGGGAGCGCGCCGGAAGCCGGGAGCCCGGGGACCGGGCCGGGAGCGCGCCGGAAGCCGGGAGCCCGGGGACCGGGCCGGGAGCGCGCCGGAAGCCGGGAGCCCGGGGACCGGGCCGGGAGCGCGCCGGAAGCCGGGAGCCCGGGGACCGGGGCAATTCAGACGGCGAGCGCGCACCCGGGGACCGGGGCAATTCAGACGGCGAGCGCGCACCCGGGGACCGGGGCAATTCAGACGGCGAGCGCGCACCCGGGGACCGGGGCAATTCAGACGGCGAGCGCGCACCCGGGGACCGGGGCAATTCAGACGGCGAGCGCGCACCCGGGGACCGGGGCAATTCAGACGGCGAGCGCGCACCCGGGGACCGGGGCAATTCAGACGGCGAGCGCGCACCCGGGGACCGGGGCAATTCAGACGGCGAGCGCGCACCCGGGGACCGGGGCAATTCAGACGGCGAGCGCGCACCCGGGGACCGGGGCAATTCAGACGGCGAGCGCGCACCCGGGGACCGGGGCAATTCAGACGGCGAGCGCGCACCCGGGGGCCGGGGTCAGATTCAGACTGCGAGCGTGCACCCGAGGACCGGGGTCAGATTCGGCTGTTGCCCGGATTGCGAACCCGCTCCGGCAACTCAGATCGCAATTTAAATCAGAAGAGAGCCAGGGGACGTCTCCCACCGTCTCTCCACTGGCTGTCCTATAGCGCATCCGCCAGGACTGTGCCAGCCTCAGTTTCAGACCTCGCGAGTCAGAGATTCAGATTCAGAACAGACACACAGACACAGACAGACAAACGGAGACGAGCCAGCTCACCTATCAGTAGATCGATCCTAGCAGATCCGTTGACCAGGGGTCTGGTGGGCTTGGGGAATCCCGGACGGGCCCCCAGATGTTATGCCCAGACTGTTTGTTCCCCAAAGAAGACCACCAGAGTCCAGAGTCAAAGCCAAGCGGCAAGGATCTTTACTACAAGTTCGAACTTGGTCCCTCCTTTACACAGTATACAAGAGGGCCCCGAACAATGCAAGCGTTTGCTTTTTATAGCCCGAAAGTTGTAGGGGAACAAAGAAATTCTTTTGGCTCCTGCGCTTTCAGTAACCTTGAACGGCTGTCTCCTTATCGGAGACTTTCCAGGTGGTGTTTGTACTGAGCTCAGGGAGTTTGAGAGATATATGGTGGTGGGATGGGAGGATGGGATGTGTTTGTGCTAGGCTCAGGGAGTTTTGAGCCCGGGGCTGAGGAATGTGCCCAGCTCCTTTCAACACCTAAGATAGGCCCCAGACCTTCCACCAGTTTATTCAGAATCTCAGCCCATTGATGGCTTCCTTTGAAGCTTTTAGAACAACATGCAACTATTTGTTTCACTTGCGTGCTTACTGCAGGTTTGTTTGTATTCAAATATTTCTGTCTTGTGTCTTTCTCCTTTAGTAGAATAGAATCAAATGGGCATCTTGAGAGCAGGAAGCCTGCTTGTTGCCGTTGTATCTCTAGAGCCTCACATAGGCTTCATGTGTGTATATAGTAGATGCTCAATATATATTTGTTGAATTGATAAAAAAAAAAAAAAAAAAAGAATATAAGACTTCGAACCTGAAGGGCTGATTTTATCCCTTCACCGATATCTGGTGGATCCCTTTTAAGCTTCATGATTGGAACAAATGGGTGAAATCCCCAAACCGTGGGTCCATCTCTATTTGATAGACTTTGGTTTGTCTCTGAATGATTTTTACATTCTTTTCCTATTTTGTGTGGCTGCCTTAGACCACAGTTCTAAAGGCATTTTATTTCATTTCTTTATTTATTTATCTATTTTTGAGACAGAGTCTTACTCTGTTGCCCACACTGGAGTGCGGTGGCACGATCTCACCTCACTGTAGCACTGACCTCCTAAGCTCAAGTAATCCTCCTGCCTCAGCCTCCTGAGTAGCGGGGACCACAGGCACGCACCACTACACATGGCTAATTTAAACAATTTTTTTTGTAGAGATAGGGTCTCACCACGTTGGTGTTGAACTCTTGGGCTCAAACAATCCTCTCGCCTAAGCTTTCCAAAGTGCTATGATTACAGGCTTGAGCCACCATGCTCAGCCTTTGAAGGCTTTTTTTTTTTTTTTCTTTGAGACCGAGCCTCACTCTGCCGCCCAGGCTGGAGTGCAGTGGCCTGATCTTGGCTCACTGCAAGCTCCGCCTTCCGGGTTCATGCCATTCTCCTGCCTCAGTCTCCCGAATAACAGACTACAGGCGCTGGCCACCATACCTGGCCAATTTTTTGTATTTTTAGTAGAGACGAGGTTTCCTCATGTTAGCCAGGATGGTCTCCATCTACTGACCTCTTGATCCGCCCGCCTCGGCCTCCCAAAGTGCTGGGATTACAGGCGTGAGCCACTGCACCCAGCCTCTGAAGGCATTTTAAATGTCATCCCATGGAATCTTAAATCTCTCTTATGCCTTTGGTTTGGCCTAAATGATATGGCTCCGATGAATGGAGGAACACCAGAGCTCTTGTCTCACCTTGAATTAGATAAAACAACCAGACACGCGTGGAGTGGTTTTAAGGAGCAGAGAGTTTAACAGGCAAGAAAGGAAGAAGGTGGATGGAAGAAGCTCCCACATACAGAGACAGACGGAGGGGGCTCCAAAGCCGAAAGAGGAGACCCAAAGTAGGGTGGAAACCAGCCAGGTGTATGTAGAGGCTGGAGGAGGTGGTGTCTGATTTGCACAGGGCTCAGGGGATTGGTTTGACCAGGCATGTCATTCATGTAGCCCAGAAAAAACTGGCCCTTCCATCCCAGCCTTTTAGTATGCAAATACAGGGAAGGGTGATGTTCTACACACGTGGGGATCTGTGGGGGTGGCCATGTTGCCAGGCACATGTGGGGGCAAGAGCAAGGAGAAGAGGGCAGGAATGGCCATGTTTGGGTGCACCCAGTTTCTACTAGCCTCCATTTGCATATCAAAGGTTGCTGGCCTGGCTTTCCTGCTAGACAAGAAACGTTTCTGACTTTAAAAACAAAAACTTCCCAAGGACCCCTTTTCATCTCTATCTGCCTAAAATAATTTCTTAATAACTCCTACCACATTAACTCTAAAGTTGTGACAATGGCAAAGCCCCATCCTGCTCCTTCAAAGGACTGGAGTTCAGCTGGGGAAGAGGTAGATGAGCCATCCCACCGTGGAGAAGAGGCGTAACCAGGAGACGGTGGTGTAGCAGGAGGAGCCACAGACAAGAACCCCTCAGATGCAGAGTTGTGGAACGAAAGGGCTTTATTCAGCTGGGAGCATCCACGGACTCACATCTCCAAAAACCAAGCTCCCCGAGTGAGCAACTCCTGTCCCTTTTACGGGCTTACCACTCTAAGGGGGCCCGCGTGAGAGGGTCATGATCGACTGAGCAAGCAGTGGATACGTGACTGGGGCCTGCATGCACTGGTAATCAGAGTGGAACAGAACAGGACAGGGATTTTCACAATGCTTTTCCATACAATGTCTGGAATCTATAGATAACGTAACTGGTTAGGTCAGGGGTCGATCTTTAACTACCAGGCCTAGGCATGGCGCTGGGCTGTCTGCCTGTGGATTTCATTTCTGCCTTTTAGTTTTTACTTCTTCTTTCTTTGGAGGCAGAAATTGGGAATAAGACGATATGAGGGGTGGTCTCCTCCCTTATCACAACTACCCTGATTTGGGGTGGTCAGACTGAGCTAACTTATAGCATTTCAGACTGAGTCAATATTTGCTAATTAAAAGCATGAAGGAAGAGGGATACAGCTTCCATTTTCAGGTTTTGGGGATGCTTTTTTTTAATTTGTTTTTTTGTTTTTGCCCCTTTCACCAATCTCTTTCTTTAAATTAGCAAGATAATTTTTTTTTTCGATTTTCAAGACAACTATCCTTAACAATGTCTATCTTGCATTTGAAGTGTGTTTATATTTAATAGAAATTATACTTAATTTTTGCAAAGCTATTCCACAGACATTATCTTAATTGTTTCTTAGGAGAACTCTGTGAAATAGAGATGATGATGATGATGATGATGATGATGGTGCCCATTTTGCAATGAAAAAACTGAAACTCAGTCATTAAGGGAATTTAAATATAGTAACTGACAAGATATTAGCACATGAGTTGAATTCTGAAGTCAGGTTCTCTGACACCAAACCCTACTCTCTCCTATGGTTCTCTGACACTAATCTCTGCTCTTTCTTACTATGTAACTGCAGATAAGTAAGGTTAGTCCTTAAAAGAAAGACAGAAAGAACTCCAGCAATAATAATGACTTTTACTTCTCCATAAATTTGTTATGATTAAAACAAGTACTTCCAGCTAATGTCAGCATTCATTGCATGACCATAGGTGGTATGCAGATAGTTAAAGCTTTAACAGAAAACCTAGGTTACTCAATAAAATGATTAACTTTCTTTTGTAAAAGTTTAAGACCAGAATCTGACAAAAGAGACTTCAAGGCCTCACAGAGAAACTCAGCTTTGCAAAATCAACAGGAAGTTCCTTAGGTTGGTGCTTATACTTTCCATATTTCATCCAGCAACCAAATCTCAGAGCTCCTACCCAGTCAGCAACCTCAAGAAAAAATGCATTTGGTTTCACCATGACTAATGTTAAAATTTTCTACTTTGTTGTTTCAAATCTGCTGTGCCGTTGTTTGGCTGGTAGTCTTGCTCCTGATCACCTCTTATCTACCCTGACCAGTGACAATAATGCCCCATTTTCCCTCTGCTTTGCTGCCTTGAATATTTCTCCACCCTGTTGCCATGGAAGGCCCCAATCAAAGATACTACCATGGTGCTTCCCAAACCGGGCTGTGCACTAGGTTCAACCAGAGTGCTTGGTTAAAAATACAGATACATTATTCTGATTCAGTAGTCTGAGGTGGATCCTGGGTGTGTAAAGGGTTTTTTTTTCTTATTTAAGAGATAGGGCTCTTGCTATGTTGTTCAGGCTGGATTTGAATTCCTGGACTCAAGAGATCCTCCCACCTCAGCCTCCCCAGTACATGGGACTATGGGTGCTCACCACTGCACCAAGGTTTATGTAAAATTTTTAAGTGATGCTGACATAGCCAGCTCTGAAGCAGTATTTTACATGTCATTTTGCTATTTCTTCATCCTTCCTAAATGGGCATCTTATGTCTTTGCCTTACCCTACCCAGCTTCCTGATTACTTTTGTCTACTCTGAGATCTGTGGCTGTCATCAGTTGATTCCCACCAACAGCCTAATCCCTCTCCCTATCCCACAAAGAAGAGTGGAAGCTCTATAGGACAGTAAAAGCCAAGGAACTTTGAACTGCCGGAGGCCAGTACCTCTGATATTTATCATCAAGATCTTGCTTTATGACACAAAGGGAAAATAAACCAGATTTGAAACCACCTTTGCAAAAATTATGACGGGGAGAGAAATCTGACACAGCAGGCTCCCTCTTGCTTCTAACCTCCAAGCTGTCCTTGCTCACTCCTGGGCACAGGCCAAGCTGACTGTGGAAGGAATTTAGTTTCTCGTTTAAAAAGATGATAACAGCCCCTTACCAAAACTAACCCCCTCTTGTTTGGGGCCCAAGGGTCATACAGCCAGAGGTCACAAGATCTGTAACCTCCCCAATGGCTCCTATAAGTAATATGACTATTGTAAAACCTAAGATTGGTGTTTGAGATATTTTTCAGATCCTGTATTCTGATTGATCAGCCAGTGCCACATGGACCCATACCAATACATTGTTTCATCTGGTCTTGTGACTCTACCCAAGAATGGACTCAGCACCCGAAGACAGCTCTGACCCCCTGTTATTTCATCCCCAGCCCAACCAATCAGCAGTCCCCATTTTCTAGCCTCCCACTCACCAAAATATCTTTGAAAAACCCTAGCCTCTGAACCTTTGGGAAGGCTTATTTGAGTTACTACTCCTGTCCTTCTCTGCTTGACTAGCCCTGTGATTATTAAACTCTTTCTCTATTGCAATACTTCTGTCTCAGTGAATTGGTTTTATCTGTCTGGTGAGCAAGAAGAACCTGTCAGGTGATTACAGATTGAGAAGTCTATATAATTATGGTCAAATCACACCAGGAATCATGTTTAACAGGGTGTAGATAAATATTTAAATGGAATCTGAAGGTCTTTCTTTCCTTTGATTAATTGGGAGGGTAATGATGTCTTTTCTAATAATAGAGGAAAACCTATGACTATTGGATAGCACAAAGACTACTAACTGACAGTTGTAGTAAAGAGCTGGCTGGGGAATCTTACCACAGTGTTAGCACACAGCAGACATGCAATAGAATACTGGTTAAAGAATGAATCATCAGAGAAATGATGGTTGTAAGTCATGAGAATGGATAATATTGTCCAGCAATTGAATTTAAATTTGTGATGAGGCAAGGTCACTTTTTAGTTTTTGTATAGTAAAAGTGTTTTGTAGTGCTGATTACAATGGAGTATTATTAATTGAAATCTTCTGCATAACAGATATTTTCCACTGGTTTCTGTCTACAGAGACATTCTGTTTTAGAGAACCACTGTCATATTGTTAGCTAACATTTGTAGTGTAACTTATTTAATGCAGTTAAAAACTTGTGAACAAAATTTTCTTTTATTTTTCAAACTTTAGTGTGAGAATCACCTCAGCAACTTGTTAAAAATGTCGCATCTCTAGAAATTTGGATTTAATATGCCTGGAAGGAGACTGAGGAATCTGTATATTTAATAAGCACCTCCAAGTGCTTCTTAAGTGTTGGAAGGGTTGTACAAGGTAAGAGTGGTGAATAGTTCCATAACAGCCTTTTTGCCTATTTTGACTGCTTTTAAATCTAAATGTTATTTTCTCAACTTCCCTCCCAGACACCGAGTCCTCTGAGAAGCAAATAGGAACAGAACAAGAAAAGAAAAGGGTCATTCGCTCAAAATCTTTTCTTGTAGTAACTTGGCTTCATTTTGGTATTGTGCATAGTTACAAAGCCAGAGGGAGTTTAACATAAATTTATATGAGGTGAAAGTAACTAAGAAGGGAACCGATTAGGTGAGAATCTCCAGTGGTAAAACAAAAGACCTAAAACCATAGAGATACTTGCACAGCCCTGCAAGGACAGGTGTAGCTTGCAGACGAAGTGAGTGGTACTTTCTTTCCTTTGTTTGTTTTTGAGACAGAGTCTCACTCTGTTGCCCAGGCTGGAGTGCTGTGGCGCTATCTCAGCTCACTGCAACCTCTGTCTCCCGGGTTCAAGCAATTCTCCTGCCTCAGCCTCCTGAGTAGCTGGGATTACAGGCACCTGCCGCCCTTCCTGCCTAATTTTTGTATTTTTAGTAGAGACGGGATTTCACCATGTTGACCAAGCTGGTCTCGAACTCCAGATCTCAAGTGATCCGCCCACCTTGGCCTCCCAAAATGTTGGGATTACAGGTGTGAGCCACCACACCCAGCCTATTCAATTTCAACCAAAACAAATATGTACCAAGAATCTCCCTGACCTCTTCGGAGGTGTAAGAAAAACATCTTATTTAGGGCTAGGAGCTGGAGAAGTCCAAGCATGTGGTCAGAGCAAGTTTTATTTTTTGGGATTTCACCTCCCCTGCCCCTCCACGCCCCCCAAAAAACTAGCAGAAATAGAATTATCACAGGGTTCAGGAGAAATTGGGGAAGGATGATTAGAGGGCATGGAATTCTTGTCTAGCGGTAGAAAGTAGAGAATTCCAGGCAGTGGAAATATTTTGAAGAAATGCCTAGGGGAAAGAATGTGTGCGATGCACGAGGAACAGTAAAAACATCAGCTTTTTGGAGCAGGAGGCAGGATCACAGTGCAGGAAAGGCAATGTGTGGCAGGCACACCTCAACATGTCCTTCCCCTGCACACAGCAGATGTTGTTAATTGATTCCAGAACATTGCTGCTGCATATATCTTAGAATCCTTCACAAGACAGTGTATGGAATGCTACTACCATTTGATCAGGGTTGACACATGATATGAACTCCATCTAATGTCTGAGAAATATTTATAAACAATAAATTGTAGAGGCAATGTGTTATCCAATTCTGAATGTTACATATATACAGTTGACCCTCCATATCCATGGGCACATCTGTGAATTCATTCAGCTCCAAATAGGAAATATTTGGGGAAAAAACCCCAATACAACAGTAAAAAATAATACAAATTTAAAAACCCAATATAGTATAACAACTATTTACAAAGTTTAGGTATTATAAGTAATCTAGAGATGATTTAAAATATATGGGAGGAGCCTGGGTGTGGTGGCTCATGTCTGTAATCCCAGTACTCTGGGAGGCCAAGGTGGGGGGATCACCTGAGGTCAGGAGTTCAAGACCAGCCTGGGCAATATGGTGCCCAACCCTGTCTCTACTAAAAATACAAAAATTAGCTGGGCACGGTGGCACGTGCCTGTAATCCCAGCTACTCGGGAGGCTGAGGCAGGAGAATTGCTTAAGTCCAGGAGGTGGAGGTTGCAGTGAGCCGAGATTGTGCCATTGCACTCCAGAGCCTGGGCGACAAAGTGAGACTCTGTCAAAAAAAAAAAAAAGAAAAAAGAAAAAAGAAAAAAAAAAGAAAAGAAAATATAAAGAAATACCTGAGGCTGGGTAATTTATAAAGAAAAGAGGTTTCTTTTGGTTCATGGTTATGCAGGCTGTATGAGAAGCATGGTGCCGGCATCTGCTCCTGGTGAGGGCTTCAGGAAGCTTTCGATCATGACAGAAGGCAAAGCAGAAGCATATCACATGGCAAGGGAGGGAACGAGAGAGAAGGGGGAAGTCCCAGACTCTATTAAATGACAAGATCTCATGTGAACTGAGACAGAACTCACTCATCACCAAGGAGATGGTGTTAAGCTATCCATGAGGGATCTGCTCCTATGATCCAATACCTTTCACTAGGCGCACCTCCAACATTAGGGATTACATTTCAATATGAGATTTGGAGGAAACAACCCTCCAAATCATATCAATATGTAAACCAATACCTATATATGTATCAAAATCTACACAGAGCTGCTGCTGCTGCTGCTCTGTGGGTGGGTGTGTATCATTAAAGAAGGAAAAATGTACCAGTAAGGATGTATTTTTAACAGAAAATTGCTTCTTTAATAAAAACAATGCTTTGGGGAGAAACATCAGCATAGCCAATCAAAATTAGTTCATCCAACATATCAAAATGGAAAACTATGCTAAAGTTCAAGAGACCTGTCTCAGTCAGTTTTCTGTTGCTTATAACAGAATATCTGAAACTGGGTAATTTATAAAGAACAGAGGCCAGGCATGGTGGCTCGCGCCTGTAATCCCAGCACTTTCGGAGGCCAAGGCAGGTGAATCACGAGGTCAGGAGATCAAGACCATCCTGGCTAACACGGTGAAACCTCATCTCTACTAAAAATGAAAAAAAAAAAAATTAGCTGGGTGTGGTGGCGGGTGCTTATAGTCCCAGCTACTCAGGAGGCTGAGGCAGGAGAATGGCGTGAATCCAGGAGGCGGGGCTTGCAGTGAGCCGAGATTGTGGCACTGCACTCCAGCCTGGGTGACAGAGTGAGACTCTGACTCAAAAAAAAAAAAAAGAGAAATTTATTTCTTACAGTTATGGAAGCTGAGAAGCCCAAGGTCGAAGAGCTGCATCTGGTGAGAGCCTTCTTGCTGGTGGGGACTCTCTGCAGAGTCCCAGGGCGAAGTGGCCCAGGGCGTCACATAGTGGGGGAATGAGCATGCTCTCTCAGGTCTCTCTTCCTCTTCGTATAAAGCCACCAGTCCTACTCCCAAGATAACCCATTAATCCATTCATGAGGTACAGCCCTCATGATCCAATCACCTCTTAAAGATCCTACCTCTCAATTAAGGATTAAGTTTCAACAGGAGTTTTGGAGGAGACATTCAAACCATAGTCAACTTCCAAAGCTAAAAATTCCTCTGGGGGCAAATACTGTATTTTAAATATTCTTTCAGTGCTTTATAACTGTTTGTACAGCACTGGACACATATGCTTGTTGTGTAGAATAATTTCAAACAAGGATAAAATACGTTGTGTTTGGTGTAGAAAAAAAATAACAGTGAGTAAGTTTTGAGAAGTTCTGATATAAATCCTGGAATGGGCATATGTTGCAATTGCTATATACAAAAATCACTTCTAGCCAAGTATATAATGTATCTGTTAATTCAAATCCTAATTTAACACAGCAACTCATGTCATCTGCTTTTAAATCTCTACATTCCATTACTAAAAATGTTTAGAGGTATGTTTTGAAAACACACTAGGATATGTGTATGTATAGATATGGATATAGATATAGATAGATACAGATATGTGTTTGTCAACAGATTTTGTACTTCTGTATGTCATAGATAGATCTATGCTGAACATCAATATAGATCAGTGGTGTTAAGTCATAATGTGCACAGGACTCATCTAAGTATCCTTCTAAAATGTAGATCCCATCTCGGTAGGTCTAGAGTGAGTCCTGAGATTTACCTTTCTAACAAGTTCACAGTTGGTGCCAATGCTAATGGTCTCTGAGCCTTGCTTTGAGTAGCTAGGGTCTAGGTCACGGTTAAGAAGTATGAAGACAAGCAAACCTGGATTCAAATCTACTTTCCACTCTCTGTATGTCCTTGGACAAGTAAATTAACTTCTCTGAGGCTCAGTTTTGTTTTGTTTGTTTGTTTCTTTGAGACAGAGTTTCGCTCCTGTTGCCCAGGCTGGAGTGCAGTGGCATGATCTCGGCTCACTGCAACCTCTGCCTCCCAGGTTCAAGCAATTCTCCTGTCTCAGCCTTCCAAGTAGCTGGGATTACAGGCATGCGCCACCACACCTGGCTCATTTTGTATTTTTAGTAGAGACAGGTTTTCTCCATGTTGGTCAGGCTGGTCTTGAACTGCTGACCTCAGGTGATTTGCCCACCTCAGTCTCCCGAAGTGCTGGGATTACAGGCGTGAGCCACTGTGCCCAGCCTGAGGCTCAGTTTTGATATCTTTAAAGTGAGTGTAATACAACTTATCTCATTGGGTTTTCATATTAATGTGATAAGACTGTGTCTGTTAAACATTGTCCTTCCTCTTGACACATACACCATTGTCTCTCTTTCAAATGAAATGTTGCTAATAGCAGGGCTTGATTTCATGATAGGGAAAAGTGTTGAGAGCACTGAACCCAGAAGGATAATGACAGTGTAGTGGTATAGGCTGGCCAATGGGCTAGGCTTAGATTTTAGTCATTGCTCATATTTGGGAGGCTCAAATAAGATTATGT
Source organism: Macaca thibetana thibetana (assembly GCF_024542745.1). Taxonomy (NCBI): domain Eukaryota; kingdom Metazoa; phylum Chordata; class Mammalia; order Primates; family Cercopithecidae; genus Macaca; species Macaca thibetana. The sequence continues at coordinate 135,389,448 of NC_065582.1, read as the reverse complement.
CCATGAAGATATTTTGAAAACTGCAAATCACTGCAAGTACACAAGAATCCAAGCACTAGTGAAAGTCAGTGGAAAAAAAAGTCAGCATGATATGTAGCCAGTATAATGACAATGGCTTACACTTGTGTAGACCAGTTTGCTTTACAAAGTATTTTTGTATGCTTGATCTCTATTTAACATTGATCTCTATTTAGTAGTCACAGCAGACCACTGATTAAACTCTTTTTACTGCAGACAAGAAAACTAAGGCAAAGAGGTTAAGTGACAAGGCCAAGTAAAAATCATGATTGCTACTCCAGCCTCTTTATTTTACAGATGGGTAAATGAGGCTTGTCTCAAAGTGTTGGCCCTTCATCCTCTTCCCAGTCTCTGCAGGGAAAATACATGAATAATACATCACAGAAAATGTTACAAAACCAAAAGATCAGAAAGTGGACCTAACTGCACAGTCTAGTGGGTAAGAGCATGGATTCTGGCCTTAGACTCCAGCTTTCCCATGACTAGCTGCATGACCCTGGAAAAGTGACTTCAACTCTCTGTGCCTCAGTTTCCTCATCTGTGAAAATGAGATGTTAACAGTATCCAGCTTGTTAGGCTGCCAGGGGGACTAAATGAATTAATATTTTAAAAGCCCTTAAAATGGTGCTTGGCATATGGTATCTCATGAATATTAGTTACATAAATGTAGTACTTGGCCCTGGAGGGAAAACCAGTAGTATCCCTAGCATCCCACTCTCTTTATGTTCTCCTACATATTGTAGAATATGAGTACCTCTTCTACAAGCCTATGGAAAGAAGGAAAAGAAGAAGAAAGTAAGTTACATATCTCAAGTGACAGAGTGGCAAGGCTGGAATCTGAATTCAACTCAATGGAACCCAAAGCTTTCATTCTTCTTTCTGCTGAACTCCCAAACATGAATTCTAAATCTTGGCCAGCTAAAATGGGCAAGCCTTGCTCAGGAATAAAAGGTAAACATTTTCCTAGAGTGTCCTTGCCAAAATTTTGAGAAGGGAAGCTAGACAATATGTGACTAACTTTGCTTTCTCTTTATGTATTTCTTGAGTTACTTATTTGTTTTTGATATCTTAAAATGAATCACTCAAAAACTTGACCTAGAATTGTATAATGTAGGTTTAGATCACTGGTTCTCAACCAGAGATCATTTTAACCTCCAAGGACATTGAGTTTGAATGTATTTTTGGTTTTCATAATTGGGGGAAAGTTGCTATTAGTATCTAGTGGGTAGAAGCTGGGGTGTTGCTAAACATCCCACAGACACACAACAGCCCCCACAACAAAAAATTATCCAGCCTGAAATGTCAACCAGGTTTAGAGAACATCAACAGCATCATGGATCATGAGCATGAAGGGAGGGGGATTCTAAAGGTTGTCTAATCCAGTTTCCCACCATGCATAAATTCCCTCTACAGTAAGTCTGAAAAGCAATCCATGTGAAGAATAAACACAATACCTTACTTCTTAGTTCAAAGTATTAAAAATGCAAGGCCTGGAACTCAGAACTCATTATGTGAACCTGGTGTCCCTACAGATTTACTCACATCCTGTTTGGAACTTCCTCTTGTGTGTGCAATTCCTGCTGGGTTCTGTACCCCCACAACCTATCTTTTTTCTCTTCCCTCTGCTTATTGTTCCTGTGTGGACAGTTTGACCTACTACTTTTTTTTCTATTTACTTATGTATTTATTTGAGATGGAGTCTTGCTCTGTTGCCCAGGCTGGAGTGCAGTGGCATGATCTCAGCTCACTGCAAGCTTAGCCTCCTGGGTTCACACCATTCTGCTGCCTCAGCCTCCTGAGTAGCTGGGACTACAGGCACCTGCCACTATGCCCAGCTAATTTTTTGTATTTTTAGTAGAGACAGGGTTTCACCGTGTTAGCCAGGATGGTCTTGATCTCCTGACCTCGTGATCCGCTCGCCTCAGCCTCCCAAAGTGCTGGGATTACAGGCGTGAGCCACCATGCCCGTTCTTTTTTTTCTATTTAAATAAACTTTTAATTGAAGTGTAATATACATACAGTAAAGTGCAGAAATCAAATGATTGATTAATTTTCACAAAGTAAACAATTCTTGTAACCACAACTTGATTCAAGAACTAGAACACTGGTGAAGTCCAAGATGGCTGAATAGGAACAGCTCAAGTCTACAGCTCCCAGTGTGAGGTGAGCAATGCAGAAGACGGGTGATTTCTGCATTTCGAGCTGAGGTACTGGGTTAATCTCACTGGGGCTTGTCAGATAGTGGGTGCAGGACAGTGGGTGCAGCCCACGGACCATGAGCCAAAGCAGGGCGAGGCATCACCTCACCTGGGAAGTGCAAGCGGTCAGGGAATTCCCTTTCCTAACCAAGAGAAGCCGTGACAGACAGCACCTGGAAAATCGGGTCACTCCCACCCTAATACTGCGCTTTTCTAATAGTCTTAGCAAATGGCACACCAGGAGATTATATCTCGTGCCTGGCTTGGAGGGTCCCACGCCCATGGAGCCTTGCTCATTGCTAGCACAGCAGTCTGAGATCAAACTGCAAGGCGGCAGTGAGGCTGGGGGAGGGGTGCCCACCATTGTTGAGGCTTGAGTAGGTAAACATAGCAGCCAGGAAGCTCCAACTGGGTGGACCCCACTGCAGCTCAAGGAGGCCTGCCTGCCACTATAGATTCCACCTCTGGGGGCAGGGCATAGCTGAACAAAAGGCAGCAGAAACTTCTGCAGACTTAAACGTCCCTGTCTGAGAGCTTTGAAGAGAGTAGTGGTCTCTCACCACAGAGTTTGAGATCTGAGAACAGACAGACTGCCTCCTCAAGTGGGTCCTTGACACCCGAGTAGCCTGACTGGTAGGCACCTCCCAGTAGGGGCCAACTGACACCTCATACGGCCGGGTGCCCCTCTGAGATGAAACTTCCAGAGGAACGATCAGGCAGCAACATTTGCCGTTCTGCAATATTTGCAGTTCTGCAGCCTCTGCTGGTGATACCCAGGCGAAGGGTCTGGAGTGGACCTCCAGCAAATTCCAACAGACCTGCAGCTGAGGGACCTGACTGTTAGAAGGAAAACTAACAAACAGAAAGGAATAGCATCAACACCAACAAAAAGAACATCCACACCAAAACCCCATCTGTAGGTCACCATCATCAAAGACCAAAGGTAGATAAAGCCACAAAGATGGGGAGAAACCAGAGCAGAAAAGCTGAAAATTCTAAAAATTAGAGTACCTCTTTTCCAAAGGAACACAGCTCCCCACCAGCAATGGAACAAAGCTGAATGAAGAATGACTTTGACACGTTGAAAGAAGAAGGCTTCAGAAGATCGGTAATAACAAACTTCTCCAAGCTAAAGTGGACATTTGAACCCATTGCAAAGAAGCTAAAAAAAACTTGAAAACAGATTGGACGAATGGCTAACTAGAATAAATAGAGTAGAGAAGACCTTAAATGACCAGATAGAGCTGAAAACCATGGCACGAGAACTACGTGATGCATGCATAAGCTTCAGTAGCCAATTCGATCAACTGAAAAAAAGGGTATCGGTGATTGAAGATCAAATGAATGAAATGAAGTGAGAAGAGAAGTTTAGAGGAAAAAGAGGAAAAAGAAATGAAAAAAGCCTCCAAGAAATATGGGATTATGTGGAAAGACCAAATCTACATCTGATTGGTGTACCTGAAAGTGACCAGGAGAATGGAACCAAGTTGGAAAACACTCTGCAGGATATAATCCAGGAGAACTTCCTCAACCTAGCAAGGCAGGCCAACATTCAAATTCAGGAAATACAGAGAATGCTACAAAGATACTCCTTGAGAAGAGCAACTCCAAGACACATAATCGTCAGATTCACCAAAGTTGAAATGAAGGAAAAAGTGTTAAGGGCAGCCAGACAGAAAGGTCGGGTTACCCACAAAGGGAAGCCCATCAGACTAACAGTGGATCTCTTGGCAGAAACTCTACAAGCCAGAAGAGAGTGGGGGCCAATATTCAACATTCTTAAAGAAAAGAATTTTCAACCAAGAATTTCATATCCAGCCAAACTAAGCTTCATAAGTGAAGGAGAAATAAAATCCTTTACAGACAAGCAAACACTGAGAGATTTTGTCACCACCAGGCCTGCCTTACAAGAGCTCCTGAAGGAAGCACTAAACAGGGAAAGGAACAACTGGTACCAGCCACTGCAAAAAAAAAAAAAAAAAAAAGACAAATTGTAAAGACCATCGATGCTAGGAAGAAACTGCATCAACTAATGGGCAAAATAACCAGTTAACATCATAATGACAGGATCAAATTTGCACATAACAATATTAACTTTAAATGTAAATGGGCTAAATGCTCCAATTAAAAGACACAGACTGGCAAATTGGATAAAGAGTCAAGGCCCATCAGTGTGCTTTATTCAGGAGACCCATCTCACGTGCAGAGACACACAAAGGCTCAAAATAAAGGGATGGAGGAAGATCTCTCAAGCAAATGGAAAACAAAATGAAATAAAAAGGCAGGGGTTGCGATCCTAGTCTCTGACATAACAGACTTTAAACCAACAAAGATCAGAAGAGACAAAGAAGGCCGTTATATAATGGTAAAGGGATGAATTCAACAAGAAGAGCTAACTATCCTAAATATATATGCAACCAATACACGAGCACCCAGATTCATAAAGCAAGTCCTTAGAGACCTACAAAGAGACTTAGACTCCAACACAATAGTAATGGGAGACTTTAACACCCCATTGTCAACATTAGACAGATCACAAGACAGAAAGTTAACAAGGGTATCCAGGAATTGAACTCAGCTCTGCACCAAGTGGACCTAATAGACATCCACGTAACTCTCCACCCCAAATCAAGAGAATATACATTCTTCTCAGCACCACATCACACTTATTCCAAAATTGACCACATAGTTGAAAGTAAAGCACTCCTCAGCAAATGTAAAAGAATAGAAATTATAACAAACTGTCTCTCAGACCACAGTACAATCAAACTAGAACTCAGGATTAAGAAATTCACTCAAAACTGCTCAACTACATGGAAACTGAGCAACCTGCTCCTTAATGACTACTGGGTACATAACAAAATGAAGGCAGAAATAAAGATGCTCTTTGAAAACAACGAGAACAAAGACACAACATACCAGAATCGCTGGGACACATTTAAAGCAGTGTGTAGAGGGAAATTTATAGCACTAAATGCCCACAAGAGAAAGGAGGAATGATCTAAAATTGACACCATAACATCACAATTAAAAGAACTAGAGAAGCAAGAGCAAACAAATTCAAAAACTAGCAGAAGGCAAGTAATAACTAAGCTCAGAGCAGAATTGAAGGAGACAGAGACACAAAAACCCTTCAAAAAAATCAATGAATCCAGGAGCTGGTTTTAGAAAAGACCAACAAAATTGATAGACCACTAGCAAGACTAATAAAGATGAAAAGAGAGAAGAATCAAATAGACACAATAAAAAATGATAAAGGGGATATCACCACTGATTCCACAGAAATACAAATTATCATCAGATAATACTATAAACACCTGTATGTAAATAAACTAGATAATCTAGAAGAAATGGATAAATTCTTGGACACATACACCCTCTCAAGACTAAACCAGGAAGAAATTCAATCTCTGAATAGACCAATAACAGCCTCTGAAATTGAGGCTATACTTAATAGCCTACCAACCAAAAAAAGTCCAGAACCAGAAGGATTCACAGCCGAATTCTACCAGAGGTACAAAGAGGAGCTGGTACCATTCCTTCTGAAGCTATTTCAATCAATACAAAAAGAAAGAATCCTCCATAACTCATTTTATGAAGCCAGCATCATTCTGATACCAAAGCCTGGCAGAGACACAACAAAAAAAGAGAATTTTAGACCCATATCCCTGATGAACATCAATGCGAAAATCCTCAATAAAATACTGCAAATCGAATCCAGCAGCATATCAAAAAGCTTATCAACCATGATCAAGTGGGCTTCATCCCTGGGATGCAAGGCTGGTTCAACATATGCAAATCAATAAACGGAATCCATCATATAAACAGAACCAAAGACAGAAAACATAATTATCTCAATAGATGCAGAAAAGGCCTTCGACAAAATGTAACAGCCCTTCATGCTAAAAACTCTCAATAAATTAGGTATTGATGGGATGTATCTCAAAATAATAAGAGCTATTTATGACAAACCCACAGCCAATATCATACTAAATGGGCAAAAACTGGAAGCATTCCCTTTGAAAACTAGCAGAAGACAGGGATATCTTCTCTCACCACTCCTATTCAACATAGTGTTGGAAGTTCTGGCCAGGGCAACAGGCAGGAGAAAGAAATAAAAGGTATTCAATTAGGAAAAGAGGAAGTCAAATTGTCCCTGTTTGCAGATGACATGATTGTATATTTAGAAAACCCCATTGTCTCAGCCCAAAATCTTCTCAAGCTGATAAGCAACTTCAGCAAAGTCTCAGGATACAAAATCAATGTGCAAAAATCACAAGCATTCCTATACACCAATAACAGACAGAGAGCCAAATCATGAGTGAACTCCCATTCACAATTGCTTCAAAGAGAATAAAATACCTAGGAATCCAACTTACAAGGGATGTGAAGCACCTCTTCAAGGAGAATTACAAACCACTGCTCAATGAAATAAAAGAGGACACAAACAAATGGAAGAACATTCCATGCTCATGGATAGGAAGAATCAATATCGTGAAAATGGCCATACTGCCCAAGGTAATTTATAGATTCAATGCCATCCCTATCAAGATACCAATGACTTTCTTCACAGAATTGGAAAAAACTACTTTAAAGTTCATATGGAACCAAAAAAGAGCCCTCATTGCCAAGATAATCCTAAGCAAAAAGAACAAAGCTGGAGGCATCATGCTACCTGATTTCAAACTATACTACAAGGCTATAGTAACCAAAACAGCATGGTACTGGTACCAAAACAGAGATATAGACCAAAGGAACAGAACGGAGGCCTCAGAAATAATACCACACATCTACAACCATCTGATCTTTGACAAACCTGACAAAAACAAGAAAAAGGGAAAGGATTCCCTACTTAATAAACGGTGCTGGGAAAGCTGGCTAGCCATGTAGAAAGCTAAAACTGGATCCTTTCCTTACACCTTATACAAAAATTAATTCAAGATGGATTAAAGACTTAAAGTCAGACCTAAAACCATAAAAACCCTAGAAGAAAACCTAGGCAATATCATTCAGGACATAGGCATGGGCAAGGACATCATGTCTAAAACACCAAAAGCAACGGCAACAAAAGCCAAAATTGAGAAATGGGATCTAATTCAATAAAGAGCTTCTGCACAGCAAAAGAAACTACCATCAGAGTGAACAGGCAACCTACAGAATGGGAGAAAATGTTTGCAGTCTACGCATCTGACAAAAGGCTAATATCTCAAATCTACAAAGAACTTAAACAAATTTACAAGAAAAAGACCAAATGACCCCATCAAAAAGTGGGTGAAGAATATGAACAGACACTTCTCAAATGAAGACATTTATGCAGCCAACAGACACATGAAAAAATGCTCATCATCACTGGCCATCAGAGAAATGCAAATCAAAACCACAATGAGATACCATCTCACACCAGTTAGAATGGTGATCATTAAAAAGTCAGGAAACAACAGGTGCTGGAGAGGATGTGGAGAAATAGGAACACTTTTACACTGTTGGTGGGAGTGTAAACTAGTTCAAATATTGTGGAAGACAGTGTGGCGATTCATCAAGGATCTAGAACTATAAATACCATTTGAGCCAACCATCCTGTTACTGGGTATATACCCAAAGGATTATAAATCATGCTGCTATAAAGACACACGCACACATATGTTTATTGTGGCACTATTCACAATAGCAAAGACTTGGAATCAACCCAAATGTCCATCAATGATAGACTGGATTAAGAAAATGTGGCACATATACATCATGGAATACTATGGAGCCATAAAAAAGGATGAGTTCATGTGCTTTATAGGGACATGGATGAAGCTGGAAACCATCATTCTGAGCAAACTATTGCAAGGACAGAAAACCAAACACTGTATGTTCTCACTCATAGGTGGGAATTGAACAATGAGAACAGTTGGACACAGGGTGGGGTGCACTACACTCTGGGGCCTGTTGTGGGGTTGGGGGAGGGGCAAGGGATAGCATTAGGAGATACACCTAATGTAAATGACAAGTTAATGGGTGCAGCACACCAACATGGCACATGTATGCATATGTAACAAACCTGCACATTGTGCACCTGTACCCTAGAACATAAAGTACAAAAAAAAAAAGAACTAGAACATTGCCAGCACTCTAGAAGCTGTCTCTCCCCTACCTCCATTATAACCCCTTCACCATCTTCAAAACTCTCCACCCAGAGGTGACTTCTACCATGTCTTCTAACACAGGAGGCTGGTTTTGCTTGTGTTTGAACCTTACATACAGGTATATTAAATTCTTGATTAATTATAGATGATGTTTTATTTTGTGTCTGACTTCCTTTGCTCAAAAGTTTTGTTGTGAGAGTCAACCACATTGAGTGCACAATAACTCATTCATTCTTACTGCTGTATAATATTTTATTATATAAATATGCCACTACTTATTTATCCATGCTATTTTTGCATCATTTCCAGTTTGGACTATTATGACTAGCATAGTGCTGCTATGAGCATTCCTGCACTATCTTTAGGTGGATACATATATGTATTTCTGTTATGTTTCAACCTAGGAGTGGTATTGTGGGGTTAATATTCTGGAGTGGTGGTGCTGTTACCTGCAAGAAGTCCAGGTGGGCTCTGCAGTCCTCAATTTTTATCTTCTTGGGAGAAAGAACCTGGCCAAGAGACAGAAGTAGATTTAAGGCAGAAATGAGAGTTTACTGAAACAAAGAAGAGTACGCTTGGGAGAAACCAAGCAGGCAACTCAAAAGATTGAGTTCCTCACCTGATCATTGGCTCAGGAGTCTTATAGATTTACTATTTCCTGTCTTCCCCACTCCCACGTCTCTTCTTCTTGTCCCTCCCTCTGGGTGGGCTGTTGGCTAATCACCACATGTGCAGTGTCTTGCCAGTATCTGGAAGGGGCTGCATGTACCCTTTGGTGGTTGAAGTTATGCACATGCTCTCTTAGTGCAATTTCCCTTACCAGTCTAGCGCCCCAGAGGAAGGTCATATACACGTCAAACTCTGTCATTTTGCCCCTTACTGCACCTGCCTGGACATGCCCCCAGAGGAAGGGTAAACTTCACCATTTTGCCCCTTACTGGGCATGCCTGGACGTGTCTCCAGAGGAAGGTGCTCCACCATTTTGAGTTCTTATCAGGAAGTTGTTGCCCACAAGTCAAGAAGTATCCTGTTTGTTAGGAAAATTTCCACTTCCTGTTGCCAGCCACCTGACAATCACTGGACAGTCACCTGACATTCTTTAAGGCCCTATCCTATCCTGCTCATATCTGCCTGTCTACATACTCTAACAGTAGCAATTTACACTCTCATCAGTAATGTAGGAGAGTTCCAGTTGCTCCACATCCTTGCCACTGTCTTGGTATTATTGCCACCATCTTTCTTTTTACTCAGAGGTTGCTAAAGAATCTGGGAACCAGGAGCCTCGGTTTTAAGTCAAGAAAAACAGAAGTTGTACTTGGATGATTGAATAGAGTTGCCACAAGTAGGAAAAAAAGAAACAACAGCAAACAACCACAGACTATTCAGTTAAATTTGAATAAGTATGTCCTACGCAATATTTAAGGCATACTAAACAATTATTCATCATTTATCTGAAATTCAAATTTAACTAGCATCCTGTATTTTTATCTGGAAGCTCCATTGGGTGGGTATGGGGAATGTCTTTGTGATTGATGCTGTAACAGTGAATAACTGTTCCCCACATGTCTATGGGAATGGGGCATGGTAGAGAGGAAGCAAAAACAATGGAACTTTTGTAGGTTGTGCAGGAAGCCCTCCTCCCAACCCCTAGATGGAGGCCAAAGGACACTAACGGTGGCAGTGATCTATCCAATCTCTAGCTAAAGTCTTAAAAGAGCATTTCCTCTGGGAACACACAATTTTTTATTTGTGGATAAAGGAAGAAAAACTGAAATCTCTTGAGAAGTTTTTCCTGCCAGCTTCCATGTTAAGCAGCCTTACGTATGCTATCAGATTGCCTTGCGACTATTTTTTCTTCTTTTTTTTTTTTTGAGACAAAGTCTCACTCTGTTGCCCAGGCTGGAGTGCGGTGGCACAATCTCAGCTCACTGCAACCTCTGTTTCCCGAGTTCAAGCGATTCTCCTGCCTCTGCCTCCTGAGTAGCTGGGATTACAGGCACCCGCCACCACACCCAGCTATTTTTTTTTTTTTTTTTTTTTTGTATTTTTAATAGAGACGGGGTTTCACCGTATTGGCCAGGCTGGTCTTGAACTCCTGACCTCAGGTGATCTGCCTGCCTCGGCCTCCTAAAGTGCTGTGATTACAGGCGTGAGCCACACACCTGGCCCTAAAGTCTTAAAAGAGCATTTCCCCGGGGAACACACAAATTGTTTATTCATGGATAAAAGAAGAAAAACTGAAATTTCCCCTGGGAACACACAATTGTTTATTCATGGATAAAGGAAGAAAAACTGAAACAGAGGTTTCTCCTGCCAGATTCCATGTTAAGCAGCCTTATGTGTGCTATCACATTCTAGCCTTGTGACCATTTTTTCTTTTTTTTGAGACAAAATCTTGCTCTGTCACCCAGGCTGGAGTGCACTGGTGCGATTTCGGCTCATTGCAACTGCTGTCTCCTGGGTTCAAGTGGTTCTCCTGCCTCAGCTTCCCGAGTAGCTGAGATTACAGGCATGCACCACTGCACCCAGCTAATTTTTTGTATTTTTAGTAGAGATGGGTTTTCACCATGTTGGCCAGATTGGTCTTGAACTCCTGACCTCAGGTGATCTGCCCGCCTTGGCCTCCCAAAGTGCTGGAATTACAGGCTTGAGCCACCGTGCCTGGCTCTTCTATTTTGAAGTTCAATACTTGGAAAACTTAAGCAGCTATGTCAGGCTCAAGGTCAGGTGAGCTATAGTCAAAGACTGTGCTCTTCCATTCTACCAAGTCCCTTGTCTTTTGGAAGGGGTTTTATTCTCAGCAGTTACTATTTATTGACTACCCATGGTCTTGCACTGGGCTCTGTTTCTCTGAGCCAACCTGAGCTATCCAGATGGGATCGGGTAAAACAGCTGAGTAACAATCTCCTTGGCATTCCAGGGCTCTTAATTCCCCCTGTTTCCAGCTCCTCCCTTGCCCTCGCTATGCCTCCTTCTGACATTCAGTCACCTACCAAATAATTCCATGGGTCGCATCAACCTACCAGCCCCTCATTAGAGATTAACCTAATTTCTGGAACAAGAGAGTAAAATAAAGTCAATGGAGAAGGCCCTACTTTTTGTTACCTGTGTTAGGCCATAGCTGGGGAAAGGATCCCTTCTTCTGTATACATTGAGAGTGGAGAAAGGTTAGTCTCATACCAGTAATTAGCTTCTGGACTCCTATATCTCCTGCAGCCTCCCAGATCCCTTCAGATCTGCTCCTTTCAAGGATCTCCCTTGTTCTTGAGCTTCTCCAGAAGCCAGAAACCCCACAGTAAGCCCTTTAGTCCTGCAACTGGGTGTGTATTTAGGGCCAATTCCCTCCCCTACTCCTGCAGAACCTCTGGGTGTCCCAGAATTCATAAGTCTCTGCATCAGGATAAGATTCTGCCTCATCTACCAGTGGTGTCATTTCTGAAATTTTAGCCAAAAGAATGAAAACTCTCAGTTATAAGGAAATTAAAAAATGATTATGTGTAGTTGAAGATATGAAATTTCCTAATTTAAGCTAAACAATTTATATAAACAAAGTGTGCTCCAAAACATTTTTCTTCATGTTAAAAATGGTGCTCATTCTTGATAATGCTTAAATTCGGAGCCCTCTCAGGAGTATTTGTGTTTTTGATAGCATAAGGCTGGGAAATTTTCTGATACTGGCAAAGTTTAGTTATCTTCCTTTCATCAAGGAAGTCAAAGGGACTTGGCTCACTAAAACATTTAATTTGGGGTGAGTGGAAGAGATAAAAAACAGATGGTAAACTGGGTCTATCGATGCCTCCATTGTCTTCCATCATTAACCTCTCTGGTAACCAAATTTATTAAGCTTCTTCTCTACTTTTATCCTATAATTTATAAACTGGTGTCAGGCATACATGGTTTTAGAGGAAGACTGCCCTTTCACACCCAGACCCTCGATGCGTGCCCTCTGAAGCTCTGCACAGTGTGACCTACCCTATTTCTCCAGTCCTTTTGATTTCTACTTCCATAAATTATCCCATCACCACTCAGCAAGCAGCCCCTCTATATCTGTTCCTGCTGTCAGTTACGGTCTCCTGTCTTCCTCTTTACCTGTTAACATCCCATCTCTAGTGCCCCTCCACCAGGAAGCCATTTCTAACCTTCCATGTTGGATTTCCCTTTCCATCCTCTGAACTTGCAAACCCCTTTCCAGATGTGGTGGAGAGCCCTCTGGTCTGGGACTCAGGACACAAGGGATGTCATTATTGCACTGATACTTGGCTCCCTCTGTGTTTTTTCTCTAAATGACAATGATACTATCTTCACTTCCTTCTTCCCACGGTTATTAAAAATCTACAGGAATCCATACTAATAGCAGACATGAGATTTAGATACATGTATTCTAAGCATGTACACCTTTTCTTTTGACTTATTTGTAGGTTTTTTTTTGAGGACAGGTAACTGGACCTCAGTCATCTTTGTGTCCCCCAAAGATAGTGGCCTACACATAGCCTAGAAAATAGTAGGTGCTCAATACCATTTTATTTATTTATACCAGTGGTTTTCAACCATGGGTGATTTGCACCTCCCACCTGCCCTGCCCGCTCCCCACTCCAACCACCTGTCTGAGACATTTGGCAATGTCTGGTAACAGTTTTGGTTTCCACAACTCAGGGAGATGGCAGAGAATTGCTACTGGCATCTAGTGGGTAGAAGCCAAGAAAGCTGCTAAGCATCCTACAATGCACAGGACAGGCCCTGCCTTCCCTAACTCTCAATAAGAAGTTATTTGGCCCAGTGGTGGCGAGGCTGAGAAACTCTGATTTATACCCTTGATCTTAAGAAGATTTGAGCTGTTTACAAACTCACATATATGATGAGATACCAAATGCAAAATGAAGAAATCAGGCACAGGACAAATAAAGCCTGGAGCAAGTTTAGTGCATGCTTTAAGGTTCCTATACAATGCTAGACATCACTGCACATTAGACCCTGAGCTTCTGATCAGGCAAAGCAAAGAGGGAACACAAATATTTAGGAGACTGGCCATGTCCATAAAAGACAAACAAATTGAAACCTAGAGAAATTTCTCATCAAAATGGAGGTGATGCATGAAAAAGAGTGATCCAAGCCTTTAACAGTAGTTCTATAATAACTAGAACAGACTTTCCTAATGTAGACTTAAACAGTATGGAGGGATTAGAGTATGAGCACTGAAAGTAATGTATAAGAAGCTAAAATGATCCCATCCAAGTACTTATCTGTCTGATAATCTGAGATAATTCAAGATTAAAAATCAGATTTTTTTTTTTTTTTTTTTTTTTTTTGGGAGCGGGGACGGAGTCTCGCTCTGTCACCCAGGCTGGAGTGCAGAGGCGCAATCTCGGCTCACTGCAAGCTCCGCCTCCTGGGTTCACGCCATTCTCCTCCCTCAGCCTCCCCAGTAGCTGGGACTACAGGCGCCCGCCACCACGCCCGGCTAATTTTTTGTATTTTTAGTAGAGACGGGGTTTCACCGTGTTAGCCAGGGTGGTAAAAATCAGATTTTTAAAGATTTTTTTGAAACAGAGTCTTGCTCTGTCATCCAGGCTGGAGTGCAGTGGTGCCATCTCAGCTCACTGCAAACTCCACCTCCTGGGTTCAAGCAATTCTCGTGCCTCAACCTCCCGAGTAGCTGGAATTACAGACATGTGCCACCACGCCTGGCTAATTTTTGTATTTTTAGTAGAGATTGGATTTCACCATGTTGGCCAGGCTGGTCTCCAGCACCTGACCTCAAGTGATCCGCCTGCCTCGGCCTCCCAAAGTGCTGGGATTACAGGTGTGAGCCACAGAACTTGGCCTAAAGATTGTTTAGAGGAGTACAAGGGAGCATGTTCCTTGGTAATTCTCCATAAATAGCATTTTTACCAGCTATTTATGAGGTTTGGTAAGAATTGGGCAGTGGTGAGACTGAATTAAAAGTCTGGCAAGACCTTGAGTTCAGATTGCCAGCTCAAGCTGCTTATCCATGAGAAGAGGTATGCAGATGGAAAGGCATATAATGTATTGTATTGTTATAAAATATATATTGTTATAAAAATTAAGAAATGGAATGGGGACCCACAGCTGAATAGAAAACCACCCTAGTGTAGCATGGAAGTGAGCTCAAGGCATCTACCTATGGGAAAGTTTGTGTCCCTCAGAAACCACCTCTGGGACTGCTTCAGCAAGTGACCATATGGCTGATAAAAGTCCCCAAGCTCTGTACCATAGAGCCTGGAAAACTTTTGTAGTAGGTATTACCACCCTCTCCCATGGTAATAAAAGAATGTAACAATATACCTACAGAGTCGAATTTTAAGTACAGAAAGTCCCTCAACTCATATGGGGTGATATCCAGATAAACTCATTATAAGTAAAAAAAAATTATTAAGTTGGAAATGCATTTAGTACCCAGATAAATTCATCATAAAGTTGAAAACTTGTAAGTGGAATTATTGTAAGTTAGGGACTGTCTGTAATGTAACTTCCTAGTCAATGCTATAAAGATAAAAGTATTGCAGTATGGAACCTTAGATATCGTAATAAGTTGATCCTCTAAAAATACTAACAATTGGCCCTATTCTGATTCTGAACCATTTGGTCTCGTTGGAGAGACTGAGTGAGTGATCTGGAATTGGTGTTTTTAAGGCTTCCCAGGTAATTACAAAGTGCAGCCAGGGTTGAGAATCACTACATTAAAGGAAATGATGATTTTTGAGTATCGAATTAGTCTATCCTGAGTCTTTTATACAATAATAAAATACATTTCCTCCCAATTTCAAACTTCGCCTACCACTTAAATTTTCTCCCAAAAACATGTATAATTAAAAAAATTAAGCCAAAGGAAACACTCATTCTATGGCATAGAATGAGGTGTTGCTTGATTCTAAAAATGAATGAATGAATGAATGAATGAATGAATGATATGCTCAATGAAGAAAATCTGAAAATTACAAAAATATCAAAACAAAAATCTCTAGCAATTCCACCGTACAAAGCTTAACTACTTGTGACATTTTCAATGTATGTCTTTCCATTTAGTCCATTAAAACAGTCATTAGTGTGCAGGACCAGTTTTTAATGAGGATATTCCCAGTTGAGGCAATAAAACCATTTCTCCTGCGATGTGGAGAAGGCTGCTTTCCCTTCTGTTTGTTTTACGTGGAGAGCAAGCATTCATCTCTTTTAAAACTGGTATCCAATTATGCGGTAGCTCAGAATTACCTAATTAGTTGAGATGCCCCTACCATGACTCTTGAGTTGGTGTGAAAGGGTAGAGTCTATCTAAAAAAGTCAAGAACTTGAGTTCATCCCAAGGGCTGAAATACTATTGGTTTAATGAATAAATCTTTGAGTTACCTTAAAAGTCCCAATTTATATACAGATATCCTAAAAGCCCTCAGCTAAAATCAGATTTCTTACCTAGGCAATGACTTATTTCCCCAGACTCATGTTTTGCCTTTATTCTGTTTCTTCACATCTGTCTTGGAACTATTCGTCTCCAATAGGAGCTCAGCAGAGAGAAATCTCAAAAGCAGAAGAGGGTACCCACCAGCCCCCTGGATTTGCAGAGGGCTCAGCTCTAACCATACTTAGCATATCTGGTATCTGGCCATGTTCACAGAATAGTCCTTTAGATGTCTCACATTTAACATCTTGGCTAAAAGAGGCAGAAGACCTGGAAAGTGCAGCACTGTATTTTAAATCTCGCTGTGACTCAAATGTGAATTGGAATTGCCTGTTCTTCAAATCATGTGGGCTGAAGATCACTTAGCTGGTCAGAATCCAGCTAACAGCTGCATTCACTTTGGTACAAAATGACTCAAAGGGACTTGGTTGGCCAGGCACGGTGGCTCACACCAGTAATCCCAGAAATTTGGGAGGCTGGGGTGGGAGTATTGCTTGAGCCAAGGAAATTCAAGACCAGCCTGGGCAAGATGGCATCATCTCTAAATAAATAAATGAATGAATGAATAAATAAATAAATTTTTAAAAAGGGACTTGATCATTTTTTTTTCTTTTCCCTTCTTTTATATTTATTTATTTATTTATTTATTTCAAGATGGTGTCTCGCTCTGTCCCCCAGGTTGGAGTGCAGTGGCGCAATCTCGGCTCACTGCAAGCTCTGCCTCCCAGGTTCATGCCATTCTCCTGCCTCAGCCTCCCGAGTAGCTGGGACTGCAGGCACCCGCCACCACACTCGGCTAATTTTTTGTATTTTTAGTAGAGATGGGGTTTCACCGTGTTAGCTAGGATGGTCTAGATCTCCTGACCTCGTGATCTGTCTGCCTCAGCCTCCCAAAGTGCTGGGATTACAAGCGTGAGCCACCGCACCCTGCCTTTTGTTTCTTTTTTTAACTTTTTCAGTGAACAGTCAACTTTGTTAAATTATTTTAAATTTTGTTTTCTTGTGGAAAGGGGGAAGGGTTCCTTACAAAATGCCAACAACTTGCACTAGGGATGGAAGTCAAGAGAGCTAAGATAGCCTCAGCCGCAAAACTGATGGTAAAAACTTACAGAATGTTGATTTTGGGTGGTGTGTATAATCTATAACTTTAACAAGTCCCATCTAATAGTTTATAAGAAGACCACAAAACTGTTCAATGAGTGCTCTAGCCAGTATAAATGGATCTCAAAACTTCAATAAACATGCAATTCTCTTGTGGCCGTGAAACAGATGTTGATAAATTTCATTCAGGAAAAAGGCAGCATCCTAGGCAAACACTTGATTATGAAATATTTCTTTTTCCCAAAAGCCTCCAGATGCATTCTTCCCAAACATGGTGTATGCACTAAGGGGACAGCCATTAAGTGGCTTTGTCTCTGACTTCACTGCCCTACGTTTGTCTCTGTCTTCATTCCCCCAAGGAAAACCTGTGTGTTTCCACGCAGTGTTACATGCTAACTGCTCAATACAACTGATGGCCACTTCTCAAGTGTTTGCCCAGTCCTCAGGGATTCCTCTGAGTTTTATGAATACCTTCAAGTGCTCTTAGCCTTGTTCTTAGGGTTGGATTTCCCAGGTAATGGAAGCACAGCCTTAGGACACTCATAAAGCTAGGGCAGCAAAATAAAATAAAAATGTGGAAAAATATGTAGCTCCTCCCTTCTCAAGTAAATGTCATCTTTAAGGAAAGTAATCACAATTATATTGGACTTCTTTACACTTATTTACATATGTGTATAGATTTACATATGTATACCATGTGGAAATTACATATTACATATGTGTATAGATTTACATATCTATACCACATGGAAGGGTATAGACGGGTAGCACGTCACACACTGTTCAGTGTGTTTAAGGCCTTTAAAGATATTTGCCTGGTCCTGGTTATATTTTAAGGTCAGTTGTTTTCAGGTCTCTTCCCACTACCCAAGTCTGAGCTCCACACAGGTGCTGGTCAGTCATCTTTTAATTCTACCACAGCACCTGGAGCACAGTAGCTGCTCAATGAGCTTTTTTTTTTTTTTAAATAAGTGAATGAACAAATGTTTGAAGACAGAACTGTGAGTCTCATGTACCCAATTTAGGGGTCTCTATTATAGACATCTAGACATCACAGAAATATTACCTCCCAACACCTGTCCACTTCCCCTAAGCAACCATCTTTAAGTGATGTGTTTGCCTTAAAGACTAGGAAGAGGGAGACAAAAAAAAAAAAAAAAGCTTCCCTTTTCCCCTTTCCTTAAATCGTGCAAATGAGAAAGGCTAATCCTTCCTGCTAGAGCGAAAATACAGAAAGCTGCTTTGGTGATTGTTAGGGACAAGCTGCCCCAGGAAACCCCCCAACCTCCCCTTACCCTGAATACTCTGCAGCTGCATACTTAAACACTTATCTAGGTGCCACAGCAAAGTTACCAGACATGCTAAGTGGAGCAAACCCTAATTAGAGCCATTTGGGCAGCACCAGGGAAGTCACGGGAAACGTGAACAAATCTTAGTTACACATTCTTGAAAATTCCTGTTTTTCATCTAAGTGCCGCCTGAAAAGTAAGGGGATGATGTGTTATAAGTCTATTACAAGCTGATAAACTACCTTTGTGTCTGTTACAAGTGAATAGATTCTCTTGGCGGTAAAGATAACCGACAACCCCAGGATGCGGTTATACCCAGAAACTCCCTTACGCGTCTCTGACCCCATATAAAACCCTCATTCCGTGAGCTCTGGGCTGCCTCCTCTGACTGTTAGGGAGCAGCCCAGCAGGTTAATAAACTTGCTTGCCTGACTTTAGGACTACTCGTCCTTTCTCTCGGCTAGCCTTACAGTAGTATTGCCAGTAATAATAAGGCTACAAATCAGCTAAGAAAACAAGTGGCCAGATGGTAATGATTTCAAAATTGTGTTTGTTATATAAAAACATATATAAAATTAACTTCTGACAATAAAATAGTAATAAACTTCAAAATGACTGAAACACAAATTATACCTTCTCCCAGCAAAACTAATGCCAGTAGCAAATCTTGAAACCAATTACAAAATAAGTTTATAAAATAAACTTTCTAGAGGGAATTTGTAATGTTCTGTTTAAATACACCACTCTTACTGGTGATACAATGATTTCTTCTTTAACGATTAAAAAAATTGTTTCTTAGAGGAAAAAATGGATCTTGTAGTAGCACTTTTTAAAGAAAAAGTCATGATACTCACAGGTTCTTAAGAATCACTACTGCCAAATTTAATTTAAAAGACAATTCATGTTGCAGACCTGTGGGTTTTTAAAAGATTCACCTAGGGAAATAACACCTAGCACTCAATTCTTCCTTGGCTGTGTTAGTTACAGAGTAAAATTTTACTTGCATCATAGTATATTACTTTGTTTAAATAATTTTTTTCTCCTGAAAGAGGATGGGAAAGACAACAGTTTTGCAACACTGCCATATAGTCTGTATAGCAAAATATACTCATCACACCCAGGTTAACAGAGGACCACCAGAACCTAGGACAAGAGAAGCTTAGCAGAACACTGAATGACTGTGTTGCAGCTGCAATTGAAAAAAATTTTTTTTTTCCTGGGATTTCTTTACCACCCCAGCAGTCAATGTTTTTGTATTTAAAAAGAGTAGATTCAGGCCGGGCGCGGTGGCTCAAGCCTGTAATCCCAGCACTTTGGGAGGCCGAGACGGGCGGATCACAAGGTCTGGAGCTCGAGACCATCCTG
The DNA here is from genome assembly GCF_024542745.1 of Macaca thibetana thibetana. Taxonomy (NCBI): domain Eukaryota; kingdom Metazoa; phylum Chordata; class Mammalia; order Primates; family Cercopithecidae; genus Macaca; species Macaca thibetana. The sequence continues at coordinate 135,369,935 of NC_065582.1, read as the reverse complement.
GTTAACACGGTGAAACCCCGTCTCTACTAAAAAATACAAAAAATTAGCCAGGCGAGGTGGCGGGCGCCTGTAGTCCCAGCTACTCGGGAGGCTGAGGCAGGAGAATGGCGTAAACCCGGGAGGCGGAGCTTGCAGTGAGCTGAGATCTGGCCACTGCACTCCAGCCTGGGCGACAGAGCTAGACTCCGTCTCAAAAAAAAAAAAAAGAAAAGAAAAAAAGAGTAGATTCAGTATTTTATCTTGCTGTATTTATTTTATGTGACATTTGCCTGACAACCTTAGACAGCATGATTTACTTACGATTGGGCAACTCATATTTGATGAAGGTCTAATGCTTATTGATTGAGGGTTTCTAGAACTGATTTACTTCCTGAGGTATTTAAGGGTCTTGAAATGTGCTTAAACGCAAGAATTAAGCAGCTGGTCTTGGGTCTCAGAAATGCTAGATATTCAAACTTCCTTCTTGCCAGTATGGAGACAGAAAGTTGTGATAGCCTTCCTCATCCATCATAACAGTCCTGTAACAAAAGACAGGTTAACAAGAGAAAAGCATAACAAATTTCTTTAATCAAAGTTTTTCGTGATACAAGTGATATGACTTCGATGAGAGGAGGTGTTATGCCTAGACCGTTTATTCCCCGAAGAAGACCACCAGAGTCCAGAGTCAAAGCTAAGCAGCAAGGATCTCTATTACAGGTTCGAACCTGGAACTCTCCCTCGCTCGTGAAACGAGACGGGCAGGAGAGCTCCCCCACTGAGCTCCGAGCAGTGTTATATAGTCTAAGAAAAGTGGGCATAGAGTTATTATACAAATCAGATATATGATTGGCTAGTGTTTGAACAAGGCGATTTGGCTAACTATGATTGGTTCCCACCATTTCTGATATTTTGGTTCAAACTTTGAGGCGGGAGAGCAGGTTTATGGCAGCAAGAGTTTATCTTACTTAAACACGTCTTGTGACCTTGCCTCAGAACTTACAAAATCTCTGGTATGTGCAAAACAAAATCTCTAGTACATGCAGAAAACCAGGTACTCACAGAACTTACGAAATCTCTGGTATGTGCAAAGATTAGAGAGCAGAACAAGGGTGTAGCGGGTGGGGGGCGGGTACACATCTATCTTTGTGTCCTTTCATTTCCCCCTTCTCATAAGTAACTGGATGTCCAATCTTGGATTTCCAGAGTCTTATAGCCTCACTTTCTGGGTGCAGGAGAGGCTGGTGATGGCTACGGAGGACCATTAGTTGGATGGTATCAAACCTTTCTCTGACAAATTGTAAAATTGTATTTACCACACAGGGGCCTATAGTGAATAGAAGTAGTAAAGACATTAGGGGGCCTAAAAGGGGTGCCAGAAGGGAAAACATTGAAGAGCTCCACCAATAGTTAGCGGCTGTAGTGAATTGTTGCTTTTTCATTTCTAAGCTTAGTTCGTGTAGGCGTTGGACTCTTTCCTCAACTAACCCTGACTCATTTATATAGAAACAGCATTCTTCTTTGAGGAACATACAGATACCTCCTTTCTCAGCCGTGAGTAAGTCTAAGGCTCTGCGGTTTTGAAGGGTGACCTGTGCTAGGGAGGTGAGCTGCCGCTGAAGGGAGGCTAGGGAATAGGCGGAGTCTTCCATAGCAACAGAGAACTGTTGTAACAGCTTGTCGTTTTCTATCATGGAGTGTTGTAGGGCCCCTCCTGCTAACCCCGCTGCGACGACAGACGTGGTTAAGGATATTCCGGCAATTAGTGGTAGAAAAACTGCTCGTCTATGTCGCACAGTTTCAGTTGGGGCAGTCCCTGCCCAGCCTATGAACTCTGCCGGGGTCAGCAGGGTCAGTCGGGGAACTAGTGTAACAGGGATGCACAACTGTCCGTCAGAGATGCTTTTGGACAGAGTTTTTAACAGAGTCATATTACACCAGAAGAACACACCAGGGGGAGCACGTATGGGGCTATTAGGGTATGTAGCCGTCTGGTTGCAGAGGCTGCTACTAAATGCTGAATAACAGTAGGGGTATTTCTCTTGGTATGGGTCACGGTACAGGGCTACATCAGGTATTGCAACTGTTGATGAATTAGAATCTGGCATATAGTTTGTGGGTGGGGAGGAAAGGGGAACAGCGGTTAATGGTGGTCTTCCTAAGGTTGCACACATAAAGCAAGAGGACAGGTCACCTAAACCGGTGAGGTTGGCGAATGCTAGCCCTTCTTGTAATAGGGTTAGCCAGGAGAAGGGCTGCAAGTCTTGTGATAGCTTGGTTTCCTGTCTGTGGATTTGTGTATGGATTAAGGGTCGAATCTGGACTAGACTCCGCCACAAGTACAGGTGGCTACTAGGCCAGCTACTACTGGCATCATAGTAGACTGCCCTATGTTGGGGCGATGTCCACCAGAAGTGCCCTGGATCTGTTATTATCCAAGTGAATATGTTGGGAGTCCTTGTCGGGTAGCGAGTCCTGAGGAGGTTAGACTTTCTTGGGTATTCGTCCCATACCCTGGCTGAGTGCATTTTACAATAGTGGTATGGGCAACCTGCATTCTGGTGCTACCAATAATTCTTACAATTATATTCAGTCTGATCATATTCAAAACAAATCATGGGTATCCCCGGTTGGGCAATTTGGAAATTAGTGAAATTGAGGTAAATTGGAGTATTGCACCCGGAGGGGGGGCAGTCTGCACTAGCTAGCAGTTTACCCGCTTGGGGGGTTTCCCCGGGGTGAGTTTTGTTCTCATAGAGCCAGAACCTCCAGACATAGGGATTAGACGGCGCAGCAGTTAGGAAAGTCAGATGTATAAGGCATAAAAGCATAGGCAAGCTAGACATGGTTACGGCTATATGGGTGACGGCGCAGGGTTAGCTTTAAGGGATTGTTCTTAGCTTTGTCTACAGTCCATGTAACCGGTGCTCCAGACGGCTCAAGAAGGTCGGATGTTGGGTCCACTGGTTTGACGTGTGTGTAGTGGATCCACGAAGCGATGCCTTCTACTTTGAGAGTGGTGGGAGTAGTCAGGAGTACTTGCAGTGGTCCTTTCCACCTGGGTTGAAGAGTTTCTTGCCGGTGGCGCTTGACTAGGACCCAGTCTCCCGGCTGGAACGGATGAGGCGTCGGCGGAGGTCCTGCCTTGTACAGTTCTCGTAGTCTGGGCCAAATTTCCTGGTGAATTTTCTGTAAGGCTTGTAAGGAGAACAGGAGCTCAGAGACATTTTCAGTTTCAGGTTTGAGTAAGTCATCTTTTAGACTGGGGACCAGGGGTGGGGGTCTGCCATACATGATTTCATATGGTGTGAGGCCTAGTCTGTAAGGGGTATTTCGGGCCTGGAACAGAGCGTAGGGGAGAAGTACTACCTAATTAGCGCGTCTCCATGGTCAATTTAGTTAAGGTCTCCTTCAGAGTCCGATTCATCCTTTCTACCTGTCCTGAGCTTTGGGGCCTATAAGCAAAATGTAATTTCTAATTTGCCCTAAGAATGGAAGCCAAATTCTGACTTACCTTAGCAACGAAGTCTGGTCCATTGTCTGACCCTATTTGGACGGGAAAGCCATACCTGGGGAGGATTTCTTCTAAAATTTTCTTTGCTTCAACCTGAGCAGTTTCTCTCTTAGTTGGGAACGCTTCTGTCCATCCTGAAAAAGTATCTACAAAGACAAGTAAGTACTGATACCTATATTTTCCAGGCTTTATCTCAGTAAAGTCTATTTCCTAATAGATACTAGGCCTAGTTCCTTTACACCTAATTCCTGCGGTGGTCTGGGTTTGGGGGCAAGCGTTGTTTAGTTGGCAGGCTTTGCAATTTGTTGTGACATCGCTGGCCAGTTCAGCTATGCGCCTGATTCTAAACTTGGCGTGCCTGATTAAGTCCATCATTCGCCGGGCACCCAGGTGGGTTGTCTGGTGGATGTGTTCCAACACCTGCCGTCCTAATTTTTCTGGTAGGATGGTTTGGTTATTTATATCAGTCCACCACCTATTTTTAACCTGTTTTAGGGGAAGCGTGTTCATCCATTCGCAATCCTGTTCGGTATAGTCGGGAAAACATGGCAAATTTCGCGGGCCAGGATCGGGGAGCTGGAGCGCGAGGAGCTGACTGGGAGCTTTTGCTATGCTCCTTGCGGTTTGGTTGGCTAAGAAGTTGCCTCGAGCAATTGGCGTAGTTGGTTTCTGATGCCCAGGGCAATGTACGATAGCCAATTTCTTTGGTTTCCACAAAGTAGTTAATAGAGCTAGGATCTCTTGCTTGTTTTTTATTTCTTTGCCTTCGGCTGTTAATAGTCCTCTTTCTCTGTAGATGGCCCCATGTATGTGCGCAGTAGCGAAAGCATAGCGGCTATCCGTGTATACTGTTAGTTTTTTCTCTGCCCCTAGGGTGAGGGCCTGTGTGAGAGCTATCAGTTCGGCTCTTTGGGCCGATGTCCCTGGAGGCAAGAGTTCCGCCCAGATTACCTCAGTCTCTGACGTTACAGCCGCTCCTGCATACCGCTGGCCTTGGTGGACGTAGCTGCTGCCTCGACTGGGGTCTAGGGATGCGTAGGACTGTTTCCTTTCGGGCTTTGGTTAGCCAGCGTTGCCCCCCTTTTAATAGGTACCCCAGATAAGTTACCTCCAACTTGCAGATCTGAGCCCTTGTTGCTGAGGCTCGGTAGTCTAGCTCCCCCAGAGTCTTCAAGAGGTCCTCAGTCCCTTGAACACAAGTTTCCGGGGATCTGGCTGCTATTAAGAGATCATCAACATATTGCAAAAGAGTTATTTCAGGGTGTTGCCGCCGGTACTCACCCAGATCTTCATGAAGGGCTTCATCGAACAGGGTTGGTGAGTTCTTGAACCCTTGTGGCAGCCTGGTCCATGTTAGCTGACCGTTGATGCCCCTCTCAGGATCTGTCCATTGAAATGCAAAGAGTCCTTGACTTTTGGGAGCCAGAGGAAGGCTGAAGAAAGCATCTTTTAGATCAAGAACGGTATACCACTGTTTTTCGGGATGTAAAGCACTCAGAAGGGTGTATGGATTGGGCACAGTGGGATGTATGTCCATGACCCTTTTATTAACTTCTCTTAAATCCTGTACTGGCCTGTAGTCCGTACTTTTGGGTTTACGAACAGGTAACAGTGGAGTATTCCAGGATGAGTGGCAAGCCCGTAGGACTCCCTGGTCTAGGAGTCGGCGGATATGGGGCGTAATTCCTTCTCTTGCCTCCAGGGGCATAGGATATTGCCGAACCCGAACCGGGTCCGTCCCTGGCTTAACTTCCACAAATATGGCAGGTCGATGTTTAGCTAGCCTTAAGCCCCCAGTTTCTGCCCACGCTTCAGGGAAACACTGGAGCCAAGAGTCAATTTCCTGATCGGGGGGCTTTTGCTCTTGATGGAGTCAGTACTCATCTTCTAAGGTGACAGTCAGGATAGATATTGGCCTGTTTTGGGAATCAGTTATCTTGGGCCCTTCTGGCTCAAAGTGGATTTGGGCCCCCATTTTTGTCAGCAAGTCCCTCCCTAATAGAGGGCAGGGGCTCTCTGGGATGACTAGGAAGGAATGGGAGACTTTTCCCGTTCCTAAGTCTACAGTCCTCTGGGTTGTCCAGGGGTATTTTTTTGATGCCTGTGGCCCCGTGCACCCAGGATGTTTTCTTAGACATTTTTCCAATTGGTTTGGTTAGGACTGAGTGTTCCGCCCCAGTATCGACCAAGAAGCGAACTGGGGACCCCTCCACTTGCAAAGTTACCCTGGGTTCGGGGAGGGGGTCCGAACCCCATCTTCCCTAGTCAGAGTCCTGGGTAATGAGTACGGAGGTAGGGTTAGCTGGTCTCCGTTTCTTTGGGCAGTCTTTAATCCAGTGACCACGTTCCTTGCAATAAGCACACTGATCCTTTTCTAATCCTTGCCTAGAGCCTTGCTTTGTCTGCTTTCTGCTTTGGCCATTCCCTGCCTGGGGGAAAGCTGCTACTAAAACTTTGGTCATTTCTTTGGTTGCCTTGAACTGTTTTTCTTCTGGAGTATCCCTATTATTATAAACTCGCTGGGCCATCTGAAGGAGGTCCTGAATCTGCTTTCCCTCTAAACCTTCTAATTTCTGGAGTTTTCTTCTAATATCTGATGCTGCCTGGTTTACAAAGGACATTACTACCGCAGCCTGATTTTCCGGTGCTTCCGGGTCCATAGGGGTATACTGTCTGAAAGCTTCCATTAATCTCTCTAAATACACAGCGGGGCTTTCTGTCTTACCTTGTAACACAGAATATACTTTAGCCAAATTGGTGGGCTTGCGAGCTGCAGCCCGGAGACCCGCCATTAGAGTCTGGCGATAAATGAGCAGTCGTCCCCTACCTTCTGCCGTGTTGTAGTCCTATCTGGGCCGGGTCAAAGGAAAAGCTGCGTTAATGAGGTCAGGATTTGCAGTTGGCTGGCCATCATCTCCTGGAACCAGCTTTCTGGCCTCAACTTGGATTCTTTCCCGCTCCTCCGTTGTGAACAGGATTCGGAGGAGCTGTTGACAGTCATCCTAGGTTGGCTGGTGAGTAAACATGACACTGTCTAACAACGAGGTTAGATCTTTGGGATTATCAGAGAACCGAGCATTTTGGGACTTCCAATTGTATAAATCACTAGTGGAAAAAGGCCAATACATGAGACGGGAGAGCCCGGTATCATCGAGCGATCCTATTTCTCTGAGAGGCAGGGCTACGGTGGAGTCAGGGAGTCGGGAAGCTTGGTCCCGCAGTACGCGGCCTCGCGTTCGGCCGGCCGGCCCCCCCGGGTTACTTTCGCTCTCGGCTGCTTCCGCTTGTCGGTTTCCCTCTACGGAAGCACCACCCTGGGGGACTGGGTCCTGCGGGATAAGGTGCGGATATGGTGGGGGAAGTGTGGGTTCTAACGTTAGGGGGTCCTGGCTGTCTGGCAGCACAGGGGCCGAGGGAGCAGAGGGAGTCCTTTGTCTTGTAGGTCGCATTACTAGGACCTTGCAAGGCTCAAGGATGAATGGAGTTATCCAGGGCGGTGGGTCTTCCACAAGATTTTGCCACACTAGAATATAAGGAATTTGATCAGGATGTCCTGACTGCCCTGGCAGGAAAATCTTAGTTTTTACCTTAGTAATAATAGAGAGACAGAAAGTTCCTTCGGAGGGCCACCCTACGCCAAAAGAGGGCCACTCCAAACGGCAGAAAGTAACTAGCTTTCCCTTCTTTAGTTCTACGCTTAAGTTACGCCCCCGAGCCTTCACATCCTTAAAATTGGTAACAAGGAGTGAGAGCGGCGTGCTCTGGTTGTTGCCCATCTTTGGACTGCTCCTACAAAGAGAAGGAGGGACGAAAATGAGTGTGAAACAGAGGGGAGTATCCGACAGGTCCGGTCCTGGAAGGGGAAGAAAAGGTTTTATGTTTCGTTTTGGACTTACACTTAACACTTAACAATAACGGACAGACAGTGAGAAACGATGAGCCTTCGCGAGTGCATGTCGGACTTCCGGCCTGAGTCAGATGGGGCAACCAAGGATGGAGGCCCCCAGATGGGCACTGGGGGACGTCTCCCACCAGTCCCGAGTGGCTGTCTTTTAGCGTGTCTGACAAGACCATGCCACTTATAAAACAGACCAATACAGATTACAGATTACGGATTTCACGAAATTTCAGGGAGACAGACAGAGACAAAGACAGAGACAGTGACAAAGCCGGCTTACCTACAGATTAAGATCCATTGACTTGGGAGTCTGGTGGGCTTGGGGGAAATCCCGGACGAGCCCCCATTTGTTATGCCCAGACCGTTTATTCCCCGAAGAAGACCACCAGAGTCCAGAGTCAAAGCTAAGCAGCAAGGATCTTTATTACAGGTTCGAACCTGGAACTCTCCCTCGCTCGTGAAACGAGACGGGCAGGAGAGCTCCCCCACTGAGCTCCGAGCAGTGTTATATAGTCTAAGAAAAGTGGGCATAGAGTTATTATACAAATCAGATATATGATTGGCTAGTGTTTGAACAAGGCGATTTGGCTAACTATGATTGGTTCCCGCCATTTCTGATATTTTGGTTCAAACTTTGAGGTGGGAGAGCAGGTTTATGGCAGCAAGAGTTTATCTTACTTAAACACGTCTTGTGACCTTGCCTCAGAACTTACAAAATCTCTGGTATGTGCAAAACAAAATCTCTGGTACGTGCAGAAAACCAGGTACTCACAGAACTTATGAAATCTCTGGTATGTGCAAAGATTAGAGAGCAGAACAAGGGTGTAGCGGGTGGGGGGCGGGTACACATCTATCTTTGTGTCCTTTCAGAGGAACACCAGGACACCATGTTTCTTGGTTCTCATCCCGGTTTAGATAAAATGACATGGACACACATGGAGTGGTTTTAAGGAGCAGAGAGTTCAATAGGCAAGAAGGGAGAAAACAGAAGAAAGAAGCTCCCTCTTATAAAGACAGAGGGAAGGGGAATCCAAAGCTGAAGGAAAAGGTCCCCAAGTGTGGAGGACACCAGCCAGGTATATATGCAGAGGCTGCAGGAGGTGGTGTCTGATTTGCATAGGGATTGGTTTGCCCAGACATGTTATTTGCGTAGCCCATTAAAAAGCTGGCCCTCCCACCCTAGCGGTTTTTTTTTTTTTTTTTTTTTAATTGAGATGGAGTATCATTCTGTCACCAGGCTGGAGTGCAATGGGGTGATCTCAGCTCACTGCAACCTCCACCTCCCAGATTCAAGCGATTCTCCTGTCTCAGCCTCCCAAGTAGTTGGGACTACAGGTGCGGGCCATGACCCCCAGGTAATTTTTGTATTTTTAGTAAAGATGGGGTTTCACCATGTTGGCCAGGATGGTCTTGATCCCTTGACCTCATGATCGGCCCATTTCAGCCTCCCAAAGTGCTGGGATTACAGGCGTGAGTCACCACTGAGCCTGGCCCACCCTAGGCTTTTAAGATGCAAATGCATAGTGCCATGATGTTCTACACACGTGGGGATATGTGGGGGAAGCCATGTTGCCAGGAACATGTGGGGAAAGGGCAAGAAGGAATGGGAATCACCGTGTTTGGGTGGACCCAGTTTCTAATGATCTGCATTTGCATATCAAATGTTGCCAGCCTGGCTTTAAGAACTGGGAATTTACAAGACACTTTTCTGGAGGTGCTTTAAAAAGTGAAAACTTCCCAAGGACCCCGTTTCCTATCTGCCTAAAATAATTTCTTAATAACTCCTACAACACAAGGGTCTTCAGAAAACTGTCTGTTTTTAGCTTAGGTTCAATGAAGAATGCACAGTCATGTAGAAAGGTGATTAGACAAACGGTATGATTGAATGGTAAAAGACTGAGGGGAAAACCCAGCAAGGCCTGTTTGTTCAGATTCTTCTTGGCCTCTTTGTGTAACATTTCTTCCTCCTGGGTATGGGAAGCACCCCTCTGAAATGAGAGTCTTGAAGGGAGATGGGAGAGGGCTTTCTAGTTTTTATGACTTGCTTCAGAGAAAAAAGAGGGATGAAAGGCCTTCCTTCTAAGGTCTTCCAATCTCCTTTAGTTCAAAGTACTCAGCATACCAAAGTGCCATACTTTGGGGTCTCATGTTTTCAGCTGAATTCTGGAGGTACCAGGCAGGGAGAAAGAATTGTTTCCGTTCTTCTGTTACCAGGCAGTCCCTGTTCTCAGAGCTCCCAAGATGGTGGTGGGCTGCTTCCAAGATGGTGGCAAGCCTCTTGTTCTCTGACCTGGGGTTCTCGGCCTCATGGATTCCAAGGAATGGAATCTTGGGCCATGCAGTGAGTGTTACAGCTCTATTAGAAGCCGTGGGTCACAGAAGAGAACCATGGAACACAGTGACTAGTGTTTAGCTTGATTAGGACGAACCCAGGCACTTAGCCATGCAGGAACAATGGCGAGCCTTTAGCCCCATCGGGAGCAGCAATGGGTGCCTCGCTGGATCAGGAGTGCAGTGGACACCCTGCTGGTCTGGAGGGGTGGAAGTCAGCAGCAGGTCTGTGACGGTGGCAAACAGCAATGGTGGACGGCAAGTGAAAGCTCAGCCTGAGCCATAACAAACACAGACCAGAAGAGTGTGCAGTTGCAAGATTTAATAGAGTGAAAACAGAGCTCCCATAAAATGGGAGGGGGCCCAAAAGGGGTAGCTGTTGCCGGCTCTGAATGCCTGGATTTATATGCCGATCACTGTCCCTTTCCCTGTGCTCTCAGGTGATAGATGATTGGCTATTTGTTTACCTCCTGTTTTTGCCTAATTATCATTTTAGTGAGTTCTCTTTACTACCTGATTGGTTGGGTGTGGGCTAAGTTGCAGTCCCCGTGTTTAAAGGTGAATGCAGTGACCTGCCCAGCTAGGCTTAGGGATTCTTAGTCAGCCTAGAAAATCCAGCTAGTCCTGTCTCTCAGTTCCCCCTCTCAACAGGAAAACCAAAGTGTGGTTGGGGAGGTTGGCTGATGACCGCTCTAACTGCTTCCTGCTGAATTGGGGTGTAGTAGGGGTTGTGCAGTTGAGATTTCCTTGGGAAATCTCAAACCCCTTGGGAGGGGTTCCTTTGCTGTCATTAACATCAGAGCATGGGCTAGCAGGCCGGTCCAGGGGTCTGCGGTAATTCTTAGTCATGGACTGCATCTGGGGCTCCATTTGAAGAACTATTTGTTGTTTTATAGCTTTGATTCTGGAAGAGATAAACTTAACAAGGAAGTTAAAGGTACAGGGATTGAAATGTATGGCCTGCAGTGCAGGAGATTATTTCTTTGGCACACTTCAAAGGCCCTGACTATCTGCCTGATAGTTTTGAAAAGGCCTGGTCCAGTAAATAATAATTTGGCCATCTGATGGGTGCTATCAATGCCTAAGTGAAAGGTTTGGTGAAGGGTTTTACATAATTTCCATTGGTGCGGGGCACAGTGGCTCATGCCTGTAATCCCAGCACTTTGGGAGGCTGAGGTGGATGGATCATGAGGTCAGGAGTTCGAGACCAGCCTGATCAACATAGTGAAACCCCATCTCTACTAAAAATACATATATTAGCCAGACGTGGTGGCAGATGTCTGTAATCCCAGCTCCTTGGGAGGCTGAGGCAGGAGAATCACTTGAACCTGGGAGGCAGAGGTTGCAGTGAGCTGAGATCATACCACCACACTCCAGCCTATAATCCCAGCACTTTGGGAGGCCAGGGCGGGTGGATCACCTGAGGTCAGGAGTTCAAGACTAGCCTGACCAACATGGAGAAACCCCGTCTCTACTAAAAATACAAAATTAGCCAGGCATGGTGGCATGTGCCTGTAATCCCAGCTACTCAGGAGGCTGAGGCAGGAGAATCACTTGAACTCAAGAGGTGGAGGTTGCAGTGAGCTGAGATCGTGCCACTGTACTCCAGCCTGGGCAACAGAGCAAGACTCTGTCTCAAAAAAAAAAGATGACAAAGTATATAAACCGGCCGGGCACGGTGGCTCAAGCCTGTAATCCCAGCACTTTGGGAGGCCGAGACAGGTGGATCACAAGGTCAGGAGATCGAGACCATCCTGGCTAACATGGTGAAACCCCGTCTCTACTAAAAAAAATACAAAAAACTAGCCGGGCGAGGTGGCGGGCGCCTGTAGTCCCAGCTACTCGGGAGGCTGAGGCAGGAGAATGGCGTGAACCCAGGAGGCGGAGCTTGCAGTGAGCTGAGATCTGGCCACTGCACTCCAGTCTGGGCGACAGAGCGAGACTCCGTCTCAAAAAAAAAAAAAAAGTATATAAACTTAAATTAATGCTTAGTAATCATTATTTCAATATTTTAACTTACTTGGAAATGACTCAAACATTTAATGGGTATCTATTACTTAATTTTACTGTAAAGTTTCAAGTTATCAAAAAGATTTTTTTTTTTTTTTTGAGACGGAGTCTTGCTCTGTCGCCCAGGCCGGAGTGCAGTGGCCGGATCTCAGCTCACTGCAAGCTCCGCCTCCCGGGTTTACGCCATTCTCCTGCCTCAGCCTCTCCAGTAGCTGGGACTACAGGCGCCCGCCACCTCGCCCAGCTAGTTTTTTGTATTTTTAGTAGAGACGGGGTTTCACCATGTTAGCCAGGATGGTCTCGATCTCCTGACCTTGTGATCCGCCTGTCTCGGCCTCCCAAAGTGCTGGGATTACAGGCTTGAGCCACCGCGCCCGGCCTATCAAAAAGATTTTGAGGCCATTTTAAAGTAGTCATTTTAAAAACAATTATTAATAAAACCTCACTTAAACTTTTATACAACTTATATTCATTTAATTTACTTTAAACAATTATGCTTGAACTGTTCATGAAAATTTTATGAGACATTAAATAAAGCTGGCCAATATCTTAAGTATTTTTTGTTGTTATTGGTAAATCAGGCAAGTACCAAAAATACTACAGAAGCCAAGAAACTAAAAATTTAAATGTGGTTGTTTCCTCTCTTTTTTTCTACTCCATGACTGACATGCATCAGGCAATGTATTTTTAGTGTGCATTCTACTCTCAGGTTGGATTTACACTTTCATGATCTTAAGCATCTAACAGAGATAACGCAAACATGTATGATCAGTAAACCCAGGCAAAAATGTTTATTTAATAATCTAAACATACCAACAGAAGCAGATTTTACAGCTTTCATTCTAAAACGTTTAGCCATGTGCCAGGTCTGATAATTTAAGACTTACTAACTGTATCTGGTGAACGGGACAAGCTGAGGCTACCTGCTCAGATGGTTAGGCTTTTTCCGAAGTATTGTAGAGAAAGATTTTAAGACTTTTTATTTTACCAGTTTCTAAATAGTTCTCTTTCTGATGATCATTATCTCTTTGAAGTTTGCATTTCCACAAGATAACCATCAAGTTCTAGAGAAGACAGGGTAGGAAACTTATATCTCAAAGTTCCTCTGATAATAGACTTTCTTAAACACAGTGACTAGAGAAAGTCTATTAACAGAGGTCAATCTTATGGAAGCTGTGGACTAGATTTTAGGCTGGTGACTGAAGGGACATCTAGCAGGTAACTGTCTCCAAAGACCCATGTGAACGAACAAGACATTTATTTCTGCTAAAACTGAATTTTTGCATTTTTCACTAATTTGGTCTTAAGATTTCTTTCTAGAGAGTGGCTATAAACTCTACCCCTGCCCTGATGAGCCTATCACAAAAGCCACTCTTTATGAGAGCCCAGACCAGGAGGAGAGTGAGGTTCGGGTGTGTCACTTAGGTGAGACCAGTGGAGGATTCAAAATGGATGTCAAGGCAACATAGACTTATAGGAATTTACTATAGGATTTTACAAGGAAGTACAGAGACGGGCCTTGGAGAAGGTTCAGAAGCCTTACTAAAGTTTGGCCATAGAAACCTGACTGCTTCTTACCTCTGATGTTTCCTTTTAGTAGTTTTCCATCCACCAATCACCAAATGGAGGAGATACGAGCTTGAAAGGTTAAAAGAACTGAATGGAAGATCGAGGGTGGCAAAAGGAAGCAGGGACAGAAGTAAACAGAAGAAGTAGTCTTCAGAAGTCAGTATGGAGAGATCTTAATTTTCCCAATGAAGTTCCACATTATCCTTAGCAAAAATTATGCCAACAAGAAAGGAAGTGGGCAGAAAGACTGAGCATATAGTTTGCAGGGGTTCAAGAAGAGGATTTCAGTCAACTGAGATGTTCTCCTAGGGTAAGCAAGATCCAGTAGAGAGAACAGAAATAACTTTAAAAAATTTTATCTTGAATATCAGTTTCCAACTAACCTGACTTCTGACCACAGAGCTCCAAAACAAACAAACAAAAAACAAAACAAAAAAAAACCTTTCAAGTCCCTTATTATTAGATTTTTAGCTGGAGCAAATTACAAATATTCCTGGCTTTTTTTTTTTTTCCATTTAAACCAGAGGTATCTACCAAGTGACTTATTATAGAATCAAAACCAGTAAGTGTTTTATAACTTTACCAAGGATGAAAGAGACTTACTCAAAAGAGGCAGCCCTCCCAAATGCACAGCCACTCTCAAGGACAGTCAAAAGAAAGATCTTTGTTGCTACAGGACCAAACAACAAAGGCTGAGACAACAAAAGCCTCTTATGAACTGGGATCTCTTAGTAAGACAGAGTCATCTGAGAGCTGACACACTCTGACAAAGACAAGAGGCTCCCAGCCTATTCAACTGGCTGCCTGATGTAAGCTGATACTTTGCCCAATGATGGCAGAGACCAGACAGAGTACTCTCACTGGTCACAAAGCCAAACACTCAGGACACAAAATGAGACAAACAGGAAGGAAACAGCTGTCCCTGGGAGGCAAAGGATCAATAACAAATGGTATCCCCCAACCAAATTTACACAAGAGTCACAATCCAAACAAATGATTTTCTCCTGCCAACCTAAATTTGGAATGGAAGGTATAGAGAAATTTTTACCTTCGGTTCTTAACCAAACACTAGAGGCAGAGGTCTGGGAGAGCTGACCTTGGTAAAAAAATTCTTACCTTTTCTTTGCTGGCTGTTTGTCAGTTGTCCCAGGATCTATTCTGCAAGCTCCAGAGCAAATTAGGTGTCTCAGCCACCCCTACCTTGGGTGCCAGAAACTATAGGGGGCAGAAAGGTGACATCTTTCCTCACCTATTATAAGGATCATGGTCAACACTCCTATAACAGAAGACAGGTTAGCAAGAGAAAAGCAAAACACATATATTTAATCAAAGTTTTACATGATATAGGTGTCTTCAGAAATAAAGACCCAATGACCCAGGGAAAACTATTTTAATGCATAGGTTCAATGAAGAATGACTAGCCATGTAGGAATGTGATTAGACAAAAAGAGTGTGATCTAGTGGCAATAACTGAGGTTGGGGCAGGGGAAGGAATCCAGAAAGGCCTGTCTGTTGAGATTTTTCTTGGCCTGTGAAGCATTTTTTCCTCCTGGGGATGGGGCAGGACCCCTCTGAAATGAGGGTCTTCAAGGGAGAAGGGAGAAGGAAAAGGGAGTGGCCTTTCTAGGTTTTATGGCTTGCTTTGGGGGAAAGGGGTTCTAGTTTCTATGTCCCACCTTGGGGAAGAGGAATTCTGCTTTCTATGAATCACCTCAGAGGAGAAAGACTGGTGGGAGACAGGAGGATGGGAGAGGTCAGAGAGCCCTCCCTTCTGAGGCCTTCCAATCTCCTTCAGTTTAAAGTACTCAGCATGTCAAAGTGTTCTGAGTCCAACACCAGGTTATTGGGCCTTATGTTCCAAGTAAAGAACTGTATGGTTTAGACAAGAGGTGGTATTGAAGGACTGGGTGGCAGAGCAGGGATAAGGTCAATGGCATTTTGGAGTCACTCGTCTGGTGCCAGTGTGGAGCCTAGGTTCCAGAAGGTAAGATTGACATCCAAGAGCCACTACAGGAGCATTTCAGAGCAAGTGAAGGATACTGAGGGCCTGAAAAGGGATGGGAGGCAAGAGGATGGATGTAACAGAAAATGATAATAGGAAAACTTGGCAGTTCTCAGGATCTAGGTGGAGGAAAAAGAGAGGAAATGAGTTGCTTAATGGATCATTAAACAGGCACACCTATACACAATACTGTATATAAAAACCTCAAGTGCTTTCAGAATTCTTCAGTTTAGCTAAGGTTAAATTGTGCCTCATTCCTATCCATGTGACTGTAACAAGTTGCATTTTTCTTTCATGACATTTGAACATAAAACCTGAATGTCTCACATCACAAAAACCCTGTTTTATGGTCTCCCTGGTCAGACATATATGGAGAGAGTTGGTCCTGGAGATGGAAGATAACTGGAAAATGATGCTTACTTAGGTCAGAGAGACATTTGCCTAATCTATTAACATTTACACATACCAGTGAGTAGAAAACTCAATATCACATAATAAATGCAGGTAAGTAAAGTCACTCTATATACAGGCCACTAAATCCAAAAGGTAGGAGACATTATCCCTGTCCTGGAAGAACTCACAACCTGGGAGACGAGATAAACCACACAGCTGATATGGAAAATACCCGTAGGATCTTACAAAGCAAGATGCCATCAAGTTCTAGGCCACTGAACAAGGTAGAACTTGACTAAATCTCTTAATTAAAAAGTGCTGTGATTGGGAGGCCAAGGTGGGTGGATCACGAGGTCAAGAGTTCGAGACCAGCCT
Organism: Macaca thibetana thibetana; assembly: GCF_024542745.1. Taxonomy (NCBI): domain Eukaryota; kingdom Metazoa; phylum Chordata; class Mammalia; order Primates; family Cercopithecidae; genus Macaca; species Macaca thibetana. Next base: position 135,353,867 of record NC_065582.1, on the reverse strand, counting down.
GGCCAACATGGTGAAACTCTGTCTCTACTAAAAATACAAAAATTAGCCAGGCATGGTGGTGCATGCCTGTAATCCCAGCTACTTGGGAGGCTGAGGCAGGAGAATCGCTTGAACCTAGGAGGCGGAGGTTGCAGTGAATTGAGATTGTGTCACTGCACTCCAGCCTGGGTGACAGAGCAAGACTCTGTGTCGGGGGAAAAAAAGAAAAAAAAAAAGGTGCTGTGATTTACTGTCCCAAGCACAAAATCACTTTTTTTGTTTTTTTGAGATAAGGTCTCACTCATCATCCAGGTTGGAGTCCAGTGGCACACTCTCAGCTCACTCAAGCCTTGACCTCCCAGCCTCAGGTGATCCTCCTACTTCAGCCTCCCAAGTAGTTGGGACCACAGGCACAAGCGACAGTGGATTACTAATTCTTAAATTTTTCGTAGAGATGGGGTCTCTCTATGTTGCCCAGGCCGGTATTATTTCATTTTGATGAATTTATCTATCTATATATTTTTTGGTACTCATAGCAACTCTAGTTGGTATTAGTCTCATTATAAATATCAGTCAATTGAGCCTGGAGAAGTTAAGTAATTTGCCTGTAATGCTGTAAATATGTATTTGGTCTTCATCCCTGTTTCCTGACCTGCAACTCCTGAAGTCTTAGGAATCTTCAAAGCGATAAGTATCTTTTTGTGTGTTAATGAGTTGAGTTGTAGCTGGAAACCCTTAAGTAGCTTCCAGATGGGGGCTGGTCACAGGAAAGACCAAGGTACAAATAGAGGGTTGGGACTTTTCAGCCCCATGCACCAGCCTCCAGGGAGAGAACAGGAGCTGAAGGTTAAGTTAATCAACAACAGCCATGATTTAACCAATGTCAACTGGAGAATAATGGGGTTCATAAATTTGGAAAGGAGAACTTTATTTCTCATAAAGCGTTGCAGCCTGCAGCGTGGCCGTTCTGACAGTCTGGGAAGTGTAGCCTCCACTCAGAAGCCAGAAACAGACACTTCAAGGCAGGGACTAAGGTAACAAGAATTTATACTGAGCAGAGTGGCTAAATATACATATTTATAAGCTGTCAGAAAGTCATGAATATTTATGAGGGGAGAAATGTACGCATGTGTAATTGAGTTTCATGCTTCTCCCCGTTCAAAAAATGGATGTGTGGAGGTTATCTGAGGTTGGAGTTTTTGGATCTCTCTCTCTTTTTTTTTTTTTTTTTTTAAAGAGACGGAGTTTCGCTCTTGTTGCCCAGGCTGGAGTGCAATGGTGCGATCTCGGTTCACTGCAACCTCTGCCTCCCGGGTTCAAGCAATTCTTCTGACTCAGCCTCCCAGGCAGCTGGGATTACAGGCATGTGCCACCATGCCTGGCTAATTTTGTACTTTTAGTAGAGATGGGGTTTCTCCGTGTTGGTCAGGCTAGTCTCGAACTTTAGACCTCAGGTGATCTGCCCTAATCCTGTCTATGTAATGAAGCTTCCATAAAAACCCAAAGGACTGGGTTCAGAGAGCTTCCAGTTAGCTGAACACGTGGAGATTCCTGGAGGGTGGCATGCCCCAGAGGGTAGAAAAGCTCCTTAACCCTTCCCACATACCTTGCCCTACCTCTCTCTCCATTGATATGCTTTGTGAACATCCTTTATTTTATTTTTATTTTTTTGAGATGGAGTCTCACTCTGTTGCCCAGCCTAGAGTGCAGTGGCATGATCTTGGCTGACTGCAACCTCCGCTTCCTGGGTTCAAGCAATTCTCTGGTTCAGCCTCCCGAGTAGCTGAGATTACAGGTGGCCACCACCATGCTCGGCTAATTTTTGTATTTTTAGTAGAGATGAGGTTTCACCATCTTTGCCAGGCTGGTCTTGAACTCCTGACCTCATGATCCACCTGCCTCAGCCTCCCAAAGTGCTAGGATTACAGGTGTAAGCCACTGCGCCCGGCCATGAAAATCCTTTATAATAAACCAGTACATATAAGTAAGTGTTATCCTGAGTTTTGTGAGCCACTCTAGCAAAGTAATTGAACCCAAGAGGGAGTTATGGGAACCCTGACTTACAGCCGGTCGGCCAGAAGCACAGGCTACAACATGGGGCTTTTGATTGGCATCTGAATTGGAGATAGTCTTGTGGGACTGAGCCCTTAACCCATGAGATCTGACATTACCTCCAGGTATGTAGCGTCAGAATTGAATTGAATAAGAGGACACCCAGCTGGTGTCAGCTCCTGCATCTGGTGTCAGGATTGACTGACTGCTTGGTGTCCAGGGAAAGACCTCCCACACATCGGGTGTCAGAAGTGCTGTGTTGATTTTATTGAGTGATGAGAGAGGATAGGAAAAAGCACTTGTGGTCAGGTGTGGTGGCTCACGCCTGTAATCCCAGCATTTTAGGAGGCAGAAGTAGGAGGATCACTTGAGCCCAGAAGTTCGAGACCATCCTGGGCAACAGAACAAGACCTCATTTCTATAAAAAATTAGCCGGGTACAGTGGCACGCACCTGTGGTTGCATTTTGGGAGGCTGAAGCAGGAGGATTGCTTGAGCCCAGAAAGTCAAGGCTGCAATGAACTGTGATCACATCACTGCACTCCAGCCTGGGTGACAGAGTGAGACTCTGTCTCAAAAAAAAAAGCACATTTTTCCTCCCTATATTCTTCTCTCATTGCCCAAGAGGCCTATAGTGTATAACTTGGGAGGATGGAATTTGAACCTAGGCCTATCTAACATGAAAGTCCAGGCTTTTCCACTACTGTCAACTACAAAATGATGGTAAGAACATCAACTGCATAAGACTGTGGTTAGGATGAAATGAAATGCTATGGAAGAGAGCCTGGATGCATGGAAGATATGCCATGGAGTTGTTTTCCTCCTCTGCTGCCATCGCTGCCCTTCCTCAGGACATGGCACTGCTTTTCGGGCATTTCCACTAAGGGAGGAGAAAACCCCTCATATCGTCTTATGCCCAATTTCTGCCTCCAAAGAAAGAAGAAGTAAAAACTAAAAGGCAGAAATGAAATCCACAGGCAGACAGCCCAGCGCCATGCCTGGGCCTGGTAGTTAAAGATCGACCCCTGACCTAACCAGTTACGTTATCTATAGATTCCAGACATTGTATGGAAAAGCTTTGTGAAAATCCCTGTCCTGTTCTGTTCCACTCTGATTACCAGTGCATGCAGCCCCCAGTCACGTATCCACTGCTTGCTCAATAGATCACGACCCTCTCACGTGGACCCCCTTAGAGTGGTAATGAAACTAGGCCTCATAAAATTTAGAAACTAGGCCTCATATAGAAAAAATTAACACCGGGGTGGCTCTGGATAAGGTCCCACCCTGCCTCAATAAGGTCCCACCCTGATAGGGTCCCACCCTGCCAATTCCGGGAAACAACCTCATGGGGTCCCACCCTGCCAATTCCGGGGGTCCCACCCTGCCTCGAAGTTCCCGGAATCAGCAACTCCAAGAAAAAACCTCATAAGGTCCTGCTCTAACCAATTAGCATAAGACACCTTGCTCAGGCCATAGACAGACCCAATTACCACGCGCCTAAAGCTTTGTTTGAATTTCGCGCCCTAAGCTGTGTTTGAACTTGTATTTGCCTATATAAACAGCCTGTAACAAGCAGTCGGGGTCCCAGGGCCAACTTAGAACTTGGGACCCTAGCGCGCTAGTAATAAATAACTCTCTGCTGTGAATCTCGTGTCGGTGATCCTTCGCGGCGACCCCTGCCCAGGAAGGAATCGACAGTTCGGTTCCAACAGTAAGCCCGTAAAAAGGACAGGAGTTGCTCACTCGGAGAGCTTGGTTTTTGGAGATGTGAGTCCGTGGATGCTCCCAGCTGAATAAAGCCCTTTCGTTCCACAACTCTGCATCTGAGGGGTTCTTGTCTGCGGCTCCTCCTGCTATACCACCGTCTCCTGGTTACGCCTCTCTTCCACGGTGGGATGGCTCATCTACCTCTTCCCCAGCTGAACTCCAGTCCTTTGAAGGAGCAGGATGGGGCTTTGCCATTGTCACAACTTTAGAGTTAATGTGGTAGGAGTTATTAAGAAATTATTTTAGGCAGATAGAGATGAAAAGGGGTCCTTGGGAAGTTTTTGTTTTTAAAGTCAGAAACGTTTCTTGTCTAGCAGGAAAGCCAGGCCAGCAACCTTTGATATGCAAATGGAGGCCAATAGAAACTGGGTGCACCCAAACAGGGCCATTCCTGCCCTCTTCTCCTTGCTCTTGCCCCCACATGTGCCTGGCAACATGGCCGCCCCCACAGATCCCCACGTGTGTAGAACATCACCCTTCCCTGTATTTGCATACTAAAAGGCTGGGATGGAAGGGCCAGTTTTTTCTGGGCTACGTGAATGACATGCCTGGTCAAACCAATCCCCTGAGCCCTGTGCAAATCAGACACCACCTCCTCCAGCCTCTACATACACCTGGCTGGTTTCCACCCTACTTTGGGTCTCCTCTTTCGGCTTTGGAGCCTCCCTCCGTCTGTCTCTGTATGTGGGAGCTTCTTCCTTCCACCTTCTTCCTTTCTTGCCTGTTAAACTCTCTGCTCCTTAAAACCACTCCACGCGTGTCTGGTTGTTTTATCTAATTCAAGGTGAGACAAGAGCTCTGGTGTTCCTCCATTCATCGGAGCCATATCATTTAGGCCAAACCAAAGGCATAAGAGAGATTTAAGATTCCATGGGATGACATTTAAAATGCCTTCAGAGGCTGGGTGCAGTGGCTCATGCCTGTAATCCCAGCACTTTGGGAGGCCGAGGCGGGCGGATCACGAGGTCAGGAGATGGAGACCATCCTGGCTAACATGAGGAAACCTCGTCTCTACTAAAAATACAAAAAATTGGCCAGGCGTGGTGGCGAGCATCTGTAGTCTCAGTTATTCGGGAGACTGAGGCAGGAGAATGGCGTGAACCCGGAAGGTGGAGCTCGCAGTGAGCCAAGATCGGGCCACTGCACTCCAGCCTGGGCGGCAGAGTGAGGCTCCATCTCAAAGAAAAAAAAAAAAAAAAGCCTTCAAAGGCTGAGCATGGTGGCTCAAGCCTGTAATCATAGCACTTTGGAAAGCTTAGGCGAGAGGATTGTTTGAGCCCAAGAGTTCAACACCAACGTGGTGAGACCCTATCTCTACAAAAAAAATTGTTTAAATTAGCCATGTGTAGTGGTGCATGCCTGTGGTCCCCGCTACTCAGGAGGCTGAGGCAGGAGGATTACTTGAGCTTAGGAGGTCAGTGCTACAGTGAGGTGAGATCGTGCCACCGCACTCCAGTGTGGGCAACAGAGTGAGACTCTGTCTCAAAAATAGTGTTATGCCCAGACCGTTGGTTCCCCAAAAAAGACCACCAGAGTCCAGAGTCAAAGCCAAGTGGCAAGGATCTTTACTACAAGTTCGAACTTGGTCCCTCCATTCCACAGCATACAAGAGGGCCTCGAACAATGCGAGTGCTTGCTTTTTATAGCCCGATGTAAACAGGATATGTAAAGTTACAGGGAACAAGGTATTTCTCTCGGTCACAGCATTACAATTGGTTAACATTATACATTTAGCATTCCTTATCAGAGATCTCCCAAGTGATGTTTTTTCTGAAGTTTGAAAGAAATATGGAGGAATGTGTTTGTGCTGGGCTCAGGAAGTTGGGAGATATATGGGGGATGTGCCTCATTCCTTTCAGTAGATAAATAAATAAACAAATAAAATAAAATGCCTTTAGAACTGTGGTCTAAGGCAGCCACACAAAATAGGAAAAGAATGTAAAAATCATTCAGAGACAAACCAAAGTCTATCAAATAGAGATGGACCCACAGTTTGGGGATTTCACCCATTTGTTCCAATCATGAAGCTTAAAAGGGATCCACCAGATCATCGGTGACAGGGATAAAATCAGCCCTTCAGGTTCGAAGTCTTAGACTCTCTTTTTCACTATATACACACATGAAGCCTATGTGAGGCTCTAGAGATACAATGGCAACAAGCAGGCTTCCTGCTCTCAAGATGCCCATTTGATTCTATTCTACTAAAGGAGAAAGACACAAGACAGAAATATTTGAATACAAACAAACCTGCAGTAAGCACGCAAGTGAAACAAATAGTTGCATGTTGTTCTAAAAGCTTCAAAGGAAGCCATCAATGGGCTGAGATTCTGAATAAACTGGTGGAAGGTCTGGGGCCTATCTTAGGTGTGATGGGCAGAAAAGGCCTCTGAAGTCAAGAGCGAGACCCAAAGGAAGAACAGGTGCTGGCTGTGTGGGGAGAAGCCTCTGGGTCTAGGGCCACCATCGCAGCGTGAGCTCAGCAGATTTGAGGAACGAGCAATAAACATTCTAATGGACATTGTAAGGAGCCCAGGAATGGAGGTAGAAATATTTTTACAGGGCCATTCAGGAAAGACTCAGTAGAGAGCTAGATTTTTAAGGAGTCAGACTGGTAGACTAGAGTGTGTGTGTGTGTGTGTGTGTGTGTGTGTGTGTGTGTATGTGAATTAATGCTGGGAAAATCTCCAGGGCATGGTTTGTATCTCTATGATTGATTAATGTGGCATGGCCCTAACCTTTTGGGCAGAGAATAGGTAGATTTCGTGGTTGATGATGGACTCCCTGAAAAACACAGGACGGGACAGATGTGTGTGACTCCTGACAATGATTAGACTGCTTTAGGGTCATTGCTATCTTCAGAAAAGACTGAGTAGGCCAATGCCATGTAGAGCGTTGACTGCAGCAAATTCTGTAGGCATTGCCTTTATAGGTATCAACCATTCAGCAAACATTTGTCAAGACAGTATGGCATAGTGGTGTCAAATGTGGCCTCTGGAGTTGGTATCACCACTCACTCACTGTGTGACTTTGAACTAGCTATTCACTGTTTCTGGGCTTTAGATTTCTCATGGGGTTGTTGTCAGGGTTAAAAAGTTCACAAGTCCTAGCACAGTCTATAAGTATTTAACAGGTACTCAGCAAATATTCATTCCCCTACCCTCTCTCCTGCCCCTCCCTTCGAATTAGAGGAGTGAAAAAAGGAACCAGGGTGAAAAGAAATTGAGGAAGTAGAATGTGCCGACTTGCCACACCGGCTGTGCACAGTGAGGAAGAGGGAAGAGGTGAAGACAGTTCCCGCAGGTCTGGCCTGACACACCAGCCGATGGTTGTAAAACAGTCAGGACTCTTTCTAATGCAAGTCACAGACTATTAAGCAATAAGGAGGTTTCTTGGCTTATGTAACTGAAAAATCTCAAGTACAGCCAATTTTGATAGGCTTGGTCACGACGAAAGCTTTAACAACAACAACAACAACAGAATTTATAGGTCATATTCTCAAATCAAAAACTGAAAAATTTCACATACATAATAAAATGACCTAACAAACTTTATGGATTTAGAAATTAAAAAGCAAACTCTTAGATAAGTCTTGGATCAAAAAGGAAGTAAAAGGGGACTCGCAACGTATCTAGAAAGCAATGAAAAGGAAATCACTTTCTATTCCACCAGACAGGACCCTGAGAATGGTACTCAGAGAACATTTAGAGTTTTCAAATGCCTCGCAACTTAAAAATAAAACCAAAAAATAAAGGAACTAACTATTCTCTCAAAAATTTAGAAGCAGGCTCGGTGCAGTGGCTCACGCCTGTGATCCCTGCACTTTGGGAGGCCGAGGTGGGCAGATCACGAGGTCAGGAGATCGAGACCATCCTGGCTAACACGGTGAAAGCCCATCTCTACTGAAGAAAAATACACACACACACAAAATTAGCCAGACATTGTGGTGGGTGCCTACAGTCCCAGCTACTCGAGAGGATGAGGCAGGAGAATGGCGTGAACCCGGGAGGCGGAGCTTGCAGTGAGCTGAGATCGCGTCACTGTACTCCAGCCTGGGCGACAGAGCGAGACTCCATCTCAAAAAAAAAAAAAAAAAAATTTGGAAACAGAAATCAGGAAATTGACATTGACAAAAGTCAAATTTAGAATAAATGATTCAGAAAAAAGAAAGAATAAAGAACAGCAGGAGGGAAAAATATGTGAAATCTACTAAAAATAACTCCAAATGTTTGTTGGATAGACTAATAAAATAAACAGCTTATAACTTTGAAGAGGAAAAAAGAAAAAAGAGATTAGGAACCTGAAGTCGATTAAAAGATTCAAGACACTCACCACAGCCAGTGCTATGACAGTGAATATGAGAAGCTGTAAGAAACATATGCTTTTTTTTGCAAAATACAGACTATTTAAATTGATCCAAGAAGAGAGGAAAAACGTGAATGAACCAATGATTGCATGAATGGACCAATTATTACAGAAGTAATGGTAAAGTGATTGGATGTTTACTATTGAAAAGACCTTAGGGCCAGATGGCCTTAGAGTTGAGTTTGTTTTTCCTTTTTTAACTGATATATAATAGTTGTATATTTTTTTGTTTTAAAATTGATATATAATAGTTATACATATATAGCTGAGTTTCAGCTAAGCTCTAAAGTTCTGATAATTTACCTCTAAAGGTCTGATAATTCCAATGTTAAGTGATTTTTTTTTTTTTTAAGAGACAGGGTCTGGCTATGTTGCCCAGGCTGGAGTGCGGTGGCTATTCACAGACATGATCATTGCACACTACAGTCTCAAACTCTGACCTCAACTGATCCTCCTGCCTCAGCCTTCCATGTAGCTGGGACTAAAGGCATGAGCCACTGCACCTGGCCCAGTGTTAAATTATTTAAACCCTTGCTACTCAGAGTGTGTCCAAGGACTGGTAGTATTAATACCACCTAGATGCTGATTAGAAATGCAGGTTTAGCTACTCCAAGCCATATAAAAATCTTTTAAATTCACATTTTGAAGCCAATACAATTTTAATACCAAAACATAAGAAAGAAAAAAGGATAGATTAATATTTGTTAATTACAAGTATAATTATAGACTAATTTCACTTATGATTTAGAAATACAGATTATAAATAAAATATTAGCTTATATAGGTCTTCATTATCTCAAAAGAGTGAAATACAATGAACAGCAAGGTTTATTCCACAACTGCAAGAGTGGTTCAATATCCAAATCCCAGTAACCTAATCCATTACACTGATAAACTACAGAAGAAAAACATCAGCAGCTGTTCAAATGATAATTGATAAAATTCAGCAGCCATTCCTAATAAAAATTCTAAGTAGGCATAAAAAAAATTTAAATTGACAAAAACTACCAGAAACCAATAGCAAATATTATCTTATATAGAGATACAGTAAAAGCATTTTAATTTTAGTCAAGAAACAGATACATGCATCATTATTATTTAATATTACTTTAGATAATTTAGCAAATGCAAGAAGAAAAAAGTTAACTAGTAAGTATAAATATCAAAAAAGAAAAAAAGAAAAATGTCTTTTGATATGGTTGTATATTTAGAAAACTCAAGATAATTAAGAAGGCAAAACAGGCTCATGCCTGTAATCCCAAAACTTTGGGAGGCCGAGGCAGGAGGATCTCTTGAGGCCAGGAGTTTGAAACAAACCTGACCAACATAGCGAAACTCGTCCCTACCAAAAATATAAAAAGTTAGCCGAGTGTGATGGCATGCACCTGTAGTCCCCGCTACTCAGGAGGCTGAAGCACGAGAATCACTTGAACCCGGGAGGCAGAGGTTGCAGTGAGTCGAGATCGCACCACTAGCCTAGGTGAAAAAAAAAAAAAAAAAAGAAAAAGAAAAAAGAAAAAAGCTATTGTTTTCCGTGTATCTATGTTGCATCCATATATCTTATCACATTCTCTTAATATGTCTTGTAATTGTTTTGCCTTCTTTTTTATTTTTTTTGAGACAGAGTCTTGCTCTGTCCCCCGGCTGGAGTACAGTGGCATGGGTACCACTGGCTACTCGAGCAGCTTGGATTACAGGCACGTGCCACCACGCCCAGCTAATTTTTGTATTTTTAGTAGAGACAGGGTTTCACCATGTTGGCTAGGCTGGTCTCTAACTCCTGACTGCAAGTGATCCTCCTGCCTTGGCTCCCCAAAGTGCTAGAATTACAGGCATGAGCCCCTGCTCCCAGCCCACAATAGTTTTTTTCTACTTTAATAGGAACCAACTAAAAATAAGAATGGGAACATATTTATGCATATGTAATGTTCAAATAAACTATACATTCTTTAGGAATAGTTCTAACAAGTAAGTAACAGAAAATATAGAGGAAAAACTCTTATGATTTTTTTTTTTTTTTTTGAGACGGAGTCTGGCTCTGTCGCCCAGGCTGGAGTGCAGTGGCGCGATCTCGGCTCACTGCAAGCTCCGCCTCCTGGGTTCACGCCATTCTCCTGCCTCAGCCTCCCGAGTAGCTGGGACTACAGGTGCCCACAACCGCGCCCGGCTAATTTTTTGTATTTTTAGTAGAGACGGGGTTTCACCGTGGTCTCCATCTCCTGACCTTGTGATCCGCCCGCCTCGGCCTCCCAAAGTGCTGGGATTACAGGCGTGAGCCACCGCGCCCGGCCCTCTTATGATGTTTTTGAGACAAAAAAATGAATAGCTGAAAAAGCCTTCCATGTTTTTGGGTAGGACATCTTAGATCATAAAAAAGTCCATTTTTCTTAGTTAAGAAAACTATGAGAAAGAAAAACAGTAAGGGAGATTTTGCCCTACCAGATAATCAGAAACTAAAGCCACAATAATCAAACCTGTGCAAGTATGGATATAGAGTTAGATTCTGAGGAGATGTTCACATAGACAAATGTGGTAATTTAATTCAGGAGGAAAGAAATGGGCCATTTAATTAACAACTGACTACTTTCTGGAAAAAATTTAAAAAGATTCCGTCTTATACTATATATGAAACTACACTGCAGATAAATAAAAGGCTTAGATATAAATTTTAAAACTCTACTCAAGAAATCTAGGTAACTACGTGATCAATAGAAACCTACAAGTGATAAAGTAAAGGTAGCCATGTTTGATTATATAAAACATTTTTAAAATTTAAGACAAAACCAATCATAAACAAAGTCAGTAACAATAGATTTGAAAATAATAATAAAGCATATGATAGGAAAGGGGTGGATTTTTAAAAAGTGAATGAAGAGCTCTTACAAATTGGCAAGAAAAATGACTAAAAACCCAACGGAAAATGTATTGACAATAGAAAGAAAATTAAATCCAAAGACCCACAAATATATGAAAAGACATTTAAATTCACTAAAGTTAGGGAAATACAGGCTAAAGTAACAATAAGATATTTCAGATTAAGCATTTCTAATCTGAAAATCTGAAATACTCCAAAATCAGAAACTTTGAATGTGGACATGACACCATAAGTGGGAAATTCCACACTGACCTCACGTCACAGATCTCAGTCAAAACGCAGATGCAAAGTGCACGGTTTGTTTAGCATCTCCAAGGTAATCAAGACCCTTTCGGCCCCCATCAGCTATGGCGTATCTTTCCTGTGCATGGCCAGATTCCCTCACGCAAGCAAACCCACGAAAGGTCTTAGAATGGTAGGTGTGAAGACCAGATATGCCAATGGCAGGTTTGCCACAATACCCCACATGGGGCAAACACCTATGTGCATTACTCACTGTGGTTTTTTCCGCTTATTCTCTCCCTTGTCGTGTAAAGATTGTTGAAAATGTCCAGAAGGCCCACATGATACTCAGAGGGTAAAGCAAACATTCCAAAATCTGAAAAAAATCAAAATCTGAAACATTTTTGGCTCCAAGCATTTAGGTAAGGGACCTCAACCTGTACTTGATATCCATCTGATTGGCAAAAGTTCAAAGGAATCATACTGTCACTTGCTAGTGGGATATGAGAAAAATATCATCATACCTATTGGTGGAAACATACAGTGTTACGGCTTTTTTTGGAAGGCAATGTGGATTGAAAAGAGTTAATATCTGAGAAATGCTGAAAACAGTGTCTGTCTTATAAGAAATGCTATGTACATTCTTGTTAAGTAAACAAAAGTTCTCTGAAAATAAAATGCATAGACCTGTTGACTCAACAATTCCACTCTCAGAAATCTACCTCATTGGTACAAACATACATGCAAACATATTTGTTATAGCGTTGGCCATAGCGGCAAAGAGCTAGAAACAAAATGAATGTCAAAGGAAATGAATGAACAAACTGTGATACATCCACGTTCTATGGAATATAATGTGACCTTTAAGAAGAATGATTTAGGTTTTTTGTTCTGTTTTGTTTTGTTTTTGAGACAAGGTCTGGCTCTTGCAGCCCCTGTCTAGAACATTGTATTCAACATACCATCAAGTTTTTAAAGTTTTTGGCTGAATGCAGGTACTGGGTGTCTAAAAGGAAGGCACAATTAACATCTCCAAAAGTTTCATACTTAGGACTGATCATAACTCCAAATACCCAAGAAATGCTGCCAACATGAAAGCAAGGTGTTCAACAAATCACATTTCCTAAAACAAACAGGGACTTACTTTCTTTCCTCAGATTACTGGGATATTTCCGATTACGGATAGCAAATTTTGCCATTATCACTAAACCTCTTTATGAACACACAAAAAGAAATCTTGACCAACCACTCACTCCCACTCCAGACCTTTATCATGCTTTCTCGACCTAAAACGTGCCTTATTACAGGCCCCTGCTGTAGGCCTTCCAAATCCCCTAAGGCCTTTTCTTTTTTTCTTTTTTTTTTTTTTTTTTTGAGACGGTGTCTCGCTCTATCACCCAGGCTGGAGTGCAGTGGTGCACTCTCGGCTCACTGCAAGCTCCACCTCCTGGGTTCACGCCATTCTCCTGCCTCAGCCTCCCGAATAGCTGGGACTACAAGCACCCGCCACCACGTCTGGCTAATTTTTTGTATTTTTAGTAGAGACAGAGTTTCACCATTCACAGGATGGTCTCAATCTCCTGACCTTGTGATCCGCCTGCCTCGGCCTTCCAAAGTGCTGGGATTACAGGCATGAGCCACCGCGCCCGGCCTAGGCCTTTTCATCTATATTTACACAGTTCTCATTATCAGGCCCTTGGGCTGATAGCCCAACCCAAGGGAGACTCCCTCCAACCAGTGGCATATTTTTCAAAACAACTAGACCCCATTTATAAAAGCTGGCCCTTTTGCTTAAAAATTTTGTCCACAGCCTCTTTAATTATCTCTGAGGCACAAAAACTCACATTTATGAGCCTCTTCAGGTATTTCTTCTCACAATCTACAAGATATGCTCAGCCATAAGGCGCTCACCTCCATCTCATCCTCTCACATGCAAGCCCTACATTCAACCCTCCTTCAACCGTCTATCTCTCTTCATAGATGCTGCCCCCATAATCCCGCCCTTCTTTTACCTTCAACACCAATTTTGGACCCTGAGCAGCACTCATGCTCTGATCTAATTGAAAGTTCTCACACCATGTTTCCCCACCTTGCTTCCACTCACATAAAAGGAGTCCCAGAGTGGTTTATGAATGGCAGTGCATCAAAATCTACCCCTCCAACCAGGATATGCCATCACTGAAGGATATCATGATGGTACCCACTTTCTCCCACCTAGAAGAGTCATAGAGGCTGCCTCCTTGCCTCTGGACACATCCCCCAACAAGCAGAATTACTGCTAATAAGAGCACTTACCCTAGCAAAAAACACACAAGTTAAAATATACACTGATTCTAAATACCCCTATAACATCATCCACTGCAATGCCCAAACTTGGAGTGAGCAGGGCTCTCTCACAGCTAAGGGAACCCCGATCATTAATGGAAAATTCATTCATCATCTATTAAAGGCAACTCTACTTTTAGAAAATGTTGCAGTTATTATTACAAGGGACATCAGTCAGACAAAAGCCACATTTCTTTAGGGAACCATGAGGCTGACTACTGGGCAAAACACACCTCAACCAATGACCCAATTCCCCAATACCTATTTCCCCTCATACAGTATATCCCCTCCTTTTATTCAGAACACCAAACACAACAACTAATCATGGTGGGGGCACAATTCAAACCCCATATCGGTTCATACAAAACAAATTAGTTCTACCTGACCCTGAAAAAACCACTCTTCTACGGGACATTCACAACCTCGTCCACACTAGCCATTTTCCCCTCTACAACATTTCTTAAGTTCCCATATACACATAGCCCCAGATGTAAAGGAACAGTTAAAAGCCATTTCCCATCAACGCTCTGTTTGCCAAAAAGATTCACCTCACTCCAACACTAGACCCCCTTCTTTCCCAACACATCAAACCAGGGGACATCTTCCAGGACAGGATTCGTAAATTGATTTTACCCATATGCACCCAGTAAAAGGGGTTCGATTTCTTTTAGTTCTGGTTGATACCTTTTCGGGAGGGGTAGAGGCTTTTCCCACAACCCACAGACGAGCTTCTACTGTCACTTCTACTGTCTAATAACAGAAATCAACCCCAGGTCCTGGGTGCCTCTTTCTTTTCAATCTGATAATGGTCCTGAATTCATTTCTCAAATTACTCAAACACTTGCACAAACCCTATAAATCACCTGGAAGCTACACATCCCCTATCAACCGCAATCTTCAGAAAAGGTTGAAAAAATGGATGACATTCTAAAAAGCACCATCACCAGGTACTCACTCCAAACACATAAAGACTTTTGCCTGTAGCCCTTCTAAAAATTTGGGCACTCCCACGTAAACCTTCAATGCTCAGCCCTCTTAAACTCGTATATGGGAGACCACTCAACCTTTTCTCTCCACCTCAGGGTCAAGCCCCACCTCTACCGACCCCTCTCGTTTCCCCTCCTCTACATACCATCTGCCATTTCATTCGGGAATATGCTGACAAATATCTGCCACAACCAACCTGTTGCTGACTCCTCTAATCCCTTCCTACAGCCAGGAGACTGGGTTCTGGTAAAAGATCCCAGTCCTACCCCCAACTACCCCCTCACACCTAAATGGAAGGGACTTTACCAGACCATCCTTACTACACCCACGGCAGCAAAACTCCAGAGACTCCCCAACCGTTTCATTATACTTCTCTCAAGAAAACAGACTTGCCTTCATCACATACCCAAATAACCCAATCTAAAACCCCTTCAGTCTTCTCTTGTGTCTCCACAGGACCCACTTCTCTTTGCCTCACCCAAATCCCGGAGGAAAAGGAGGAAAAATCCACATAAGCCGCTTATGTCCCTTTCCCAAACTTTCATCGCTTCCTAACCAACCTTGTTACAGACCTTCACTGGTACCCTTACAAAGCTCCCATTATACATCCTGATCAGCTCCTTACCGTTCTATGGGACCTATGGCTTCAAGGAACTTTCCAGGACTTTACTCCTACCCAAATCACTTTTTTCTCTTTTTGCTTGTTTCTTTCAATATAAATTCCCTGATCACATCAACCTCACCAATACAACCACTCCTCACTGCTCTCAAACTAGAACGCTCCATAAACCTTACACAATCCCTCTTGCTGCAGGCTAACTCTTCCTTTGCTCCGGAGTGCTGGATGTGCTTATCGCTGTCTTCCTCAGCTTACACAGCCCTTCCTACACCCCTTCATGACCTTTTAACAGGAAACGTAACTCTAATTTATAAACTCCAAAAAGCAGCTTTGTTTTTTGAAAGAGCTGACTCCCTGGTTGGCGATTATCCCACTTCCAGGGCCAATCAGGCCAACAAATTATTTCAGACCTATTATAACTCCCTACAATGCCTTAAGCCCAAGGCCATCCCATTGAAGGGCCCATAACTAAACACACCCTCTTTTTTTTTCTTTTTTTTTTGAGACCGAGTCTCACTCTGTCACTCAGGCTGGAGTGCAGTGGTGCGATCTTGGCTTACTGCAACCTCCACCTGCCAGGTTCAAGCAATTCTCCTGCCTCAGCCTCTCAAGTAGCTGGGACTACAGGCACATGCCATCATGCCCAGCTAATTTTTTTGTATTTTTAGTAGAGATGAGGTTTCACTCTGCTGGTGAAACGTGCATGGACATTAACTCATCCATTTTATGACTGCATAGTATTCCATGGTTTATATGTGCCACATTTTCTTCATTCGGTCTATCATTGATGGGCATTCGGGTTGGTTCCAAGTCTTTGCTATTGTGAATAGTGCTGCAATAAACATACGTGTGCATGTGTCTTTATAGTAGAATGATTTATAATCCTTTTGGTATATGCCCAGTAATGGGATCACTGGGTCAAATGGTATTTCTGGTTCTAGATTCTTAAGGAATCGTCACATTGTTTTCCACAATGGTTGAACTAATTTACATTCCCACCAACAGTAAGGGAGGAGACCACCTCTCATAATGTCTTATGCCCAATTTCTGCCTCCAAAGAAAGAAGAAGTAAAAACTAAAAGGCAGAAATGAAATCCACAGACAGCCCGGCACCTAGTAGCTACCTGGTACTGGTAGTTAAAGGTGGACCCCTGACCTAATTGGTTACGTTATCTATAGATTACTGACATTGTATAGAAATGCACTGTGAAAATCCCTATCTCCTTTTGTTCCGATCTAATTACCGGTGCATGCAGCCCCCAGTCACGTAAGCCCTGCTTGCTCAATCTATCACGACCCTTTCACATGCACTCCCTTAGAGTTGTGAGTCCTTAAAAGGGACAGGAATTGCCCACGCGGAGAGCTCAGCTCTTGAGACAGAAGTCTTGCCGATGCCCCCAGTCGAATAAACCCCTTCCTTTTTTAAGTAGGTGTCTGAGGAGTTTTGTCTGCCGCTTGTCCTGCTACATTTCTTGGTTCCCTGACTGGGAAGCGAGGTGAATGGCAGATGGTCGAGGCAGCTCCTTAGGCGGCTTAAGCCTGCCCTGTGGAACATCCTTGAGGGGGACTCTGACCAGCCCAAGCGACGCGGATCCTGAGAGCGCTCCCGGGTAGGCATTTGCCCTGGGGGGGACGCCTCGCTAGAGCAGTGTGTGGCAGGCCCCTGTGGAGGATCAACGCAGTGGCTGAACACCGGGAAAGAACTGGTACTTGGAGTCTGGACATCTGAAACTTGGTAAGACTAGTCTTTGAAACTTGCCCACTCCGTTTGAGTGGAAGTGTGGCCTGATCACCCATGGTATGCCTTTACCGGCACTTTGGTTTTGGTTTTGATTTGGTTTGAATTGCTTGACAGGACCGGTCTTGAGAACTTGCCTACTCCATTTGAGTGGAAGCGTGGCCTGATCACCCACGGTGTGCCTGTACGGGCACTTTGGTTTTTGTTTTGACTTGACTTGGATTGCTTGATACTTTGGTTTTGGTTTTGACCTGGCTTAGATTTCTGGATACTCTGATTTTGGTTTTGATTTTGGTTTGGTGTAAACTACAAAAGCGTGTGTGTGCCCTTTTTACCCGTTCTTTGTTTTGTGGTGTGCGTGTGGTGTGAGTGTGGTGTTTGGTCTAGAGGAAACATAGGTGAGGCCCAAAGTAAGCCTACCCTACTAGGAACTATGTTGAAAATTTTCAAAAAAAAGGATTTAACAGAGACTATGGAGTACTATGACACTAGGAAAACTTAAAACTTTGTGTAAGATAGACTGGCCAGCATTAGAGGTACGTTGGCCATTAGAAGGTAGCCTTGACAGGTCCCTTGTGTCAAAGGTATGGCACAAGGTAACCTGTAAGCCAGGGAACCCAGACCAGCTTGTTTTAGATCCCCCGCCCCCAACACACAGTGGTTGAGAGAACAGCAGCATAAGCGGCTGGCAGAGGCAAGGAGAGACCAGCAGAGAGAGAGAGAAAGGAAAAAGACAGAGAGGAAAAGAGGCAAAGAGAGAGAGAGGAAGAGATGGAGAGGAAGAGACAAAGACGGAATCAAGGAGAGAGAGCAAGAGAGAGAAAGAGGCAGAGAGAGAGAGGAAGAGATAGAGGCAAAAGGAAAGTCAAAGAGAGAGAGACAAAGTCGAAGAGAGAAAGAAAGAGAGAGATACAAGCAGTTAAGAAAAAAAAAAGTGTACCCTATTCCTTTAAAAGCCATCATACCAATTCTAATTTGGACAAAACAAGGTCTTATTAATAGCAAAGGATAATTAAAATCCCAAACTTACAAGGTTTTCAACAAAAGTAAAGTTTGCTAAAAGTTAACAGTGTAACATGTATTATAGTAACTTCTAATCTTGTGGCCTTAGACAGTCTAGTCCACAGACATAAAAAAAGGTTCGCTTTGGAAAAGAATGGTTATCATCTTCGGAAAAAAGAAAAAGAAAAAAAGGGGGAGCGGAATTTATATAAAAAGAGTGTTATATGGTAAATTTTGTCCTGAAATAAATTAACTGGTTGTTTACAGAAAGAAATGTTTGTAATAAGTCAGAAAGTTAAGGCATGTCGAAAAATTGCCTGTGAAAGTTGTGAAAGAGAAAAAAAAGGTTATTTTAAAAAGTGTGTTAAAAAAGAATTGATGCAAAAAATGTTGTATAATCTAAAAGTAACTAGGCCTCCTGAATGTAAAACTATTGGGAAAAAAAAAAAAACAGTTTATGTGTAAGGTGTATAAGAAAAGCAAAATATACCTTTGGTAAAAGGATTATAAGGAGGCGTAAGACTGTACATTTTTACCTACATTAAAAAGTTTAAAAAAAATTATTGCTTTGAAGGCTTAAGCAAGTTTTAAAACATTAATTGTAAAGAAAATTCTGTGTGTAAATATATTAGCTAAAGTTAAAGAAGTATCATCCAGTTTTTCTGTGAACTGTACATTAAAGTAAAAGCATAACAGGTTTTTCTTAAAGCACCAATCTGCTCTTTAGCAAAAATGATAAAAGGTTAAAAAGAGTCTATAAAATCTTACCTTATGGTCAAACATTAAAAATTAGATAAATATGTCTACAAGGTTTTATTAAAATGAGGTTTAACATTAGTAACACACTAATATAAAGATAAAATTTAGTTTACCTGGTATAAAAATCATACAAGAAGCATTGTTAAATGTAAAATGGTATTTGGCTTTCTTTGCTTTAAAAACTAATAAAAATAGGTGCTAAAGGAAATTCGTCAGTAAAAAGGCTCTAAGGACTGCAAAGTCCACTGTCAAGGTCCCCACATTTAAAACAAAAGGTGAATTTCTTAAAAATTATATACTTGGTTTATCTTGCACTTTCCTTTCTCACAAAAACAAAACAAAACAAAAAAACCCTAAAAGCCTTTTAGCACATGTACCACCCCTAGAATTTCCAGTAAACCAGCACCATCCTGAAGATCACGTTCTCATCGAAAGGTGGAAAGAAGAAAAATTCAAGCCAGCCTGGGAAGAACCCTACCTTGTGCTGCTAACCACCAAGACTGCTGTTCATACAGCAAAGAAAGGATGGACTCATCACACCTGAGTCAAGAAAGCGTCACCCCCTCCAGAGTCGTGGACCATTGTCCCAGGGGAAAACCCTACCAAACTAAAGCTAAGAAAAATTTAACTCTTTTAATCTATCCTATTACTCTTTCTTCTTTCCTCGTTCTATTGCTGACCTTCTAGTTATTAATATAACCAAGTCAATTTTGCCTCAAACTATTGCATTTAATGCTTGCCTTATATCCTGTGAGGACTTGCCAAGTCAAAGACAACTTTCTACTTCAGAAAAGTACTTCTGTCCTCCCTGACTCTCCTCAGACTAGGCATTAGTAAACTAGGACCATTTAATCCGGGGAGATTTCGATAAAGACCCCAGTGCCAACCGGGAGTGTTGTCCCCCAATGTAGAGCTTTCACACCATAGTTGGGCCAACGTTCTGTGGACCACTAAAGAGCAAGGATGGACTGCCCCAACCGATTTTTGTAATTTCCCTAAAACCATACATTTGTTTTACTAGAGGGTCATAGAAGTTAAAAACTTAAAACAAACT
The DNA here is from genome assembly GCF_024542745.1 of Macaca thibetana thibetana. Taxonomy (NCBI): domain Eukaryota; kingdom Metazoa; phylum Chordata; class Mammalia; order Primates; family Cercopithecidae; genus Macaca; species Macaca thibetana. The sequence continues at coordinate 135,334,127 of NC_065582.1, read as the reverse complement.
TTAGCAATTAAGACAGGATGCCAAGATGCAAATGCCTGGTTGAAATGGATCAAATATTCCATCTGCACGTTAAACAAAGGCAATTGTTGGCCGGGCGCGGTGGCTCAAGCCTGTAATCCCAGCACTTTGGGAGGCCGAGACGGGCGGATCACGAGGTCAGGAGATCGAGACCATCCTGGCTAACACGGTGAAACCCCATCTCTACTAAAAAAAAAAAAAAAAATACAAAAAAGTAGCCGGGTGAGGTGGCGGGCGCCTGTAGTCCCAGCTACTCGGGAGGCTGAGGCAGGAGAATGGCGTAAACCTGGGAGGCGGAGCTTGCAGTGAGCTGAGATCCGGCCACTGCACCCCAGCCTGGGTGGCAGAGCAAGACTCCGTCTCAAAAAAAAAAAAAAAAAAAAAAAAAAAAAAAAAAAAAAACAAAGGCAATTGTTATGCTTGTGCACATGGCAGGCCAGAGGCCCTGATTGTCCCCCTTCCACTAAGGTGGACCTCCAATTGACCAGGCATGGGCTGCATGGTAGCTCTTTTCCAGGATTCTACAGCCTGGAATAATAAGTCATGCCAAGCTCTCTCTCTGCTATACCCCAAAGTCCGGCACCCTGCGGTTCAGCCCCCGAGGTCCATCCAGATTCTGTCTCCCAACACTAAGTTCACTTCATGTCTCTCATGACAGGGAGGAAACTTAGCATTCCTTGGAGACCTGAAAGGATGCAGTGAGCTTAAGAATTTTCAAGAGCTTATCAATCAGTCAGCCCTTGTTCATCCCTGAGCGGATGTGTGGTGGTATTGTGGTGGACCTTTACTGGGTACTCTGCTGAATAACTGGAGTGGCACTTGTACTTTAGTCCAATTGGCTATCCCTTTCACCCTGGCATTTCACCAACCAGAAGGAAAAAAAATAATAAGACATCATAAAGCGAGAGAAGCCCCTCATGGGTCTTTCGACTCTCATGTCTATTTAGATGCAATTGGAGTCCCATGAGGAATACCAGATCAATTTAAAGCTTGAAATCAAATAGCTGCAGGATTTGAGTCAATATTTTAGTAGGTGACAGTTAATAAAAACGTAGATTAGATAAACTATATCTATTACAACCAACAGCAATGAGCTTTTCATGAGTTAAAAGAAAAACTCATGTTGGCCTCAGCCCTAAGGCTACCTGACCTGACAAAACTCTTTACACGCTATGTGTCAGAAAGAGAAAAAATGACAGTTGGAGCTTTAACCCAGACCGTGGGGCCCTGGCCAAGGCCAGTGGCCTATCTCTCAAAACAACCAGATAAGGTTTCCAAAGGCTGGCCCCTAGGTCTAAGGGCCCTAGCAACAAAGGCCCTGTTAGCACAAGAAGCAGATGAGTTAACCCTTAGGCAAAACGTGAATATAAAGGCCTCCCATGCTGTGGTAACTTTAATAAATACCAAAGGACATCACTGGTTAACAAATGCTAGATTAACCAAGTACCAAAGCTTGCTATGTGAAAATCCCCACATAACCATTGAAGTTTGCAACACTCTAAACCCCACCACCTTGCTCCCAGTATCAGAGAGCCCAGTTGAACGTAACTGTATAGAGGTGTTGGACTCAAAGTTTATTCTAGCAGGCCCAACCTCCGAGACCATCCTTCAACATCAGTAGACTGTGAGCGGCACGTGGACGGGAGCAGCTTCACCAACCCCTGCAAAGTGACTCTGGACTCTGAAGAAGACGACAAGCCCTGCCCCAGTCATATGCAGAAGCTGACTGGTCCACGCTCAGTCGAAGCATGAGGAAACTCATCGCGGGGCTCATTTTCCTTAAAATTTGAACTTGTACAGTAAGGACTTCAACTGACCTTCCTCAGATTGAGGGCTTTTCCCAGTGTATACATCAAGTCACTGAGGGTAGGACAAAAGGTTGCTATGGTCCTGTTATTTTATGGTTATTGTAAGTGTACTGGAACTCTAAAAAGAACCCGTTTGTATAATGTTATTCTTTCCAAGGTATGTAGCCCAGGAAATGACCAACCTGATGTGTATTATGACACATCTGAGCCTCCCATGACCACAATTTTTAAAACAAGATTAAGAACTGAAGACTGGTGGGGGCTCATAAACAATACAAGTAAAGTGTTAGCCAAAATAGAAAAAAGAAAAAAAAAGGGTGCCCAAACAAGTCACCTTAAAATTTGATGCCTGGGCTGTCATTAATAGTAATAAGTTAGGAATAAGGTGCAGTTCTCTTAATTAGAAAAGAGGCTATATGGCAGAAAATAAGTACATCTGTCATAAATTAGGACTCTGTGGAAATAAATGTAAATACTGGTCTTGTGTCATTTAGGCCACTTGGAAAAAAAAAAATGATGAAAAGCATCCAGTCCACCTTCAGAAAGGAAAAAATAGCCCTTCCTGTACTCAGGGGCAATGTAACCCCTTAGAGCTAGTAATAACCAATCCCCTTGATCTTCGCTGGAAAAAAGGGGAGCATGTGACCTTAGGAATCGACGGGGCCAGACTGGATCCTCGAGTAAATAGCTTGGTTTGAGGAGAAGTTTACAAACGCTCTCCTGAGCCAGTGTTTCAAACTTTCTATGATGAACTAAATGTGCCAGTACCAGAAATTCCAGGAAAAACAAGAAATTTGTTTTGCAATTAGTCAAGCATGTAGCCCAGTCTCTCAATGTCACTTCATGTTATGTTTGTGGAGGAACTGTAATAAGAGATCAATGGCCATAGGAAGCCCGAGAATTAGTACTTACAGGCACAGTTCCTGATGAATTCCCAGCCTAAAAGAATTACCCTGATAATTTCTGGGTCTTAAAATCCTCAATTATAGTACAATATTGCATAGCTAGAGAAGAAAAAGAATTCACTCACTCCATAGGACGACTTAGTTGTCTGGGACAGAAACTGTATACCTGTACCACAAAAACAGTCACTTGGTGGAGTTCAAATCAAACGGAGTGGAATCCATTTAGCAAATTCCCAAAGTTGCAAACCGTGTGGACCCACCTGGAGTCCCACTGGGACTGGACAGCCCCCACTGGACTGTATTGGATATGTGGGCATAGAGCTTATGCCAAATTACTTGACCAATGGGCAGGTAGTTGTGTTATTGGCACTATTAAACTATCTTTCTTCCTACTGCCCATAAAAACAGGTGAACTCCTGGGCTTCCCTGTCTATGCTTCCCATGAAAAAAGAAGCATAGCTACAGGAAATTGGAAAGATGATGAATGGCCTCCTGAGAGAATCATACAATATTATGGGCCTGCTACTTGGGCACAAGACGGCTTATGGGGATACTGGACCCCCATTTACATGATCAACCAAATCATATGGTTACAAGCTGTAATAATAATCATTAATGAAACTGGCAGAACCTTGACTATTCTGGCCCAGCAAGAAACTCAGATGAGAAATGCTATCTATCAAAATAGATTAGCTCTCGACTACTTGCTAGCAGCTGAAGGAGAGATCTGTAGGAAATTTAACCTTACTAATTGCTGCCTACACATAGATAATCAAGGGCAAGTAGTTGAAAACATGGTTAGAGATATGACAAAACTGACACATGTGCCCATGCAAGTGTGGCATAGATTTGATCCTGGGGCCATGTTTAGAAAATGACTCTCAGATCTAGGAGGATTTAAAAGCCTTATAATAAGAGTTATAAGAGTAATAGGAACCTACTTACTGCTTCCTTATTTGCTACCTGTACTTCTTCAAATGATAAAAAGCTTCATCGCTACCTTAGTTCTCCAAAATGCACAAGTGTACTATATGAATCACTATTGATCTGTCTTGCAAGAAGACATGGGTCGTGAAAATAAAAGTGAGAACTCCCACTAATAAAATGAGTGAGAGTCTCAAAAGGGAGGAATAAGGGAGGAGACCACCCCTCATATCGTCTTATTCCCAATTTCTGCCTCCAAAGAAAGAAGAAGTAAAAACTAAAAAGCAGAAATGAAATCCACAGACAGACAGCCCAGCGCTGCACCCTGGCCCTGGTAATTAAAGATCGACCCCTGACCTAATTGGTTATGTTATCTATAGATTACAGACATTGTATAGAAAAGCACTGTGAAAATCCCTGTCTTGTTTTGTTCCGATCTAATTACTGGTGCACACAGCCCCCCGTCACGTACCCTCTGCTTGCTCAATCAATCACAACCCTCTCACATGCACTCCCTTAGAGTTGTGAGCCCTTAAAAGGGACAGGAATTGCCCACTCGGGGAGCTTGGCTCTTGAGACAGAAGTCTTGCCAATGCTCCCGGTCGAATAAACCCCTTCCTCCTTTAACTCGGTGTCTGAGAAGTCCTGCTACAATGAGATGTCTTCTCAACTGGTACAGTTATGTGTTTAACACTTTTTTGGTTTTGTTTTTGCAAGCAGTGTCCTTCTGAACTCAGCCTGAAAAATGAATCCAGTTGTTTCACAACCAGGATAAAACACAGAGAGTGGTCAGGTGCGGTTGCTCACACGTAATCCCAGCACTTTGGGAGGCAGAGGCGGGTGGATCCCCTGAGGTCAGTAGTTCAAGACCAGCCTGGCCAACATGTTGAAACCCTGTCTCTACTAAAAATACAAAACAATTAGCCAGGCGTGGTGGTGAGCGCCTGTAATCCCAGCTACTTGGGAGGCTGAGGCAGGAGAATTGTTTGAACCCAGGAGGCGGAGGTTGCAGTGAGCTAAGACTGTGCCATTGCACTCCAACCTGTGCAACAAGAATGAAACTCTGTCTCAAAAAACAAACAAACACACACACAAACAAACAAACACACAGAGAGAGACAGAGCATGGTCATTGGTAAATGGCAAACTGATCCCTGGATGTGCTTCAATGGCATGAAGATATGCAAGTGCATGTAGTTAGCATTTTCTCCTTGACTACAGTCATGCAGGTTACTGACATAATAAAAATTGTTATTTTTCCTATTGTTGAGTTCCATGCTATATTCTTTAACTCAAAAGCCAAAAGCTGGTAACCCATGAGTGGGTGAATTCAGCCCTTAGATGCATTTTGTTGGTCCTATACATAATAAGCCCTCTTGTATTTATTGCTTTAATTAAATTAGTTGATTTTATTTTTTTGAGACAGGGTCTCCCTCTGTCACCCAGGCTGGAGTACAGTGGTTCAATCATATCTCACTGCATCCTCAACTTCCGGGGCTCAAGATCACCCTGCCTCAGCCCCCCAAGTAGCTGGGGCCACATGTGTGCGCCACCACACCTGGCTAATTTTTTTGTTATTTGTAGAGACAAGGTCTCACTATGTTGCCCAGGCTGGTCTCAAACTTGGGCTTAAACAATCCCCCTGCCTTAGTCTCCCAAAGTGCTGGGATCACAGGCATGAGCCACCACACCCAGCCTCTTGCTTTAATTTTAAAATAGTAGAAAACATGTAAAACTCAGATTTCCCATAAAAATTTAGTTTTCCAATCTAGATTTTAAGCTTCCGTTGAAAATTTGGAAAACATGGAAAGAGAGGTCCTCATTCCCGCATGGCAGAGGTCAGCTGCTGTTGAGTGTTAGCAAACCCAAAGAAAGGAATATTCACTCTGCAGTTGACATATTCATGTCCACCATTCGCTATTGTCTACTTTGTGTTTTTCCCAACCTATTTCACTCACTTATTTTACCTGCCTCGCTTTGAGTTTGCAGTCCTTGTCTGGCTCAATCACCTCTTTTTAAATGTTTCACCTCTTCAGTACTGTCATGCTTTTGACCTGTTTTTCCCATTTGTCTTCCAGTTATCTCTTTCGTTTTCTACAGTGCTGATTCAGTTTTCCTGCTTTCAATGACATTCTTGAGACTTTTGTGATTGCTCAATTTCAGGAAGCATTTCATTTTTTTTTTAACTTTACTGACTTTTACTTCTTTTATACTTCCAAACATACTTTTGTGGAGAAAATGTTCCTTATTTCAGAGTCTATTACCATGAGCTGAAAATTCAGTGCAGCTTAATCTTTAATAGTAGGTCCCTGTTTTTGTGATTGAGGGAAGTTCCAAGTTCATTGGAAAGCACCTGCTGCTTAAAACAATTAAAAACAAACAAAAAGCTTTCTTGAGTACAGCAAATCAAAACTCCACCCCCAGGGCTTTTGAAAATAGACTGGTGTACGCAGAGCATATTTAAGAACAATTTCTTGTTTGTTGCTATTTTCTTAGGCCTTTTTTCTTATAGAAGATCCTTTCAGGTGAAATTGCAGCAAGCTTTTTAAGCTTTTGATGCCAATATCTCTTAACCTCTCTTGCTCCCATCTCACAAAAATAATAGGACTCTAGGCCGGGTGCAGTGGTGCATGCCTGTAATCTCAGAGCTTTGGGAAGCTGAGGATCACTTAAGCCCAGGAGTTTGAGGCTTCATTGAGCTATGATCACACCACTGCACTCCAACCTGAGTGACAGAGCGAGATCCCATCTCTAAACATCATGATGATGATGATGATGATGATAATAATAATAGATGCTATAATAAGAAAAGGATGCTACTTTTTTCCTGAATTACCGTCTAGAGTTTGCTTCCTATTGTTTTTCTCACTTTCATCCCTAACGATTTCTCCACTTGGCATTTCTTGACCCTAAACAACCTTCCATAGTTTTCAGGGGGTTTCCCAGACATCTTGACACCACAAACTTCATATGCAAGCATGACCCAAATGTAATTAAGGGCAGAAAAGAAAACTAATTTGGGCATGCTCAAATTGGCAAGGCAGGAGCTTCTGCAATTAAGTTGGATCTAGTCTAATGACTTATAAATTGTCCTCAACCTGCACGCTAGAACCTTGTTAGGTCAAAAGCCAGTATTCATTCATCCAACAGGAATTTTTTTTTTTTTTTTTGAGATGGAGTTTTGCTCTTGTTGCCCAGGCTGGAGTGCAATGGCGTGATCTTGGCTCACTGCAACCTCTGTCTCCTTGGTTCAAGCAATTCTCCTGCCTCAGCCTCCCAAGTAGCTGAGTGCCTTCCACCACTCCCAGCTAATTTTTTGTATTTTTAGTAGAGACAGAGTTTCACCATGTTGGCCCGGCTGGTCTCTCCCAACCTCAGGTGATTCACCCGCCTCAGCCTCTCAAAGTGCTGGGATTACAGGCATGACCCACTACGCCCAGCTGGGATTTTCTTTTCGTACGCTTTTACTTCAAATAACTAAATAATTTCAGACTTAAAGAAAATTTGCAGAAATAGCACAAAGCATTCCTGAATATCTTTCATTGAGATTCCCCAAAAAATAAAATTTTGCCACATCTGCTTAATTTTCTCTCTCTCCTCTATGTATGTCTATCTATTCTACTTTTTTCTGAGTCATTTTAGAATAAATTACAAACTGGATGCCCTTTTCTCTTAAATACTTCAGTGCATACTGCCTATGAGCAAAGACATCCTCCTATATAACTACAACGCCAATATCAAAATCAGGAATTTAACATTTTACAACACCATCAGCTATTCAATGGACCTTATTTAAACTGTATTGATTATCTCAATAACATTATTTATAAGAACAGAAACTCAGTTTCGGTCACACATTGTATTCAGTTGTCACCTCTCTTTGGTCTCCTACAATGTGGAACAGTTTCTCAGTCTTTTCCCTGTCTTTCATGACCTTGACTTTTTTTTAAGATTGCAGGTCAGTTATTTTGTAGAATATTACTCAATTTGGTTTGCCAAACACTTTTGGGTAATTAGATTAAGATTATGCAATTAAGATTATGCACGTGGCTGACCTGTCTGAGGAAAGTCCAGGCAGAGCAAAGAGCTAGAGCCAAGAAATGGCAGGTGGCCAGAGGCGGGGCAGTGGCGGGGAAGGAGTGGGGCGGGGGGAGGGGGGGGTGGTAATAGAAGAACATGATATCAGAGAATTAACAAGAGTTAGGCCCTCTGGGCCTTGCAGACTATTATAAGGACATTTTAGCTTTTATTCCAAGTGAGCTGGGAAACCATTAAAATGTTTTAAACAAAGAAGTAACATGATGGACCCTGTTCCTACCCCACAGAGCAAGTTAAGCCTTGGCTCCCTCACTGATAAAGCGGGAGTAATGACAGCTCCTCCTTCATGTTGCAGTAGAGACTTACGGGAGATAACATATGGAAAGTGCTTAGCACAGGGCCTGGCAAGTAATAAGTGCTCAATAAATAACTTCTATTATTTTTGTTCTTATCTCGGGAAATGACTCGCCTGTTTTCCCAGGCCAGGGATGTGTGCAGGGCCCTGGTTTCATTTCTCCTGTGTGCTTGCTTAGCTGCCAGACTTCCTGCTTTTCTCATTAACAAAATTCCTTGCTCATAAGGCAACATAACACACAGCAGTTGTTAACTTTGTGGCCGGACCACGAACCTCCTGAAACTGAATGCAAAGTCTCATGTACATGTAGTTACACACATGGGGTGTGAGGCTGAGATTTTCCAAGTGCTCCATGACCCCAAAATGCTATAGAAGAAGCGGGTTTAACTGGATTCTGGAGAAGAAGTTCTGGGAACAGCTCAGCAAATAGCTAACTTTCTGATCCTTCCGAAGTCATCTGACATTTGGTAACATCAGTTTCCATATCTGTCATGAGGAAGTTCTGTGAGATTACATTTAAGGTTACTTCTAGGTCAAGAATTCCATGACTGGATGTTCTTGGCATTAATTAAATAAATGTATTGGTAGAGAGTGTGTCTCTCTTCTTCCGCCTTCAAACAGCCCTCTACAATGGCTAGTAATTTCCAGAACTAAGATGTGTAATTTGGGCTCTCTGCTTTGTTTCCCTTTTACATCTATGCAAACACTTATGGGGCTGTTATCATGCAGTCCCTTTGACCTGCCTCTCCCTGCATAGACAACCAAGAGAGCATCTCTTTGGCCCAGCACACAGCCACCACAGGGGAGAAGGGGAAAGAAAGGAAACAACTGTTGATTGTACTCCTGCTACATCCTAGAATATAGTGTTGACGTGTTTGCTCATTTACCACTCATGAACTCTTTGTGTTATAGGCATTATCTCTACTTTATAGATATGGAAACCAGGAATCACAAACATTTAAGGTCACCAAACATATAAATGCTGGAATTTGAACTCAAGTTTTTTCTATCTCCAACGATCTGTTTTCCATTTCTTTATCTTGCCTTCCAAAGTAGTTGTGTCTTCGGCCATGTACCACAATTCAGTTACTCATTCATTTAATCGGTGATCCTGCCAATAGTGCTCACTACAAGACTTCTTTTTTAACAGCCTCCAAATGAAAGGAGCACTACTCTCCTTTATCCAGCCAGAATGCTGAAGGCAGTGTTCTTATTTCAGGCACCCACTTCCTGAGAAGCTAATGCAGTCATGGTGTTTATGTCCCTTACTAACTTCAGCTTGGAATTAGCCTATAGTTAATGTCCTCCTCTTTGAAAGAATGGTTTTTCTCTATATTCTCTCTCTATATATTATGAAACAGACTTGGAATTAGAGCATGTTTTCTGCAGATTTCCCTAGGTTTCACAACAAATAATAGTGAGATTTTTTTTTCCCCTAAAAACTACATTAGGTAAAAAACAGACAGACATACTAGAACAGAAAAGTGATTAGATCCGTATTGAATGAGAATATTTAGTTCTTCCTTGAGGCATATTGTGTGTATTTGGCAAATGTTGCTTAAGTGAAGGTTTAAAAAATAAAAAATAAATAATGAGTTAAAGACTGAAAAAAATGAGTATGAGTTACAGGATTTTGGATTATTGATGAGGGAATTATTGAGGCTACATGGTCTTCTATCTGAATAGACATTCCTCCATCTCATGAGGGTCACAACATTAGATGATTTTTAACATTACTATTTATGCATCCATCCTTTGTTCCACATTCTTGTTCTGACAGATGAGAAACAGAAACACTTCAGCAATTAAAAAAAAACTTTTTATGAAAAATAAATCACTTACAATCTCACCACTTGGGAGTGCCTAACCCCTTACAAACTTAATCTACTATAGATCCCTCTCTTTCTCTCCCTCTTCCCTCTCTACCTACATTGCAAATTAGGAGTATCATTAAACTAACTTAAAAAAAATAACTGCTATCAAATGCTGGAGTTCAAAGTTTTTTTAGTAAGTCAAGAATACGCAGTTATAGCACCTGGTTGGCAGACTAGACCTCCCGGGATTACCCAGCACTTCTTGTGCAGAGCAGAAGTCCTTCCTGGGGCATCTGCCAGAGGGTCTTTAGGGACCCGACTGGACCCTTCCGGGGAGAGGGTCTTCAAAACTTTGCAAAATAAACCATTCCATGGCTTTTTCTAGCATTATTCATTATCTTATTTTCACATCTCCTCATAATTTGTATATCCCTCCTTCACGCTGTACTTCCTTCCCTGTAGAACAAATGTGAGACATGTCAGTAAAAATGGCTAGAGGGATACAAGGTGGGGCCTGGTCTGGCACTACTCACAAACAGAAAAATTGGTGCATTAAACAACTAACTTTAAAGGGAACCATTCTAGAAATGATGAGAGAAAATGGGGCCGTGGCCATAATTTGCACATCATTTGAAATGCTCTAATATTATGAAGAGAGCACTGACTTGAGAAGGGAAAGACCAGGGTCTGCCACCAATTTGTTGGGTGATTTTAGCAAATCATTTGATTTCTCTGGCTCACCAGAAAAATGAGGGTAACGTCACAAACTTCTCATGATAAATGAGTGACATGAAATGTATATTTTAAAGCGGTTCAGAAAGCTATGCATTAGCAAAGAATGTATGACTACGTTTATATAGGTTACATGTTGATTTTTTTAACAGGGATCTATATGCACTGATTGCCTGTGGTGTACATTTTTCCCTTATTGCGTCCTTTGTCAACTAAAGTGAGATATCGAAAAAAAAAAAAAAAATACATGCTTTATAAAAAGTGCTTGGTAAATTGGTGGGAATTCTTTGCTGACCTCTGAGTATCACAACAAATTCTCAAAGACATCTTTTTTTTTTTTTTTTTTTTTTTTTTTTTTTTTTTTTTGGTGAGACGGAGTTCCACTCTGTTGCCCACGCTGGAGTGCAGTGGCGTAATCTCAGCTCACTGTAACCTCTGCCTCCCGGGTTCAAGTGATTCTCCTGCCTCAGCCTCCAGAGTAACTAGGATTACAGGGGCCCACCACCATGCCCAGATAATTTTTGTATTTTTGGTAGAGATGAGGTTTCACCATGTTGGCCAGGCTGGTCTTAAATCACTGATCTCAAGTGATCAGCCTGCCTCGGCCTCCCCAAGTGCTGGGATTACAGGAATAAGACACTGCACATGGCCCTCAAAGACATCTTTTATCCTTGGTACCCTTTCACAGACACAGGAGATATCTGTTAGCAAATGGAATGTAAATGATTTTCAATTTCCCTTCTAAACCAATCAATTGGTAATCAGCTTCCCGGAGCTTGAATTGAGAGAATGACCTCCTGATTGGGTAGAGAAGAATTCTGTGATTTGTTAGGATGTCTGCCACAGATGGCTGTGTGAAGTGACAGTAAATGTACCACATATCAACCATGACCATCTTAAATACACCAAATACACCATGACTTAGGGCAACTAGATGTATATGTACAACAGGACACTTATTTCCCTAAGCTTGGATCTCAGGTCCCCTGTTACCAATAGTAACCAACTGAGATTTATACAAAATGTGACTGTGTATCATGCCTAGTTATATGTTCCTATGTTCCGGTCAACACCACGGTATCTAGAATAATAATTCATTCTCCAAGGTGATGGGAAACTATTTTAGTCTCTACAAATTAAGTGTGCAGTTCACCCAGTTACCCCAAGATTCCCAAAGTCTCCACTATGGAGTAGAGTTACTGACTTTCTGATGACTGTATTGTTGAAGGTGGGCAGCTGCTCATGTACCTGGTTTACTAAGCTCCCCTGGTCATGTTTTTCATCTTCTAGTTCCCTTCTGTTTCTCTCAGGCAAGAAGGCAATGGCTACTCAGTCCTTATTTTCAGCCTCTAACTCTCAATCTCCATGGAATTTGTAATCAAAAGTTTAGTTTTCACCTGGAAATGGCTGTTTTCCTGTCCCACAAGAGGTCTTTTAGAATGTTTGGTCGGGATGGTGCAGTCATCTGTATGATTAGTTGACACTAGTTTAATATGTCTGTCTCTTAGCTATTTTTGTTTCATGAAGCACAAAATAATGTCCTCTTCATGAACCACACTTCAGAATGTTGCATTTCAGTACCATGTACAATACTCTAGTATTTGTCTTTAGATTGCTTCAAATGGCTTTTCTCAAAGACTAAAGTGCTTTACTCACCTCTCACTTTCAGCAGCGTTGACAGTTTTCATATCATTATTTTTCCTCCCTGTACCCTGCCTCATGAGAATTGGCTGTTGTTGCTCTTCCCAAGGAATGACATTTCTTTCAAGGCCTATGTTACTAACTTGACTCAGAATTTGATGCCAAAGTAGCCCTAAGGAAATCAGAATGTGGCAGTCCACGGCTGTAGTTGCCCAGTCAATGAAAGAGAATGTTTCCAGTTCTCTGCTTTTTGGAGATTCTTACCTCAGCACATTTGAGGATTCAGAAGAGAAGTTAACTCTAGCAACCTACAGAGCATTCTACTGGATCACCTCACCAGCTGGCAAGAGTGCCTGACATATATTAGGCACTTAATAAATATTTATGGATGAATAAATGAATGCAATTTTCAAGGAAGGAAGCATAATGAGGCCCCTAACAGAGGAGACCCATCTGAGTCTTGACTGGTGGCTGTGACTTCTCCTAGTAGATTTCAAATATGCGGTAATTTTGCAGTAAGGCAGGGCAGGAATGGAAGTTTTGATATTTGGAACAAGGTAACTAAAAAAAAAAAGGAACTGATAAATCTTAATTGGTTCATTCACTTATTCTTTTCTCCCTCACAGGTCAAATTCACATTTTTTTTCCACAGGTCAAATTCACATTTTGGTTAAAAAAGGAAAAAGAGGCAGGGCGCAATGGCTCACATCTGTAATCCCAGCACTTTGGGAGGCCGAGGTGGGTGGATCACCTGAGTTCAGACCAGCCTGACCAACATGGTGAAACCTCATCTTTACTAAAAATACAAAAATCAGCCGGGCATGTTGGCAGGTGCCTGTAATTCCAGCTACTCAGGAGACTGAGGCAGGAGAATCACTTGAACCTGGGAGGCAGAGGTTGCAGTGAGCTGAGATCACGCCACTGTACTCCAGCCTGGGCGACAGAGTGAGACTCTGTCTCAAAAATGATAAAAATAAATAAATAAATAAATAAATAAATAAATAAATTCATGTTCAGTCAAGTTCACAGATGGGAAGGACTTTGCTGGAGCAGAAACAAGGAATGGGCTTGGAGGTGTATAGGAATGGACCACCAGCACCCACATGGAATGAAAATGAGGTCACATATAACAGACATGAATCCAAAATCAGTAGGCAGAGAACTTTCTCATGCTCCCACAAGGCTATTGTGGAAGCTGGGGTGAACATGGAAATAAAGAAGTGTCAAAGAGGAGGGGACTTCTGAGATCCTAACAGGACCACTGTGAGTGCCTAGAGTGAAAATATGTTCTTCTGCACACCTGCGTACAGTTTCATTAGTTAAATTGTAGGCAACTCAGTGGTTCACAAAACAGCCATCCCTGTCTCCCTGTTCAGAGCTCCCCAGTGGGAACTTGCTGAGCTTGAGATACATTGATGTCACCCTTCTACAGAGAACTTCCAAAACTCCTGCTGCTGTGGCGTCCAGATCCAACCTAGGTCCTGCCGTATGCTAGCTTCGTGTTTCACACTCAGGTTTCTTACTTCCAATAAATCCTGTTTGGAGGTTATGTTAGCCAGAATCAGTTTCTGTCACTTGCAATCAAAGAAACATAATAAAGAATGCCCTTCTTTTTCTTCCTTCTAGCAAAAATTTTCAAAGATACATTAAAAAAATAAAAAAGAATGCCTTTTTCAGCCCCCGAACAGCTAAGATTTATGCATCCAGGGAAACTGAGAAGATTCTGAAAATAAATACCAGGTTTAAGATACTTGTCTGGACTCTAGTTTCTTTTGAAATAAATACAATTCCAGTGCCATTCTCCAAGATGACTGCCACTTGAAAAGTTAACTTCCTTAGTAATTCTTGTGTCTTTAAATACGGCTTCATGAAAATTACTGTATGCTTCTTTTAAAACTGAACACGAGATTGGCAAAATGTTGGCAAGTTGGATAGTGGGTATATGGAGATTATTACACTTTTCTACCTTTATGTATGTTTGAAATGTCCATAATAAAAAGAGTTTAAATGTTGTCATGCCAAAGGCTTTTATTATTTTGGATATTCTTTCCACCGGTAAGCCAGGTGTTACTTTGTATGGTCCCATGTGCTGTAGGCAGCCTCCTCAGCCCATGTAAGTGTGGTTTTCTTTCTTTGAGAGCCTGTAACTGCATTTGGCACTTCCTTAATCCCCATTGAGTAAATTCACTCCAGGAATCGTTTATTGAGTGTCTTAGTCCATTCGGGCTGCTATAACAAAATTCCAAAAACCGGGTAGCTTATCAGCAACAGAAATTTATTACAGGTCTGGAGGCTGGGAAGTACAAGTGCAAGGCATCAGCAGACCCAGTGTCTGGTGAGTGCCTGAGTTCTGGTTCACAGATGGTGCCTTCTTGCTCTGTCCTCACGTGGTAGAAGGAGTGAGCTAACTCTCTGAGATATCTTTGATAAGAGTACTAATCCCATTCAGAGGGTTCTCCTCATGACCAAATCACCTCCCAAAAGCTCTGCTTCCAAATAATGTCACTTTGGAGGTGAGGATTTCACCATAGGGATTTGTGGGGGGACACAAATATTCATACCATGGCAATAAGCAATGCAGATTTTGCTGTAGATTACATAAAGGAGAAGATCTATATCATAAGCCTAACTAAATTTCCCTGTAGGCATTTCTATCCTCCTGAAAGTCTCTATCCTCCTGCAGCAGACCAACCAGTGTCTCCACTTGCCTTTCTTTTCTTTTCTTTTAAATAGAAGAGATAATGTTTTGCTATACTGCCCAAACTGGTCTCAAATTCCTGGCCTCAAAGAATCTTTCTGCCTCAGCATCCTGAGTAGCTGGGATTATAGGCATGAGCCACTGTGCCTGGCTCCACTTCCTTTCTTACACAGAGTAATTTAGCTCTACCTCAGCCTTCTAGTCCTGGGAACTACATCCCTAAAGGTGTTGAATACCCACACTTTAAAGTAAATTTTGGCCAGGCATAGTAGCTCACGTCTGTAATCCCAATACTTTGGGATGCTGAGGCACAAGGATCACTTGAGCTCAGGAATTCAAGGCCACCCTGGACAACATAGCAAGATCCTGGCTCTACAAAAAATAAAAATAGAAACTTAGCCAAGCGTGGTGGCATGCACCTGTCATCCCAGCTACTTGAGAGGCTAAAGTGGGAGAGTCACTTGAGCCCAGGATGTCAAGGCTGCAGTAAGCTATTATGGCACCACTGCACTCCAGCCTCAGCAACAGAGCAAAACTCATCTTGGGAAAAAAAAGAAAAAAGACAACTTTGATCTACCTGAATACAGTTTTTATTTTAGCTTCATTCTCTCACTCTTGATATGCTTTACCCTGTGCATTTCAAATGCCTAAGGCTCCCACACACCAGGCTACTTCCCTCAAATCAAAATTCTCCTTAAATGCTACTTCACACTAGAAGTAAACTGCTAGAGGAATTGGGAGTGGGGGAAGAAAGACATAAAGAAGACTCACAAATTTATAAAGCAAAGAACAGCAGAAGAGAATTCATCTTGCCTTCAGGGTTGGGAATTCATACATCCCACCTCCCATGTTTACCTATTGCTACTTAGTGGCTTAAACAATAACAATCATTTATTTTGCTCAAGAGTCTACAATTCAAGCAAGACACCTTGTCTCTGCTCATGCAATGTGAACTGGGGTGGCTCGAATATGGGCATATCTCCTTTCAAGATGATTCACTCATATAGCTAGTTGGTACTGACTGTTGGCTGGGGACTCAGCCAGAGCTTGAGCCAGGGGACCTTGGTTCCTTTCCATATGAGCCTCCGTGCAGGTTACGTGCACTTCCTCACAGTATGGTGGCTGGGTTTTCAGAGTAAGCATATCAAGAGAACAATATGGAAGTGTATGATCTAGTTTCAGAAGTCACCTAGCATCAGCTCCACTGAACTCTGCTAGTTGAGGCAGTTGCAAAGGCCCACCCAAGTTCAAGGGCTGTTCTTGAAAAGTATATGGGACAGAAGGTATTGTTGCAGCCATCTTTGGCCATAGATGCCATAAGGCTTTCTGCATCTCTCAGCCATCTTTGGCACATCTATCTGCCACAGATGCCATAAGGCTCTATGCATCTCTTGGGATCAGAGCAGCAAACCACCTGTTCCTAGTAAAGCATCTCTAGGAGGGTTGCTGAAGTGATGGCCAGAGGCCCAACTCAGATGATCAGTTATGATGGCATAAATTCTGTCATATCAGCTAAGTCTTTCTGGTGACTTTAAAAAGGTTTTCAGAGACTTAAGTGTGGTTGGAATTTGTAATAATAGTTGATTCCTCCAGCTATTCTGACTCAAATCTGTGGTAGGATCCAGGCTTCTGAATTTTAATAAGGACTACAAGTATTTCCGAAGCAGGTGGTCCTCCTACTATGAGACAAGTACGTTTCCCTGTAGGGGGCAACTGAAGGAGCTCTAGTCCAATACTATAGATATAGACCATACTTAGAGGCTGCAGGCAGAGCTCCTGAATTAATGAGACAAGGAATTGACATTCTGAACTAAAGTACCCTGTGTTTCCTGCCCTCTCCTTTCCACTTTATTTTTCCTTTTCCATTTCTGCCCTAGTTCCTGCATTCTGGCAACTGGTACTCTCTATAGGGAAACAGCCTCTATTCAGTCTTGGGAGCAGAGCATTTCTCATTTAACAAGTACCTCTTAGATTTTGCAGCAATTCTAGTTCCCTGTTCATCTCTCTAATTTTCTCCATCCTCTCCAGAATGTTAAGGTTTTCATAGGTCATTTCCACTACAGCAGCTGGTTTTCGCTCTGGAATTTTTAGGTCTTCTCTTAGGGAAGATGTTGTTTCAACATCTTCCAGTGAAGAACACCCTTCAAATGACTTCCAAGTAATGTCACTGTAATCCTAAATTCTGATGCAATTCCCCTCAAATCTTGTCTGTGGTTGGGTACAGTGGCTCACACCTATAATCCCAGCACTTTGGGAAGGCCAAAGGATTTCTTTGGAGGACTGCTTGAATCCAAGAGTTTGAAACCAGCCTGGGCAACATAGTGAGACTCTGTGTATGAGTCCGTTCTCATGCTGTTATGAAGAAATACTCAAGACTGGATAATTTATAAAGAAAAGAGGTTTAATTGACTCACCATTCCATATGGCTGGGGAGGCCTCAGGAAACTTACAACCATGGTGGAAGGCACCTCTTCACTGAGTGGCAGGAGAGAGAATGAGAGCCAAGCAAAGGGGGAAGCCCCTTATAAAACCTTCAGATCTTGTGAGAACTCACTCACTATCGTGAAAACAGTATGGGGAAAACCGCCCCCACAATTCAATTATCTCGACCTTGTCCCACCCTTGACACATGGGGCTTATTACAATTCAAGGTGAGATTTGGGTGGGGACACAGAGCCAAACCATATTACTCTGTCTCAACAAAAGAAATTTTTTTTAATTAGCAAGTGTGGTAGCACACACCTGTGGTCCTAGCTACTCAGGAGGCTGAGGTGGGAGGGTCACTTGAGCCCAGGTTGTCAAGGCTGCAGTGAGCTCTGATCCAACTACTGCATTCCAGCCTGGGTGACAAAGTGAGACCCTGTCTCAAACAAACACAAATTTTTTTTTGGTGTCTTTCTTCTCTGGCTCTTGTATAACATCTACTTCAGTGGTCTTACTCCTGGTATTCAACTCCTCTACTCTTTGATTTTCCACACAGGACCAGGACTAAGTGTGTGTGTGTGTGTTTGTTTTTTTAAATTCAATCTGTTTGCTAAACTAGTTTAGTTCCTCCCCTATCACATGCAAAGCTAAGCCACTGACTAAATCACATTTTTTTTCATTTTCTTTCCTTTGTCCATCATTCATGTATTGACTGCCACATCAAAACCTATTATTATAAAGCTGAAAAATTGAACCAAAACTATTTCTCCATTATTTTCTGTGATTTTTTTGTGTATTCAAGCCTACACAATATTGGAATTTAAAGGGATAAATAGCACTTGAATTAAGTAATTTATGACTATAGTTGGCATTAAAAGCCTAATGAGACCAGAGTGGGTGAAAGAAAGAAAAATTTCCTACACATCTATAGGGAAATATCCAAGTATCAACAGAAGACATAAAATTATGTGTTGTATTTTGTTCCCCTAAATATTCAAAAAATTAAGAAATTCTTTTTATGATTATTATTATTATTTTCTTTTTTTTTTTTTCCTGAGACAGAGTCTCCCAGGCTAGAATGCAGTAGTGTGATCTCGGCTCACTGTAGCCTCCGCCTCCCAGATTCAAGCAATTCTCCTGCCTCAGCGTCCTTAGTAGCTGGGATTACAGGTGCCCACCACGCCCTGCTAATTTTTGTATTTTTAGTAGAGATGGGGTTTCACCATGTTGGTCAGGCTGGTCTCAAACTCCTGACCTCAGGTGATCCGCCTGCTTCAGCCTCCCAAAGTGCTGGGATTACAGATGTGAGCCACCCCACCCAGCAGTGCAGCAGATTTCATAGGCATGCTTGAGGAGGCAGTGTCTGATTTACGTAGGGCCCACAGATTTGTTTGACCAGGTGTGATGTTTTACATAGTGTATGGGGAAGACTGGTCACCCCACCCTAATCTTATTATGCAAATGGGCTTTCCACTTGGCCAGCACCTTCTTGCCTGCTCCTTATTGTACACATGGCTGGCAGAAATAAAAGATGGAGCCACCATTTTGAACATGACTAGTCCCAGGTAGTATATTCCTATTGGCACGACTGCTGGCGTTTGCCTGTGCAAGCTTCCAGCTTGCTTGTCTATGTCTATAGCTTGATTTTATAGGCTGCAGCACCCATTCCCTAGCCCCCTACCTGCCAAATTATCCATAAAAGCTGTAGTCCCTGAGTTCTCACAAAGGCTGATTTGAGTAATAAATTCTCATCTGTCCTGTCACTTGGCTAGTCCTGCGTTAATTAAAAGCTTTTTCTCTTTTTGCAAAAATCTTTTTATAAAACCAAACACACAAAAAAACACAACCTCTTTCGCTACTGCTATACTGCTGTCTCAGTGAACTGGTTTTATTTGTGCAGTGGACAAGAAGAACCTATTGGGAGATTACAACATCACTTCTGTCATCTGGTTTTATTATGAACTCTACACAGATTCCACCCTAATTCCACTCCAGACACCCCACTCCTTGCCTGTCATCTCAAGAATGTCAAACTATTCAGTATTTCCTCTATATCAGTACCTTACCGACCTAGGCACCAACTTCTTGCTGACTAAACCTTATTTCTTAGGTTCTGCTGATTAAATGAATTCTATTCCTCTTCTATAATTATTTGTTGACAACTTTCATTTGTTACTCTTTCTAAATATTGTGTTATTTACTTTGAAAGGACAATACACATACATGGTACAAAATTCAAAAGCTTCTATGAAAGGGTGTACAATGAAAAGTAAGTCTTCTTTCTGCTTCTGTCCCCAAGGCATCCTGCCCTGCCTTGTGAAGGTATTCACTGATGTGTTTCTTTTGTGTCTTCCAACATTATTCTGGGCTTTATTTTCTTCATTTATCAATGTAACCTGAGGACTTTTCCTTTTTGAACGTTAAAGCTGCCAAATTCTTTTTAAAGACAATACATTCTACAGTCTATTTGTTTCCAACAAAATCAGATATACAAAGTAAACCCAAATATACACAACCATTCCTTTCTTACAAAATATATCTTCTGGCCGGGCACAGTGGCTCATGCCTGTAATCCCAACACTTTGGGAGGCTGAGATGGGTGGATCACCTGAGGTCAGGAGTTTGAGACCAGCCTGGCCAACATGGTGAAATGCCATCTCTACTAAAAATACAAAAATTAGCTGGGAGTGATAGTGGGCACCTGTGATACCAGCTACTCAGGAGGCTGAGGCAGGAGAATCGCTTGAACCTGGGAGGTGGAGGTTGCAGTGAGCCAAGATCGCACCATTGCACTCCAGCCTGGGGGACAAGAGCGAGATATATATATATTATGTGTGTGTGTATATATATATAGTGTGTGTGTGTGTATATATATATATGATTGAGGTAACACTTTTTCCTTATTTTAAAACAGAAACCAATTACACCTCCAACATAGTGTGTTGGCTAGTTCACTGGGGGTTCCCCAAGGTATACAGTAGACACTTAATAAACATTTGTGAATGAACAAATGAATAAATGAGTTCTTCTAGTGCTTAGTGGGGCTCGGAATTTGAAGCTGGTAGAACACAAGAAATACATTTGCCCACAGGATTTAGAACAGGCCAAGAATGGCAATTCTTATAATAGTGATCTTGATGGGAGCACTAACTAAGCTTGGTTTCCATGAACATGTAGCCTCAATCATGATATGCTAAGATGTTATTCGTGAACAGGCATGGAATAAAATTGTTCCTGAATGTTAAACTAGTGTTCCTGTCATTTCTATATGTAACAGGAAGAAAATATTTCCATGTCCCAACTCCTGGGGGATTGCCTTGACAAGGGGTTGGTGACTTTACAGCTTTGCCTCTTAATTTAGAGAATAGTATGAGGGTGAGGTCACACTATATCACTAGGGCTTGATTTTTTCTCAAACTCTTTTCTTGTGTTTCTCTACACTTCCTTGTTGATCTCATTCATTACCACGAATTCAAGCACCATTTTTCTGCCAATGAACCCTAAATTTGTATTTCACCCCCAGTCTCTCCTTTGACTGAAAAACTCTTTTTTCTTTTTTTGAGACAGGGTTTTGCTCTGTTGCCCAGGCTGGAGTGCAGTAGCATGATCTTGGCTCTTTGTAACCTCTGACTCCTGGGCTCAAGTGATCCTCCCACCTCAGCCTCCCAAGCATCTGGGACTAGAGACATGCAACACCATGCCTAGCTAACTTTTGTATTTTTTGTAAAGATAGAGTTTTACCATGTTGCTCAGGCTAGTCTTCAACTCCTGGGCTCAAGTGATTCTCCCGCCTCAGCCTCCCAAAGTGTTGTGATTATAGGTATGAGCCACCGTGTCCGGCCAACTGACGAACTCTTGACATCTGCTTTCTCTACATTTTCTCCTGGAGGTTTTAAGCACCTCACACTTAACAAGTTGAAAACCAGCTTTAGATTTTCTCAAAACCTATTCTTCCACCCAGCTCTGATCTTCCCCATTTTGTTTTCTGGCTCCACCCTCTACCTGGCTGCTGAAGCCAGGAAACAAGAAGCAATCCTGAATTTCTTCCTTTTCTTCCTATCCCCTAATCTAACTCATTAGCATAAAGCTTTTCTTGATTGTGCGTCTCAGAGTTTGGACTCATGTAGTCTTGAAGGCTGGAAACATTTTAAGAAAATGGCTACCTGTTGTCTGGGCACAGTGGCTCACACGTGTAATCCCAGGGGAGGCAGAGGCGGGCGGATCACAAGGTCAGGAGATCGAGACTATCCCGGCTAACATGGTGAAACCCCGTCTCTACTAAAAATACAAAAAATTAGCTGGGCGTGATGGCGGGTGCCTGTAGTCCCAGTTACTCGGGAGGCTGAGGCAGGAGAATGGCATGAGCCCGGGAGCCGGAGCTTGCAGTGAGCTGAGATCGCGCCACTGCACTCCAGCCTGGGCGACAGAGCAAGACTGCATCTCAGAAAAAAAAAAAAAGAAAGAAAGAAAAAAGAAAAGAAAATGGCTACCTGTTTACTGTTAGAAATTTATATCTTTTTCTCTGAGTGAAAATTGGGAATTCCTGGGAAATACTCTTCTTCTTTTTCTGGGAAAAAATAATTTTGTTTTCAGTTTTTCGAAAAAGCTGTCTTGTTTTGAACTAATCACCTGATGTTTTAAAAGCTTATCTTCAATATGAATGAAGGTTTAGAGTTCACGGGAGCAGACAACTAACTTGGTTTTATTTTATTTTATTTTATTTTATTTTATCTTATTTATTTTTTTGCGACGGAGTCTCGCTCTGTCTCCCCCAGGCTGGAGTGCAGTGGCACGATCTCGGCTCACTGCAAGCTCCACCTCCCGGGTTCACACCGTTCTCCTGCTTTAGCCTCCTGAGTAGCTGGGACTACAAGCGCCCGCCACCAGGCCTGGCTAATTTGTCGTGTTTTTTAGTACAGACGGGGTTTCACCGTGTTAGCCGGGATGGTCTCGATCTCCTGACCTGGTGATCTGCCCGCCGCGGCCTCCCAAAGTGCTGGGATTACAGGCGTGAGCCACAGTGCCCGAGCTTATTTTGTTTTTTGAGATGGAGTCTCACTCTGTTGCCCAGGCTGGAGGGCAGTGGCTCATCTCTGCTTACTGCAACATCTGTCCCCCAGGTTCAAGCAATTCTTCTGCCTCAACCTCCCGAGTAGCAGGGACTACAGGCACGCCTCACCATACCCGGTTCATTTCTGTATCTTTTTTTTTTTTTTAATTGAGCCTTGCTCTGTCACCAGGCTGGAGTGCGGTGGCACAATCTCGGCTCACTGCAACCTCCGCCTGCCAGGTTCAAGGGATTCTCCTGCCTCAGCCTCCAGAGTAGCTGGGACAACAGGAGCCCGCCCCCACGCCCAGCTAATTTTTTTGTATTTTTAGTAGACGGGTTTCACCATGTTGGCCCAGATGGTCTCGATCTCTTGACCTCGTGATCCACCCACCTCAGCCTCCCAAAGTGCTGGAATCACAGGCCTGAGCCACTGTGCCCGGACTCATTTTTGTATTCTTAGTAGAGATGGGGTTTTGCCATGCTGTCCAGGCTGGTCTCCAATTCCTGACCTCAAGTGATCTGCTCCCCTCGGCCTCCCAAAGTGCTGAGTTGACAGGCATGAGCCACCGTGCCTGGCCTCTAACTTGGCTTTAGATGACAATTATTTATAGTTGTGTCTCAGCCTGAACAAACAAAACCAGAAGCTCTCTCCTCCAACAGCCATTCCTGAGTCTACAGGCCAGACTGAAAAGACCTGATATGCACTGTCTCCTGAAAGAGAGCAGATTGGGGGTAATGCTGGAATAGAGGATAAAGGAGCATAAAAGGATAATCATTTAGGAGAAAGTGTATTGGTTACTGTCCTTCAAATTTCAAACTGGAGATCAGTCAGCCTCAGCATCTCAGATTAATACATCTGCTCTGTTCTGTTTCAATCAATAAAAGCAAAAAGATGAACAATGAAACATTTTTGGTCATACAAATGCAGCACCAGTCTCTGCCCCCTACCTCCTATCTTTGGGAACTTTCTGGACTTTATGAAGTTGTCCAAAGGCAATTATATCAGATTAGAATATTAAATATACTGTTTAATAATCTAGAAGTCTGTCCCCTGCCGGTGGTGTGGGAGCTTGGTGAGCAGGGGAAGGAGTACAGCAGGGAGATGTTTTCCATGCGATGCCATGAGGGGGAGGAAAAGACTAAAACTGCCTTTGCAAAGATTATGACAGTGAGAGAAGTCTAGCATGGCTGACTCCATCTTGCTACTAGTCTCTCCAGCTGGCTGTCCTCACTTATTCCTGGGCATACACAAAGCTAACCACAGGAGGAATTTAGTTTATAGTTTAACTTTGAAGCAAGGATAATAGTCTCTCCCTAAAACTAGCCCCCTCCTTACTCAGGGACTAAGACCACCTTTGTAAGACTAATGAAAAGTCACAAGATTAGAATTATGGGAGGGACCTGAATTTTGCTAAAACATAGGCATGGTTAAAGAATAGCCAGCCATTGTTTTTCTATAATCCCTTACCGCTCAGGAGTCATGAAGCCAGAGTTCACAAGATTTGTGGCTTCCCAAATTGCTCCTACAGATAACATCACTATTGTAGAACCTAAGATTGGTCTTTTGAGATGTTCTTCAGACTTTTGCATTCTGGTGACTGACTGACCACCTGGACCCCATGACTCATGACTCAACCTGTCCTGTGACCTCCACCCAAAGGCAGACTTAACACATGAGGACTGTTTTCCACACTCCTATGATTTCATCCTCAACCAATCAGTAGCACCCATTTCCTAGCCCCCCTGCCTGACAAATTATACATTAAAACCCTTGCCTCTAAGTCTTGGGGAGGCTGATTTGAGTAATAAGCTCTCACTGGTTGCTTGGCTAGCCATGTGTTAATTAGACTCTTTCTCTACTGCAATAGTGCTGTCTCAGTGCATTGGTTTTATCTGTGCAGTAGGCAAGAAGAACCTGATGGGTGATTATAAAAGGAGGAGGAATTTTGGAGGTTCTGAACCTGGGAGAAGAGAGAAGAGGGAAAAAAAGCCTTAAGGGAAGTATGGGGTTCCTGGGTGCTGGTTCCTGGGTGCTGGCTTTTTTCTCCACTAAACAGTGCTGTAGGGAGGCTTATTTCTGAAAACATTGCCATTGAACGACTTATTTGTAAATGTCCTTGCTCATTCTTAAGCTCATACTATGTGCTGTGTGGCTTTGAAGGCAGGCACCTCACTGCTTGGTGTTTTCTGCTGAAATCACATGGTCACCTACTGTCTATGTCCACAGTTCCTAAACCCTATCATTCTGCTGCCAGGCCCTTTCTGTGGGCTGTGGCTTTGTAAGGAAAGAAGCAGTCAGGATTCTCCTCCAAATGCAAATATTCAGCCCTCACTCTGACATGTTTCACAGTTTAATTTCTTTCTCTACTATCACTGAGTCAAAATTCTTGAAACAAACAAAAGGATATGACTTGAAAAATATGCTCAACTTAATCCCAGCAAAATTAGGTTTTGCAGACGGTGAAAAGTCCACCACACTGCCAGGTTTCACTGCTTCAGGAGGCTGCAGGAGATGAACTGCTTTTTGCTTGCTTTCCTTCTCAAAAAAAAAAAAAAAAAAAAAAAAAAAAAAAAAAAAAAAAAAAAAAATGATAAGCTGCCAGGATCTCAGGATACTGCTTTTTGCTTGCTTTCCTTCCAAATGATAAGCAGATCTCAGGATATATATGTGGCTTTGCTATTACTGTCTTCTTTTCCCTCTTAACAAATGAGAAGTTCAATGCTCATTGAAGCTTTTTGTAAAGCTGTGGTATAAGAACTGGCATTATGGAGTACAGGTCTTTTCCCCATTTACAGTGTTTGTGACCAAACTCAGGTGAGCTTTTAGGCCCAAGAGATTACTGATGCTTAGTGGATTACACTTTGCATTTAACAAACCCTGTTCCTGCACCAGTATATTGTCTCTTTTAACCTTAAAATCTAGGAAATACTAGGAAGGCCTTATTTCCACTTTTTTTTTTTTTTAAGAGACAGAGTCTTCCTCTGTCACCCAGGCTGGGGTACATAGTTTCCTGCAGCCTCAAACTCCTGGGCTCAAGCAATTCTCCTGCCTCAGCCTCCCAAGTAGCTGGGACTACAGATGCATGTCACCATGCCTGGCTGATTAAATAAAGTATTTTTTGTGCAGAAGGAGTCTTGCCATGTTGCCCAGGCTGGTCTCAAACTCCTGGCCTCAGGTGATCCTCCCACGTTGGCCTCCAAAAGTGTTAAGATTACAGATGTGAGCCATTGCACCAGCCCTTATATCCACTTTAGTGGTGAGGAATCTGTGGCTGAGAAAGGCCAAGCAATATGCTTGACTTCACACACTGGCAAGGGGATTGGTGAGGCATGAATTCCTCTCCAGGCTCTTCTGCCTTTGCCAGCCCCTGCCTATGGGGCCACCCTGGGCTCTGACCATGGCCCCTGCTCTCCACGCTCTCACACTGCCCCTGAGCAATCTCATCCTCTTACAGTTTTAACTGTCAGCTGGATGCTGATGATTTCTAAATGTATATCTCCATCCCAGACCATTCTGAGCTCATGTGTTCAAATTTCAGCTAAATGTCTCTACTTGGGTATCTCATGGGCATCTCAAACTCAACATGCCCCCAAGAAAACTCTGAGTTATGTATTGCACTCAAGCTTTCTCCTCCTCCTGTATCATTTCCTCTCCTCCTTCCCTTCCTCTCTCTCACTCTCTCACTTCCTTTTTCTTTCTGAGAATTCAGGTTTTTTTCTGCCTGATTACTCTTCTTAGTTTCAATTTCAGGACTTTAATAGATGAGAACATGTGGAATTTTTGTTTAAGAATGCTAGAAAGTAAAAACATCCATTTGGGGAAAAACAAAGCAATCAGAACTTTAAAGACTATAGATATTGCAACTCTGAAACACTTAACAAGAAGTAAATTCAACATGAAAGTACTAATTTGGCATTAGAATACAAAATATTTATCACTATAAACTAAGGAGAAATAACTAAATTTATATGTCTGTGTGTCCTCTGTAGATATGTCCTGTTCTCTGACATCTGTGGGAAGGAATTATCTGTTGTTTAGCAGAAATTCTGATTTGCCTCATTTTTTCATTTCTCTCTTACCAAAAATAACTCCTTTTGTTCCTGTTGTTTTCTCCTGAGATTTACTTTTCAGGGTCTAACTTTATCCAGATCTGAAAATCCAGACAATCCAGCTACTTCTGTCTGTATCAGGAAACAGAGGCCTGGGTCTACAGACAGGGTCTTGGTAAAAGAACGACTCAAAACCATGGGATACAGCATGACTGGGCAGCACTACAGCTGTGGAAGTTGAGAATGTTTGGCAGCATATGAGTCAAGGCATATGGATCTACATAAAGAAGAAAAGTATCCTGTCCTTGGGTAGGAGAGCTGAGTTGGGCATCAGTTGGTAGTTTTGTATTTACTGATCTCATTTTCTTAAAACCATTTCATGATGGTTATAGATTCTGGGGACTAAGAGTGTGGAGGGCCTGGAGAAGTGGTTATATGGTTTGGCTGTGTCCCCACCCTAATCTCATCTTGAATTGTAACTCT
This sequence comes from Macaca thibetana thibetana, assembly GCF_024542745.1. Classification (NCBI taxonomy): domain Eukaryota; kingdom Metazoa; phylum Chordata; class Mammalia; order Primates; family Cercopithecidae; genus Macaca; species Macaca thibetana. The sequence goes on along the minus strand of NC_065582.1, from coordinate 135,307,188 downwards.
CATAATTCCCACATATCGTGGGAGGAACCCAGTGTGAGGTGATTGAATTTTAGGAACAGGTCTTTCCTGCACTGTTCTTGCCATTGTGAATGTGTCTCCCAAGATCTGATGGTTTTAAAAATGGGAGTTTCTCTGCACTAGCCCTCCCTTTGCCTGCTGCCATCCACGTAAGATGTGACTTGCCTTCCACCATAATTGTGAGGCTTCCCGAGCAACGTAGAACTATGAGTTCTCTATTAAACATCTTACTTTGTAAATTGCCCAGTCTCGGGTATGTCTTTATCAGCAGCTTGAAAACAAACTAATACAGTAAATTGGTACAAGTAGAGTGGGGTGTTGCTGGAAAGATACCTGAAAATGTGGAAGCAACTTTGGAACTGGGTAACAGGCAGAGGTTGGAACAGTTTGGAGGGCTCAGAAGAAGACAAGAAAATGTGGGAAAGTTTGGAACTTCCTAGAGATTTGTTGAATGGCTTTGACAAAAATACCAATAGTGATATGAACAATAAAGTCCAGGCTGAGATGGTCTCAGATGGAGATGAGCAACTTGTTGGGAACTGGAGCAAAGGTGACTCTTGTTATGTTTTAGTGAAGAGACTGGCAGCATTTTGCCCCTGCCCTAGAGATTTGTGGAATTTTGAACTTGAGAGAGATGATTTAGGGTATCTGGCGGAAGAAACTTCTAAGCAGCAAAGCATTCAAGAGGTGATTTGGTTCATTTAAAACTAAATGACTAAAGGCGTTTAGTTTTAAAGTGGAAGCAAATCACAAAAGTTTGGAATATTTGCAGCCTGACAATGCAATAGAAAAGAAAAACCCTTTTTCTGGGAGAAATTCAAGCCAGCTGCAGAAATTTGCATAAGTAATGAGATGTAGGATGTTAATACCCAAGACAACAGGGAAAATGTCTCCAGGTCATGTCAGAGGTTTTCACGGCAACCCCTCCCATCACAGGCCCAGAGGCCTAGGAGGAAAAAGTGGTTTCATGGGCTGGGCCCAGGGTCCCCATGCTGTGTGCAACCTAGGTACTTGGTGCCCTGAGGCCCAGCTGCTCCAGCCATGGTTAAAAGGGGCCAACACAGAGCTCAGGCTGTGGCTTCAGAGCGTGCAAGCCTCAAGCTTTGGCAGCTTGCACGTGGTGTTGAGTCTGCGAGTGCACAGAAGTCAAGAATTGAGGTTTGGGAACCTCCACCTAGATTTCAGAAGATGTACAGAAATGTCTGGATGTCCAAGCAGAGGTCTGCTGCAAGGGCAGAGCTCTTGTGAAGAACCTCTGCTAGGGCAATGCAGAAGGGAAATGTGGGGTTGGAGCCCCCACACAGAGTCCCTACTTGGACACTGCCTAGTGAAGCTGTGAGAAGAGGGCCACCGTCCTCCAGAGTCCAGAATGGTAGATCAACTGACAGCTTGCATGTGCACTTGGAAAAGCCACAGACACTCAACACCAGCCCGTGGAAGCATCTGGGAGGGAGGCTGTAACAGGGGCTGAACTGCCCAAGACCATGGGAACCCCCCTCTTGCATCAGTGTGACCTGGATGTGAGACATGAAGTCAAAGGAGATCATTTTGGAGCTTTAAGAATTGACTGCCCCTCTGGATTTCAGACATGCACGGCCCTGGTAGCCCCTTTGTTTTGGCCAATTTCTCCCATTTGCAATGGCTGTATTTACTCAATGCCTGTACTCCCATTGTATCTAGGAAGTAACTAACTTGCTTTTTATTTTACAATCTTTCCAGCTCACAGGCGAAAGAGATTTGCCTTGTTTCAGATGAGAGGTTGGACCGTGGGCTTTTGAGTTAATGTGAAATGAGTTAAGACTTTGTGGGGACTGTTAGGAAGGCATGATTAGTTTTGAAACGTGAGGACATGAGATTTTGGAGGGCCAGGAGCAGCATGATATGGTGTGGCTGTGTCCCCAGCCAAATCTCACCTTGAATTATAACTCCCACAATTCCCACATGTCACAGGAGGAACCCAGTGGGAGGTGATGGAATTATGGGGATGGGTCTTTCCTGCACTGTCCTCATGATTGTGAATGAGTCTCACGAGATCTGAAGGTTTTAAAAACAGGAGTTTCCCTGCACAAGTTCTCTTCTCTTGTCTGCCTCCATGTGAGACATGCCTTTCACCTTCTGCCATGATTGTGAGGCCTCCCCAGCCACATGGAATTGTAAGTCCAATAAACTTCTTTCTTCTGTAAATTGCCCAGTCTTAGGTATGTCTTTATCAACAGCATGAAAACAGACTAATGCAAGTGGGCAGAACTGAACAACAAACAGAGAAGGAGGAGTGGGGGGAGAACTATGAGAACTATGAGTTCTCTATTAAACATCTTACTTTGTAAATTGCCCAGTCTCGGGTATGTCTTTATCAGCAGCTTGAAAACAAACTAATACAGTAAATTGGTACAAGTAGAGTGGGGTGTTGCTGGAAAGATACCTGAAAATGTGGAAGCAACTTTGGAACTGGGTAACAGGCAGAGGTTTCTCCCAGATTTCTCCCAGAAAAAGGGTTTTTCTTTTCTATTGCATTGTCAGGCTGCAAATATTCCAAACTTTTGTGATTTGCTTCCACTTTAAAACTAAACGCCTTTAGTCATTTAGTTTTAAACCACTTTAAAACTAAATGCCTTTAGTCATTTAGTTTTAAATGAACCAAATCACCTCTTGAATGCTTTGCTGCTTAGAAGTTTCTTCCGCCAGATACCCTAAATCATCTCTCTCAAGTTCAAAATTCCACAAATCTCTAGGGCAGGGGCAAAATGCTGCCAGTCTCTTCACTAAAACATAACAAGAGTCACCTTTGCTCCAGTTCCCAACAAGTTGCTCATCCTCCACCATACAGGGATTATATCAACTTCTGAGTCAAGGTGAAGGTAAACTGCAACAGGTCATAGTCCTTAGACCCCAGGACTAAGAAGAAAATAAAAAAGGCTGTGCTAGCTAAGGGAAAGCTGCTTGGAAGCCTATACCGGAATCATCCAGGAATTGAAGGGGGATCAGGAGAGCATACACCCGGATGTGATGCTGGTACAACCCAGAGTAGAATTTATTCTGTCTTTCATTGACCACATTGCTGGAGATCAGGATCATATAGATGGAGTAGTAGCTTGTGCTGCTGGACTAATAGGGGACTTATGTACAGCATTTGGGAAGGATGTACTGAAATTAGTAGAAGCTAGGCCAGTGATCCATGAATTGTTAACTGAAGGGCGGAGATCGAAGACTAACAAAGCAAAAACCCTTGCTACAACAAAAGAACTGAGGAAACTGAAGAACCAAGCTTGATCTGTTACCACTGGGATGATAACCTGAGGACCCCCACTGGAAATCTCCAATCTTTTGAAAAACCTGGAAGTGAGGAGTGTGCACGGATGCTGAATGTTTGAGAATGACAGGATGAGTGAGTGAGGCTTGAAAACACCCCACATTGAAAATCCTGCCACAGCAGCAGCCACAGCTGCCAACAGCAGCACTGTTAGTGAGCTAAACAAGCACTGACTTCGTAGAAAACCATAACATCGGCCATCTTGAAAAAGAGAAAAACAATGGAGTTCCTTATTAAAAAAGAAAGAAAAAAAAAAGACTACACTTATAACACTCTAGTTCTAGGTACCAGGGTTTTCAGTGCTGGGAAATGCCAGTGAAAAGGTATGAGAACTTTCAAAACTAAGCCCAATCAGTGGTTCAGGAGCAAGATGGCTGATATAAGAACATTTTGTCATCTGGTTTCCAGGAGTTAGAACAACTGACTAGGGGAAAAAACCCTGGCTGTGTCATGTTAAGAACATCGTGGCTGGGCACAGTGGCTCACACCTGTAATTTTGGGAGGCCGAGGCGGGTGGATCACCTGAGGTCAGGAGTTCAAGACCAGCCTGGCCAACATGGTGAAACCTCATCTCCACTAAAAATACAAAAACTTAGCCAGTCATGGAGGCAGGTGCCTGTAATCCCAGCTACTCAGGAGGCTGAGGCAGGAGAATTGCTTGAACCTGGGAGGCGGAGATTGCAGTGAGCCGAGATCATGCCATTGCATTCCAGCCTGGGTGACAGAACAAGACTCTGTCTCAAAAAAAAAAAAAAAAGAAAAAATTCTGCTGCAGTCTGCCACTTTTCCCTTTTCGGACGCCTCTCTCTCTGCTCTCCTCTATCCTTTCTTCTGCCTATTAAACTTTCCACTCCTTAGCCCACTCTGTGTGTGTGCCTGTGTTGTTAATCTTCTCCGGGCAAGATGACAAATCCCAGGTATCTACCCCAGACAATGGTGTTGCTTCCCTATGACAGGAAATGTCCTCTCCATGGGGCGTAGACCAAGTAAATGACTTTGTAACTTTCCTTCAATCTCTTCATTTACATAGAGCGTACACCAAGCAACCAATGGAATCCTCTAGATGGTATTTAAACTCCCAAAGATTCTGTAATGGGGCCCTTGAGCCTCTATGCTCAGGACCGCTCCCACACTGTGGAGTGTACTTTCATTTTCAATACATTTCTTCAATCTTTCCTTGCTTTGTGCATCCATTTTGTCCAGTTCTTTGTTTAGGACCCAAGAAACTGGACCCCCTCCACTGATAACACCAGTATCGATGACACCATGGAGCGCCCTGCCCTAATCTCATCCTCTCTTTCAGAGGCAATCTGAATTTTGCACTACAATTTCCTTGATTTTCCTTACAGTTTCACCACATATGCAGGTATTGCTGACCAACATACTTTTGATTTAAAAGTGTATATCATCGTATAACATGTATTCATTATATGGAATTTCTATAAATATCAAATACCATATGTTTTCCTCTGACTTGCTTTTTCCCACTCATTGTTATATTTTTGAGCTCACCAATATTGATCCAGACAGCTGAGGTTCATTCACTTTCACTGCAATATAATATTATTTGTCTGATATTAATATAGCCACAGCAACTTACTTTCAGCTAGTTCCCTGGTAGACCATTATCTATCTTTTGACCTACTGAGGTTCTATGTAGTATGCTGGGGCAAATCTTGATAAGAACATAGAGCTAGATGTATTTGTTTACTTTTAAAATCTGATCTGGCAATTTTTTATGTTTTAACTGAGGTATTTAATGTGATTGCTGATACGTTTGGGGAGAAAAATCTGCCATCTTATTTTGTGCTTTCTATTTCTTTCTTTTTCTATTTCTCTGTCTTTCCCCTCTTCTTTCTTGACTTCTTTAGACTTGATTGAGTCCCCACTTCTAGTTCACCCCACCGATAGGAAATTTTCAAAACATAGAATTTTAAGTATAATCAAACTATAAAATGAAAGGGAAAAATATGAATATGTTCAGACAAAGAAGGGCTCAGAAAACATACTTCTCACTCCAATCCCGTCTTAGGAGGTCACATTCATATGTCACCCAGTCAAATGAGAGAATAAGCCAATGAAAGAGGATGTCTAGGAATCTATAAAACCCCAGGAAACAATAAAGAAAAGTTTCAGATGGACAGAAGCACAGCAAGTCTAGAGAAGAATCCATCCAAATTGGAGCAAGAGGGTAGAGGTTTCAGGAAGAAGCTATGCAGGGAAAACAGAATTCCAAAGATCTGCAACTAGCATTGAGGAAATGATTAAGATAGGTAAGGTAAGGAGACAAAGAAAAATGGTCTGAAACTTCAGAAGAAAAAAAATGTCCTGACCTCATACCTCATCAGTTAACTTTATTGTTACTTATTATTAATCTTATGTTGTGAGCTGTGAAGCAACTTGCCTAAGGTTAATGCTTCCTCCCAGGGCTATTGTTGAGGATTGAGTTAGTTAACACAGTAATTAGAAGAGTGTCCAACAATTAATAAGGACTACATAAGTATTTTTCAAATAGATGATGGGAAATGCGGCTTGGCTTTGCCCTTAGCAATAGTCACATAGTCACAGTAATGTTACTATTGCTTTTTAAACTAAATTCAGCCATGAGGCAAAGTACAAATGACTTAATTATGGTTACAGAATGAGATGTAAAGTTTTATCAACTTTGAAAATATATAAAAGCTTTGAATACATAATATAAAATATCAAAAACACAGATGACAGAAGTTGGGCAGTAGAAATGACGGCGAGAGAAGAAGGAAAGGACACTGCTCACCTCCTAAAATGGGAAGTCGAGGGATACTGTCTAAAGTAGAAGAAACCAAAGATAAAGGCCCAGTCAAGTACTTAAAGTTACAAGGGAATTGGGTGGAGTGCAGTGACTCACATCTGTAATCTCAGCACTTTGGGAGGCTGAGGCGGGCAGATCACTTGAGGTCAGGAGTTTGAGACCAGCCTGGCTAACATGGTGAAATCCTGTCTCTACTAAAAATACAAAAACTAGCCGGGTGTGGTGGTGCATGCCTGTGGTCCCAGCTACTCAGGAGGCTGAGGCAGGAAAATTGCTTGAACTCAGGAGGTGGAGATTGCAGTGAGCCGAAATTGCGCCACTGCATTCCAGCCTGGGTGACAGAGTGAGACTCCGTCTCAAAAATAAATAAATAACAAAATAAAATAAAGCTATAAGGGAATTAAAGTAGGAATTAAAAATAGTTTGTAGTTTTATTGAGGCGGGGAGAAGGGTGACTCTGTAAATGAGCTAAATCTTCCTGTATCATGCAGAAACTCATACTTAACATCTAAAATTATTAACATAAGAGTATAATATGTTATTCAGAGACATGAAGATAAATCCCAGAAAAACTTAAGAAAGAAACAGAAACAATTAAAAGAATTAAAAGTAGTTCCCTCTATGTAGCAGGATTGAGACCATGGAAAAGTAGGGGAGGAGACTGCTGCTTTTCATTATAAATCCTTCTTTATTATTTGAAAATATGTAATCATTTATATGTACTACTTTAAAGAAAAATGAAAACTTTTTTTTTTTTTTTTTTTGAGATATGGTCTTGCTCTGTCTCCCAGACTGGAGTGCAATAGCATGATTTTAGCTCACTGCAACCTCTGCCTCCTGGGCTCAGGTGATCCTCCCATCTCGGCCTCCTGAGTAGCTAGGATCACAGGTGTGCACCACTACGCCTGGCTAATTTTTTGTTATTGTTATTTGTCGATACGAAGTGTCCCTATGTTGCCCAGGCTGGTCTTAAACTCCTGAACTCAAGCAATCCTCCCACCTAGGCCTCCCAAATTGTTGGGATTACAGGCGTTAGCCACAATACCTGGTCTAAATCTTGCAATTTTTAAGTTCTTAAGTAGTTACTATAATTTACCATCATTCATATCCTAAATTGTTTTCAACTTTAAATAAAGATTAAATTTCTCCATGATATTGTAGGGAAGAGGTTGGAATGTTGAACAAATATTTTTAAGTTTTAAGGTGCACCAAATTACTCGCTTTCATAGGGAGTCTTTAAGCCTTGGTCTCTCACTGTTTTAATTATGCTGTTCTTTTTTTTCCCTTGATCAAGAATTGTCAGGTTTGCACAATAATTAAAGTTTTCAAAAGCCTCTGGAAGCTTCCATCGTAGCTACAGTTTCTCATATACACCTTGGTTTTCTTTCCTGGTTGGGGTGGGGAGGAAGGTAAGAAGAATCAGGAGGCTTCCTTCATATTGAGGAGGAGGTTCAAGATCTCTGGAGGGTCCAGGGTCCAATAACAGAACCAAGTCCAACAGTATCAGTGATGTGATGTCAGTCAAGTTGTTAACACATAGCTAAGATCCCAGGTTCCTACTAAGCCAATGGACAAAGACCAAGGGACACTCTGGGGCAACTGCACCTGCATCACACTTTTCCCAAATGCCAGGCAAGCCCGTGTTATCACAGGCTGAATCTTTGCAGTTTCTGCTGCAGCCCATAGATAGGAATCCTGTCTTGATAAGTGACTGGTGATTACGCAGGGCCTTAACACTACTCCCTATTTCAGAAAAGCCAGTCAGCAATTAAAAAGAACAAACACAGATAGTCCCAACCCTGTTCCAGTTCCTGGTTCTAGTCATTTCTAAGGGCTATTTCTATCTCTGCCCTTAGACTTTTGTTTCTTTTTATCTTGTTTCGCTTTAGTTGGGAGCGGGGAGGGACTACCTAAGTGGGTTTCTATTTCATAGCCTCTCCCTAACAAGAGTTCCCAGATTTCATGAAGAAAGCACGGCCTATCTGCAACTCCACAGCTATTGAGTACGGAGACAGTGTCCCCCATCACCAAAATGAAGTCTTCCATCTGGCTGCAGGTGGTCAGGAATTTAATCTGTAGTTAGGGGCTCCACAGTAAAGATATATCTGTAATTTACCCAGGGAAACAAATGTCATAACTTCTTGCATAACACATACTCATGATCATAAAACCATATTCTCAGTTGTAACCTTCTGGGAATGTACTTCCATCAGACATAAAGTGACTCAGGTTACTGGCATGAGCTTGAATTGCACCAGAATCTAACCACAGAAATAGGTTTCCACAGACTTTACTATTGCAATACATATCTTCTCCTTTACCAAGTGAGTTGTAAATGATATGCTCTTAGAGCGGACACAGTGGCTCATTTCTGTAATCCTGGCTCTTTGTGAGGCCAAGGTAGAAGGACTGCTTGGAAGGAAGCCATGATGGTACCACTGCACTCTGGCATGAGCAACAGAGTGAGACCTTGTCTCAAAAAATGAAAGGAAAAGGGAAAGGAAAAGGGGAAGGAAAGGGAAAGGGAAGGGGAAGGGGAAGCAAAGGAGTAGGGGAAGAGAAGAGAAAGGGAAAGGGGAAGGGGAAGGCAGGAAGGAAAGAAGGAAGCAAGGAGAGACAAAGTACAAAAGAGCATATAAATATAGCAGCCATTTGCCATATCGGCATCAACCCTAGAGTAAGAAAAGGCAGATTTTGTGACAGTGTAAAAGTGCTTTATGTAAATATAGACCATAGATTAGTAATGACAGACACAAAAAGAATATATCATAGTTTCTTTAGACTTAGATTTATTTGGATTTAGATTTGGAATTTAGATTTAGAATGGATAACAGTATGGAGCGAATATTTTCCCTTTTCAATTTTCATGTCATGTTTTGTTTGTTTTGAGACGAAGTCTCGCACTGTCGCCCAGGCTGGAGTGCAGTGGCATGTATCAGCTCACTGCAGCCTCCACCTCCCGGGTTCAAGCAATACTCCTGCCTCAGCATCCCGAGTAGCTGGGATCACAGGCACACACCATCATGCCCGGCTAATTTTTGTATTTTTAGTAGAGACAGGGTTTCACCATGTTGACCAGGCTGCTCTCAAACTCCTGACCTCAAGTGATCTGCCTGCCTCAGCCTCCCAAAGTGCTGAGATTACAGGTGTGAGCCACCATGCCCAGCCTTCATATTGTTTTTTAAGGCTATTATTCATGGGGAACTGGAGTCAGCAGGAAGAAACTTGTTCAAGTGCCAAATTCCTGTTTCATAATGAGATTTTTTTGAGAAATCTATATTATATTGTTTGCTCTTAGTTCTATCAGTTATCTATTTCTGGAAACAAACCACCCCAAAACTTAGCGGCTTAAACCACCAACCATGTATTTTGCTCACAAATCTGCAATCTGTGCAGAGCTTAGAGGGGACAGTATATCTACTCCAAATGGCATCAGCTGGGGCAGTTGTACAAGGAGGATCTATTATCAAGATGGCTGGCAAGCTGGTGCTGACCCTTAGCTGGGAGTTCAGTTGGGGATGTGGTCTGGGTTTCAGCTTTTCTCCACATGAGCCTCTCATGGGCTGCAGGGTTACAAGGGCAAGCATTCCAAGAAACAGAAAGTAGAAGATGTTAGTTTCATAAGTCTGGCCCAGAAAGGGGCACAGAATCAGTTCTGCTGTTTTCCATGGCCAAGAAGCCACAAAGTTCAGCTTCAAGGGGAGAAGACATAGACCTCTCCTTTAGATAAAAGAAGTATTAGGCCGGGCGCAGTGGCTCACGCCTATAATGCCAGAACTTTGGGAGGCCGATGCAGGCAGATCACTTGAGGCCAGGAATTTGAGACCAGCCCGGGAAACAAAGCAAGACCCTCGTCTCTAATTAAAAAACAAAACAAGCCGGGCGCAGTGGCTCATGCCTGTAACTCCGGCACTGTGGGAGGCTGAGACAGGCGGATCACTTGAGGCCAAGAGTTTGAAACCAGCCTGGCAACATGGTGAAACTCTGTCTCTACTAAAAAATACAAAAATTAGCCGGGTGTGGTGGTGCACTCCTGTAATCCTAGCTACTCAGAAGGCTGAGGCACGATAATCGCTTGAACATGGGAAGCTGGGATTGCAATGAGTAGAGATTACGTCGTTGCACTCCAGCTTGAGCAACAGAGGGAGACTCATCTTAAAAAAAAAAAAAAAAAAAGATGAAGTATCAAAAGAAGTAGTGAAGAATTTGGGGGACATATTTCAAAACTGAAACACAAGCTCTCCTTTTTTTTTTTTTTTTTTTTTTTGCATGGTATGCTAAGTCTACATGGCCTGTTCAGAAAATCTAGTGCAAAGAGGGAAAAAAACGTATATAGACATATGTCATATATCCAACTTCAGAGCTGTAAAGTGGCTTTAGGGTCAAAGTGAGGAGTTTGAGACAAGAGGGATAAAGGGGTGAGAGAAGTATGCAAAGTGTAATAAATGGAAAAGAAAAGAGAAGGCAAGTCATAGACTATATCAGAGATTAAATACTGGGATCAAAACCAAAAGATGATGAAGTAAAAATAATCGTCTGGACTTAGTTATCTTTCTCTCTTTCAGATTTGTGCTTATCAAATTTAGGCACTTGGTATATGTAGAAACGTATATGATAAAGATGGCATCTTAAATCCCTGGATGGAGCAAAGTAGACTTTTAATAAATAGTGTTGGAATGACTGGTTAGTTGTTTGAAAAAAGAGAAAATTAGATCTACAGCTCACACCATACACAAAAATAAACTCTAGATGGATTAGGGAGCCCAATGTAAAAAATGAGACCATGAAAGTACTAGAAGAAAACATGAGGCCAGGCACGGTGGCTCACACCTGTAATCCCAATACTTTGGGGGGCCAAGGTGGATGGATCACTTGAGGTCAGGAGTTCGAGACCAGCCTGACCAACGTGGTAAAACCCCATCTCTACTAAAAATACAAAATTAGCCAGGCGTGGTGGCCCATGCCTGTAATCCCAGCTACTTGGGAGGCTGAGGCAGGAGAATTTCTTGAACCTGGGTGGCAGAGGTTGCAGTGAGCCGAGATCATGCCATTGCACTCCAGCCTGGGCAACAAGAGTGAAATTCCATCTCAAATTAAAAAAAGAAAACATGGTTGGATTCCTCATTAATCTCAATGCAGGGAAAGGCTTTTAAACTATAGTTCAAAAATCTAGATGCAGTAAAAGAAAAGACTGATACATTTGACTACATAAATTTTTGTTAATTACATGCTAAAAAATGCCATAAACAAAGTCAAAAGACAACAAACTGGGAGAAAATATTTGCAACATATTCCACATTCAAAGGGTTAATATCTTTAATGTATAAAGAACTCTTAAAAACTGAGGCCAGGTGTGGTCCCTCAGGCCTATAATCCCAGCACTTTCGGAGGCTGAGACTGGAGGATCACTTGAGCCCAGAAGTTTGAGACCAGTCTGGCCAACATCAGAAGACCTCATCTCAAAAAAATAAATTTAAAAAAACAAGTCAGGTGTAGTTGCAAGTGTGGCCTCAGCTACTTAGAAAACTGAGGCAGGAGGATTACTTGAGCCCAGGAGTTCAAAGCTGTAGTCATTGAGCTCTGAACATGTCATTGCACCCCAGCATGAGTAACAGAGCAAGATTCTGTCTCTAAAACAGAAGAAAATTGAGGAATAAGGGCCAAAACCCAATAGGAAAATATAACAGAAATATGAACTGACAATTCTCACACACCCAAAAAAATAAGATTTTAAAACAGCCCCAAAACATGAAAAAATAGTCAAACTCAAAATTAGAGAAATACAGCTTAAAACACAAAAACACAATTTTTCACTTACAAATTGGCAAAAATTAAAAAGCATGAAACACGTGCAACAGAGTGTTGCTGGTGAGATGGGGAAGAAGATACTCCCATACATTTCTAGTGGGAATACAACTAGTATCACCTTTCTAGAAGCAAATTTGGCATTAGCTAACAAAACTACATACGCACGTACCTTTTGACCACAGTCCCATATCTATAACCTATTCTGAAGATAAACCTCCAACAATAGGAACATACACATGCATTCAGTTATTTCTTGCAGCATTGTTTATAATTGCAAACTATTAAAAACAAACTAAATGTCCACACATAGGAGATGGTTGAATAAACTATGGTATTCCCACACAATAGAGCACCCTATAGCTATTAAAAAATAATGAAGAAGATCTCTATTAGCTAATATGAAATGTTTTCCAGGATTTAAGTCTTAAAAAGCCAAGTGCAAAAGAGTAGCCATAGTGTGCTATCTTTCACATAAGAAAATATGCACATATCTGCTCCTTTGTACAAAAGAAATAGGAGGATAAGCCAAAAACTAAAGAAATTGGTTACCTTTAGGGGATGGGGATAGGAAAGGAGTGGAAAGAAGGGAGAATAGGAATAGGGCAGCAGAGATGAGGAGAGTATAGCTTGCTTAACCACACTAAAGGGGGTAGGAAAGAAAAGAACTACCCTAAGGAACTTTGAAAAACAGTATTTATTTTATTTTATTATTTTTATTTATTTATTTTGAAATGGAGTCTCATTCTGTACCCTAGGCTGGAGTGCAGTGGTGCGATCCCAGTTCACTGCAAACTCTGCCTCCTGCGTTCAAGTGATTCTCCTACCTCAGCCTCCTGCGTAGAATAGCTGGGATTACAGGTGCACACCACGATGCCTGGCTAATTTTTGTATTTTTAGTAGAGACAGGTTTCGTTCACCATGTTGGCCAGGCTGGTCTCAAACTCCTGACTGCAAGTAATCCACCTACCTCAGCCTCCCAAAGTGCTGGGATTACAGTTGTGAGCCACCACACCCAGCCTGGAAAACAGTATTTTGACTGGATATTGTGAGGCTAAAGATGAAAGGAACTATATACAAACTCTGTAATCTAATTAGTAAATTTGTTTCTCATAGAGGTATGCATTAGCAATTCTGAAATCATTTTAAGATTAGACAGATAAATGATGATAATGATGAAGACAGATAGGATAGAGATATATGTATGCAGCATATATGTATACATATTCACGTATATATGCAAATATACATACTTATCCTAGCTGTACTGAAGTGGCCTAAAAGCAATGATAACCCAACAGCAATGAGCCCAGCTAGCAACTAGATATTGGTTTCTAAATACCATCCTGCAGCGAAAGGAACCAAGGCTCCTCGAGGAAGAGGTTAATTCCAGGGCTGGGGGAGGGAAAATACAAGATGTATCTGGAATATCTTGTGATGCCAGAGAGTAAGAAAGTGCTCATAAAGGATGAGGGCATGTGAAAAGGACACTGGAGCCAAGCCAAAGGACCTCTCGATGGCCAAAGTGGGAACACTTTGAACAATAAAATAAATAATGATAGCATTAGATTATAATCCATAGAATAAAATAAGTAAATAAATAATCTAATGGATAAATAAACGGGAAAAAAGAGAGAACTTTTCCTTACAGAAGAATTTTATGTAATGAATGAACAAAAAATGAGGAAATAGAAAGTTACTTTTGCAAGCAAAATCTACCAAGGAAACTAAATTAGTAAGTGAAAGTGACAGGAGATACAGGGTAGTTGCATAGTCTCAAGCAGCTCATCCAAGATGTCTATTGATTACAAAGGGAAAATAGTAACTTTATAGTGGAGACAGACAAACCCCACCTTAGCCAAGTGATCAAGGTTAACATCACCAGTAATAAAACACATTGACATCATATATGATCTGATACAATCACTGAGAAAATGGCAGAGAAACCCAAATTGAGAGATATTCTACAAAATAGCAGACCAGTATTCTTTAAATATCTCAGTCATGAAAGATAAGGAAAAACTGAGGAACTTCTCCAGATGGTGGAGACTAAGGAGAGATGACAACAAATGCAATATGGAATCCTGGATTAGATACTCAAACCAATAGAGAACATTCATGGAAAAACTCTTGAGATTCAAATAATGTCATCAGTCATTAGTACATTACTGTACCAATGTTAATTTCCTGTTTTAAATCATTGTATTATGGTTACAGGAGATGTTAATTTTAGGGCAAGCTAGGTGAGGGACGTATGGGAGCTTTAGCCTATTCTTGTAACTTTTCTGTCCAAAATTGTTTCAAACTTTTAAAAAATACGTAGGCATTTGGAGGAAAAAATTATCTCATGTTTCTAACATATATCTAACATATATATCCTTCAATCTATAGCCAGTTACCACAAAGATCTTGTGAGTAGAATTCTAAAAAACTATCTTCCCTCAATGAGGTGTTTTTTGTTTGTTTGTTTGTTTTCTTTTGAAACAGGGTCTTGTCTGTCACCCAGGTTGGAGTGCAGTGGCGCAATCTCGGCTCACTGCAACCTCCACCTCCGGGTTCAAGCCATTCTCCTGCCTCAGCCTCCCAAGTAGCTGGGATTACAGTTGCGTGCCACAACTCCAGGCTAATTTTTGTATTTTTAGTAGAAACGGGGTTTCCATGTTGGCCAGGCTGGAGTCAAACTCCTGACCTCAAGAGATCCGTGGCCTCAGTCTCCCAAAGTGCCGGAATTATAGGTGTGAGCAACTGCGCCCAGTTCCTCAATAACATTTTTATTACTTACTCACAGGTTCAAATCAGATAAGAAACAATGTTTGTTGATCTCTTAAAGAGCAACTTTCCACTGCTAGGACAGTTTTTTTTGTTTGTTTTTTCTTTTTGAGACGGAGTCTGTCTCTGTCGCCCAGGCTGGAGTGCAGTGGTGCGATCTTGGCTCACAGAAAGCTTTGCCTCCTGGGTTCACGTCATTCTCCTGCCTCAGTCTCCCAAGTAGCTGGGACTACAGGCGCTCACCACCACACCCGGATAGTTTTTTGTTTGTTTGTTTGTTTGTTTGTTTGTATTTTTAGTAGAGACGGGGTTTCACCGTGTTAGCCAGGATGGTCTCGATCTCCTGATCTCGTGATCTGCCCCCCTCGGCCTCTCAAAGTGCTAGGAGTACAGGCGTGAGCCACCGCGCCCAGCCAGGACAGTATAATTTTAAGTATATTATTACTCAAGAGTTTTTCAGCTGTAAAGTGATGGGAATGAAATTCAACTTGAACTTTTGCTCTGTCGCCCAGGCTGGAGTGCAGTGGCGCGATCTCGGCTCACTGCAACCTCCATCTCCCGGATTCAAGCGATTCTCCTGCCTCAGCCACCCGAGTAGCTGGGACTACAGGCAAGCACCACCACGCCCGGCTAATTTTTGTATTTTTAGTAGAGACGGGGTTTCACCACGTTGGCCAGGATGATATCGATCTCTTGACCTCGTGATCCACCCACCTTGGCCTCCCAAAGTGCTGGGATTACAGGCGTGAGTCACCACGCCTGGCCCAACTTGAACTTATTTAACCAAAGTGAAAAAGGGCCACGGCAGGGGAGGTAGAAGTTGGTAATTGTTGGCTCATGTAGCTGTGAGGATTTGCGGGGCAGGTCACATAATCTAAGGGAGAGCTACCGGAAGCCTGGGCATTGGAGTGAGGAGTGGAATCTCAATGCTCCTCTCCTCTCCTCTCCTCTCCTCTCCTCTGCCTGCACATTGGAATCATTCTCCCCTGCTACAGTCAGACTTCCTCCATGTAGCCAGGGAAAATGGCCACCAGCAAGGCTATGCTCTCATTCCAAGTAAACAAAATTCCAACAGAAAAGAGAGAGCAGTTTTCCTTCCCCTTCCCCTTCCCCTTCCTTCTCCTTTTTTTTTTTTTTTTTTTTTTTGAAAGAAGTCTCGCTCTCTTGCCCAGGCTGGAGGGCAGTGGCGCGATCTTGGCTCACTGCAACTCCGCCTCCTGGGTTCACACCATTCTCCTGCCTCAGCCTCCCGAGTAGCTGGGATTACAGGCGCCGGCACCATGCCTGGCTAAGTTTTGTATTTTATAGCATTTTTCAGAAAGAATTTTAATTGGCCCTGCTAAGGTCACATGCTCAATCTTTTAGTCCAATCAGTTTCCAAGGACATAGAGCTCTACGATGGGCTAAGCCTGGGTAACACTGTTGCTGGCATTGAAATGCGTCCCAGATTCTCCTCAAGAAAAGACTGGCTGCCCAGGTGCAAGGAGTGTAGTTAGCTGGTGTTCTGGTGGTGGCTCCCATGACCAATTCTTCCTCTTTTCACAGATGTTACCCAATAATCTTTTACAAGCATAGCCAACCTGGGACCCATGCCCTGCCTGGGGTTGCACCACACCGCCAGAGCCATATATAATGTAGGTGAACAGGCTTTTCAAAGAAATGAATGATTTGTGTTTAACAATTATTTATAAACAATTTTAAGACAGGTTGTTTTGACCAATGGTGTACTAACAATCATTGTAATGAAAACTCAAACTGGAATAAATTTTTGATATTTAGATTTATTTTATTTTTATTTTTTAGAGATGGAATCTCACTCTGTCACCCAGACTCAAGTGCAGTGGCATGATCATAAAAAGAGTTTAATTTACATACCTACTTTTGTTGCAGAGAACTATGACAAAGTGATCAAATTAAAGGCTTTCAGAAATAAAAATACCTACATTAGGATAATATTCTGTGGGAAAATCAGAAGTGAAATGCAAGTTGGCGAGAAACAGGAACAATGTAAAATTTCTGACTATTAAAGAGCTTGCTTGAGCATTTTTTAAATAGGTGTGAATGGGTTATAAATTGCCATGGAGCAATCTGGAACTGAAGGGCTGGCACAGGGGACCAGCCACCACCAAAACAGGTGTGTGGACTCCTCTGGGATTCTCAGAAATGCTTTCAGAATGAATGGGAGCTTAATTAATAGCTGGACATCTTGCATTTGGAACCTCAAATTATTATTATTGGTATTGAGGGGAACAGAGACTCCTGTGAACACTTAAGAATAAGGAGACGGCCAGGCACGGTGGCTCACACCTGTAATCCCAGCACTTTAGGAGGCCAAGGTGGGTGGATTACGAGGTCAGGAGATCGAGACCATCCTGGCTAACACAGTGAAACCCTGTCTCTACTAAAGAATACAAAAATTTAGCTGGGCGTAGTGGCAAGTGCCTATAGTCCCAGCTACTTGGGAGGCTGAGGCAGGAGAATGGTGTGATCCCAGGAGGCGGAGGTTGCAGTGAGCCAAGATTGAGCCACTGCACTCCAGCCTGGGCAACAGAGCAAGACTCCATCTCAAAAAAAAAAAGAATAAGGAGACATGGAGGTTCCATTATGTACATATATGTATTACTACTTTTCCGTTGAAAATAAGTGCCATGGGCCGGGCACGGTGGCTCAAGCCTGTAATCCCAGCACTTTGGGAGGCCGAGACGGGCGGATCACGAGGTCAGGAGATCGAGACCATCCTGGCTAACACGGTGAATCCCCGTCTCTACTAAAAAATACAAAAAACTAGCCAGGCGAGGTGGCGGGCGCCTGTAGTCCCAGCTACTCGGGAGGCTGAGGCAGGAGAATGGCGTAAACCCGGGAGGCAGAGCTTGCAGTGAGCTGAGATCCGGCCACTGCACTCCAGCCTGGGCGACAGAGCGAGACTCCGTCTCAAAAAAAATAAATAAATAAATAAATAAATAAAATAGAAAATAAGTGCCATATTAATTATTTAAAAATACATTTCCTTAATCTATTCAAGAATCCCTACAACCACCTCCTGCCTAAAGGTCTGATAAATACATGCACTATGGTTTGAATGTTTGTGTCCTTGTAAAATTCACATTGAAAATTAATCCCTATTGTGATGGTATTAAGAGGTAGGGCTTTGGGGGAAGTGAATGAGTCATAAGGGCTACCTGGCCCTCCCACCTTTTCTGCCATGTGAGGACACAGCTTTCATCCCTTTTGCCCCCTTTACCATGTGAGGACACAGCAAGAACATGCAAGCCCTCATCAGATACTTTTAATAAGTATCCCAAGTGATTTTGTTATATAGTCAAGATTAAAAATCACTGAAGATCCCTTCTAACCCAGAGGTTACTTAATTCTAACTATAGCTGGTGCCTTCCTTATGACTATCAAAAGTATTTGAAAAATCATTCCAGTTTAGTATATAACAAAAGTGACAAATCAGGAAAATATGAACTTTGTGGTAAGCAGTGTTGTTATAACTGTATAATCTTAAGATAAAGATAAAATTGGATCTGTTTCTCATATTGTACATGAGAATAAATTCAAATTAGATGAGAGATTTAAATGTAAATAA
This sequence comes from Macaca thibetana thibetana, assembly GCF_024542745.1. NCBI lineage: Eukaryota > Metazoa > Chordata > Mammalia > Primates > Cercopithecidae > Macaca > Macaca thibetana. The sequence goes on along the minus strand of NC_065582.1, from coordinate 135,288,906 downwards.
ACAATAAAAGATCTAGAAGAAAATAGGAGTAAATACCTTTATAACCTAAAAGTGAGGTAAATTTTCCTAAGATTCACATTTCAAAAGAAATAAGAGGAAAGATTAACCATTTTTACTATCTAAAACCTTAATTTTAAAAATGTGTAGCAAATAAAATGAGCAAAGTATCAATTTGAAATCACTTTATATTTTATTCTTAAAATGTGTATATGTTTCTTTGCTCTAACCCCTGAAAAAGCCCAGTGACAATGAGCACCTCTAGTATCTAAATTATGGTCTCTAACTAACATTTCCTGCTAAAACAAGCCAAGACTCCTTGGGAAAATTGTCAATTTCAGGTCTGAGTCAGAAAATATATAAATTGATCTAGGAACATCTTGTCGTACAAGAAAGCAAGCAATATGGTTTAAAAGAACAATTTTAGGCTGGGCACAGTGGCTCACTCCTATAATCCCAGCACTTTGGGAGGCCAAGGCAGGTGGATCACGAGGTCAGGAGATTGAGACCATCCTGGCTAACATGGTGAAACCCTGTCTCTACTAAAAATATAAAAAAATTAGCCAGGCGTGGTGGCAGGCGCCTGTAGTCCCAGCTACTTGGGAGGCTGAGGCAGGAGAATGGCATGAACCCGGGAGGCAGAGCTTGCAGTGAGCTGAGATGCACCACTGCACTCCAGCCTGGGCGACAGAGCAAGATTCGATCTAAAAAAAAAAAAAAAGAAGAACAATTTTAACATCAATAAGAATAACTGCAATGGGCCCGATGCAGTGGCTCACCATTATCCTAGCACTCTGGGAGGCCGAGGCACGCAGATCACTTAAGGTCAGGAGTTGGAGACCAGCCCGGCCAACATGGTAAACCCCATCTTGACAAAAATTAGCTGGGCATGGTGGCACATGCCTGTAATCCCAGTACTCGAGAGGCTGAGGCACAAGAATTGCTTGAATCCAGGAGGCAGAGTTTGCAGTGAGCCAAGATCGTGCCACTGCCCTCCAGCCTGGACGACGAGGAGAGACTTCATCTTAAAAAATAAAACAAAATAACTGAATGGATCAAAATGCACCAAATATGTTTAAATTCATAAGTTCATAATGAAACTAAAAAAACTTTCCGTCATTGGATACTTTCGAAAAACGCTAGGAAACAACCCATTATTTTGAAAACTGGTGAATAAAGGGAATAAATAAAATATACATTTGCCTTTTTATAGGAATTATGCCTCACAGTAACCAAATGGTTGATGATGAGAATTTTCTTTTTTTAGAATCATTTCACCTAATAAATGAAAAAGGAATATGTGTTAGTTCTTGTCCGTTGAGAAGCAGATGTCCAGACTGGATGAAATGCAAAAGGATTTTACTTGAGGAAATGATTGTGTGAAAGGAAATAGGGAAGGAGCAGGAGAAGGTTGGGAAGTCTGTCAGACTGTGGTGCAAAAGGGTGAAGGAGAGATGAAGAGAAGGCTGGTTGAAGCATCCTAAACTGCTCTGCAGTATAAAGAGGTTTGCCAAAGCCATCGAGCCAAAGTCAACTTACAAAGGCATCCCATGTCTCCCAGAAACAGGTCTACCGTAATGTCCCCATTGCACTCAGTTATTGGTGGGAGGAATGGCCTCAGTACAGATGCAGCACTGTATTTCAAAGCACAGCAGCTGGGGCCTGACTTCAATGGCACTCCGTGTAGTAGGAGGTCTCCTAGGCACATTCTCATGGCCATCTCAGCATGACATAATTAGAATATGACTATTTTGCAACCTCTACTGAAGGAATGGATCCAGGCAATGATCATCAACCAACATTAGAAAAAGGAAATCCACTAAACATATATGTCTTCTTAGGACAGTATAGAGTGGTACCTATGAAGTGTTCTTGCCAAAACAAATTTACCTGAATCTGATCAAGCTTCTAGGGATAACTACCATGTTACAGGAAATACAAGGGGACAGAGGAAGGGGTTAAATGACATAACGGGCGTAAAATCTGCCGATCTAGACTGTAGGAAACACTGGAGAGAAACAACCAGGTTTATTCCATATATAAATTGTGTGCATTGGGGCCGGTGGTTGTAAGAAGTAGGGAAAGTGAGAGGACACCTATAGATTTTAAAAGACTTAAGAGATATGTGGCAATGTATACACCTTATTTAGACCTTGATTCAAACGAAAACAAATGTTTAATATTATGAAACAATCAGGAAAATCTGAACACTGAATAGTTGATAGTACAAAAACTCAAGGGGCTAGGTCTGATATATTTGGTTTATAGTTTTATAAATGGAGGTTTTTTTAGATATACATACTAAAATACTGGATATTTATCTTCTAAAGATGTATACTAAAATATTAACTAATGAAATAATATGATGTCCAGAAGTTGTGTCAAAATAATCCAGGGAGAAAGAACTAACAATTTGGTGTGGCAATAGACTGAATAATATTAACCATAGTTGAAAATTGTTGAAGCTGGATGATGGGTCCATACAGTTCTCTCAACTTAATTCTAGGTTAAATACAATGATTGTAACAATATGCAAGAGCCAAGAAGAGGTGTATGAAACCTTCTCTACATCATGGTCTATGAACCACAGAAGGAGTTCAGTAGGGTGGCCATCCCATTGTCCGCTTCTTTCCCAAGCGGGAGCACCCAGTTCCAAGGGAGCTCTCCTGGCTGGAGCAAAGAATGCACACCAGTCTGGGCAACATGGAGAAAGCTGTCTCTATAAAAAAAAAAAAAATACAAAAATTAGCTGGGCATGGGGGTGCATTCCTGTAATCCCAGCTACTCGAGAGGCTGAGGTGGGAGGATCACTTGAGCCCAGGAGGTTGTGGCTGCAGTGAGTCGTGGTGCACCACTGCACCCCAGCCTGAGTGATAGAGCGAGACCCTGTCTCCAAAAGAAAAAAAAGAAAGAATGCACAAAATGGTCTATAACTACATGCAAGGATGTAAGTGAATCTTAGCAATACATGTTTGATCTTCCTTGCAAATTATATGAAGTATCTACTAAGTGGAAGAGAAATAAAATGAATAAGAAAATAGGGCCAGGCATAGTGGCTCATGCCTGTAATCCCAGGACTTTGGGAGGCCAAGGCACGTGGACCCCTTCAGGTCTGGAGTTCGAGGTCAGCCTCGCCAACATGGTGAAAGCCCGTCTCCACCAAAAAATACCAAAAAAAATTAGCCAGGCATGGTGGCACATGCCTATAGTCCAGCTACTCAGAAGGCTGAGGAAGGAGAATCACTTGAACGCAGGAGGCAGAGGTTGCAGTGAGCCAAGATTGCACCACTGCACTCCAGCCCAGGCAACAGAGTGAGAATCTGTCAAAAAAATAAAAAAGGAAGAAGGAAACGGAAAGGGATGGAAAATGATCCCCCTGCTTGAGCCTCCCAAATCGCTGGGATTACATCCTCTTAAAGTGCTGGCTTAATCTCAGCATTTTGATAGGCCAAACCAGGGGAATCGCTTGAGCCCAGGAGTTTAAGCCCAGGAGCCCGGGCAACATAGGGTTACTCCAATCTCTAAAATAAATTTAAAAATTAGCCAGGCATGGTGGTGTGGTCCCACTTACTCAGGAGACTGAAGTGGGAGGATCACTTGAGCCTGGGAGGTTGAAGCTGCAGAGAGCTATGATGGCACCACTGCACTCCAGTCTAGGTGACAGAATAAAGTTAAGTAGTGCCCCTGGCCTAAAAAAAAAAAAAAAAAGCCAGAGTTATGTGATGAAGGGTAACAAGGACCTACTTCAAGTAGGACTGAAGGAAAGATGTCGAGGCCCGAACAAGAGTTCAGATAAGACAGATAAGAACATTCTAGACAGAGGAAACCACAGGTGCAAGGTTCTAAGGAAGAGTGAGCTTTGTTTCGGGAACAGAAGGAAGGCCAGTGCAAATGGAGAATGACCATGATGGAAATTGGATTTTATTCCAAGTGCAAGGGGAAGAAATTGGAGTGGTTTTGTCGGAGTTACAAAATTTGATTTACATCTTTGAAAGATGATCCTGGCTGCTATGTTGGAGGGCAGGAATGAAGGCAGGGAGACAAACAAGGAAGCTTTTGCAACAGTCCAGATGAGAGTTACAGAGGATGACAGTGGAGACAGAGAAAAGCAGATGGATTAGTTACACATGTCAGAGGTAAAACCAACAGCTCTAGTCAGTTGAATGGTTGGGAAGTGAGGGATGACTTTTAGGCTTTTGGCTTAATCAACGAGTAGACTGTGGTGTCAATTACTGAGGTGGAGAAGGTTAGGAGGTGTGTGTGACAGAGGATGAGAACTGAAGGTTTCAATGGGGACATGTTAACCTTGAGGTCCTAATTTTAATATTTACATATTCAAGATATGTAAAGTGGACAGTTTTTCTGGAATGGTCCCTATTTCAAGTCTATCCCATTATCTTCATAAGTCAAGATTTTGGGTCAGCAAAGTAGTTACCTGTCTCTTCTGCTGAGTCCTGCCTCTTAATCTTGGCTCATTCTATTCCACCTCTGCATCATCACCAGTTTGAAACCTATCCTTCAAAGTTTGCTTCATATAGAAAAAAATCATTAATTTTCCCAACCCACAGGGAATCTTACCAGTAGTTAATTCCTATTACATTGTATTCTGTCCTCATTTCTTTCTGCTGGTGTGGCTTCACAAATTTTCTTTTCTTTTTTTTTTTTAATTTTAATTTTTATTTATTTATTTATTTTGAGACAAGAGTCTCGCTCTGTTGCCCACGCTGGAATGCAATGGTGTGATCTAGGCTCCCCGCAACCTCTGTCTACCGGGTTTAAGCAATTCTCCTGCCTCAGCCTCCCAAGTAGCTGGGATTACAGGCATTTGCCACCACGCCTGGATAATTTTGTATTTTTAGTAGAGACAGGATTTCTCCATGTTAGTCAGGCTGGTCTCGAACTCCCAACCTCAGGTGATCCGCCTGCCTCAGCCTCCCAAAGTGCTGGGATTACAGGCATGAGCCACCGTGCCCAGCCATACTTTTTATTTTTTTGAGACGGAGTTTGGCTCTTGTTGCCTAGGCTGGAGTGCAATGGCGCGACCTCAGCTCACCACAACCTGCACCTCCCGGGTTCAAGTCATTCTCCTGCCTCAGCGTCCTGAGTAGCTGGGATTACAGGCATGCGCCACCACGCCAAGCTAATTTTGTATTTTTAGTAGAGATGAGGTTTCTCCATGTTGGTCAGGCTGGTGTCGAACTCCTGACTTCAGGTGATCTGCCTGCCTCGTCTTCCCAAAGTGCTGGAATTACAAGCCATGAGCTACTGCGCCCGGCCAAGCTTATTGATTTTTAAAATGTACTTTCCCCCTTTAATACAATAAATAACTATTTAGTATACATTTGTTGCCATCTTTTTGATTTTTCAATTTTTTAATTTTTTATTTTAAAAAATAAGATCTCACTATGTTGCACAGGCTGGTCTCAAACTCCTGGGCTCAAATGATCCTCCTGCCTTGGCCTCCCAAAATGCTGGGATTACAGGTGTGAGTTACCACACCTGACCATGTTGCCATCTTTTTATTGTGGAGTTTATACATAGTATTCGGAAGAAAATAGGCTATCTGGAATTCCACATTTCTCTTTTTCTTTCTCCTTATTTAGATTTCTTTGTTTCTTTGTTTTCCCTAACATTGATTATGTGTTAGGCGCTGTTTTAAATGTTTTGCATGTATTAATTTTTTGAATTTTCCCTGCAATTCTGTGTGGTAGGTGCAATTATTACCCTCATTTGACAAGGAACCTGAGGCATCGAAATGTTAAGTGGCTAGCAGATGGCAGCTAGGAATTGGGACTGAAAAGGGACTCTAAGCACTTAGAGTCTGCCATAATGCCACATATTCTCACTGTACAACCCCACACAATAGCCTTGTTCTGGTGGGAAAGATTTCCCATCCCCAAGAACTTTAGAGTGAATGACAGGGAAAAACTTCAGAGTGAATGATAGGAAAGCTGGCCACTCTCATTTCTTAATTTTTTTTTTTTTCTTTTTTTTTAGAGACATGGTCTTGCTGTCACTCGGGCTGGAGTGTGGTGACACAACATAGCTCACTGTAACCTCAAATTCTTGGGCTCAGGCAATCCTCCTGCCTCAACCTTCCAAGTAGCAGGGACTACAGGCCTATGGGCACTTACCATCATGTCTGGCTAATTTTTTAATTTTTTTTTTTTTTCTCAGAGACAGGGTCTCACTGTGTTGCCCAGGCTTGTCTTGAACTCTGACCTTAAGCAGTCCTCCACCTGGGACTCCCACTGTGCCAGCCAACTCTCATTTCTGAAAGGTTTTGTTAAACAAAGTTTATGAGAGGCCATTGTTCTGGACTAGCCTCCTGCTTTAGGCCCCAGAAGATCAGACCAAACCAGAATGGAGTCACTTGTGCTAAGTGACATATAATCAAACTGAACTTTGAAATGGGCCAGTTTCCAAAAAACAGGAGATTGCAGTCAACCTGAGTCAGTGTTGTAAGGAAGTCCTCTCTGTTTTAGTCTTATAAGGAAAGTAACTTTGAAACAACCCATCTAGCTTGTTTTCTCTGTTTCTGCTTTCTTCAGCCCTTCTCTGTTTACAAAGTCAAACTTCTCTGCTTAGCTCACCAGGACATTCATTCTATTTTATAGAATGATGTGTTGCTTGATTCTAGAATTGCAAATTAAAGGCAATTACATCTTCTAAACTAAATTTGTTGTAATTTTGTCTTTTGACAATTTAAACTGTGGAATCAGAAATTCAAAGACTATGAACAAAAATTTCAAAAGAAACAAATAGTAATACCACCAATAAGAAGAATAATTAAAAAGGTACAAAGACATTGGAAGTAACGTTCTAAAAAGAGCCATAGTTTGGAGCTGAGCTGACATAAGCTAAAATCCTAAGTGAGTAACTTGTTAGCTGTGTGGCCTCTGAAAATCAACTCAAGGATCTGAGCTTGTTTCCTCACTTCTAAAATTGGAAAAACAAGGCCTATCAAAGTCATCAACGAATCATTGAAATGCTTGGCCTATTTTAATATTCAGTATCTGTAAGCTCATACCATTAAAGGGTACTTGAGATGCCAACTACTATATAATCTGAAACCATAATGATCTTCTTTTTTCCCCACAAAGATAACAAAAAACAAACACACACACACAAAAACAGTAAGCTCTGCCAGACATGTAAAACCAATCAAACTATATAATGAATTAAATTCTTTCCCCACCGAAAAGACAGATCAGTGTACCTAACACAATATAGGAAAAGGAACATACCTTATTTGGCAAGAGATATATTCATTCTCCAGATAAGAGAAACACACATTGAAACCACTTCTGCTGGATTACGCTGGCCAATGAGAGCGTCTGAAACTGTTCTTTGTACTATGCACTGCGATAGAAACACAGTTGCCTCTCCCCTTTCAGTAGTTTTCATTTGTGGTGAGATTCTCTCCCAGGACACAAGACATTTCCTCCTCTGAACCTTATTTACTAATTGTAAGTACAAGTAAGAACTTCTTTTAAAAACTTAGCATTGAAAAAAAAAAGCTTTCTTTAAAAGTTATTTGATCTTCTTGTTTTTTTCTTAGCATGTTATATTTTGAGTTTCAGATAAAGACTAAGGTTTTCTTATCTAATTGCTTTAAATTTATACATTTAGTCAAATTCAACAATTTCGTGCTAAGCATTTTGCCAAATGCCAGGCTTTTCAAAGTAGTGTAAGATCCTAGCCTTGAATCCTCATCAACTGCTGCTGTCTGCAGCAAACACATATTATATATATTGTATTTAGTAACATGATCATTAATTTCACTCTTGATTTCAATACGTATGCATGTTGACTTATGCTGGTCTAATTTCTTTCTGCTTTACAAATATTCTATTTTATCCATTCAAAATATTTAGAAACAAGATATGGAATTTTGTAGATTTAGCTAATGAGTTATAAGAATCCTTGAATTCTCACTATGAAAGTAAGAAAAACAGACTAGAATGCTTCAAAATTAAATTCTGGTGCTTCATTAATACGTATAAAGAGACATGGAGAGATTATGAAATGGAAATGTTTCAATCAAAGCAAAAAAATGAAATTTAACATCAATAAACAGTAGAAAGAAGAGAAAAATCTCAACAATATGTTGTGTCTGGATTAATCAATATTAATAATATGTATTAATATTACTGTAATTAATATCATGTATTATATTAATATTAATGTACTTTAATAAGATAGTGGGCTGTCCTCAGGAGTGAGGTGCTCATAGAAAGGAGAGACAAATACAAGATTGATTCTTAACTAATAGATAAAATTAAGATGTTTAAAATATGAACCAAATACTGCAAGATTTCCTGACATTGAGATCATTCCACAGAAAGAACTTCCTAAAGAAAGGTATTCTAGTCTCATTCTCCCAAGCTCACCCACCAAGATTCCCATTTCACTTCCTCCTGCCCCTACTTTTCCTGCATTTTCCAAGGTGGCCCCTGCCAATTTTTTTATCACTCTCTCTGCTCCTGTGGGGTTAAAGATGGTATAGAACAAAACAGCTGTGTGGTCACCCCACAATGGGTAGAACTGCTGGCCACAGAAAGGAAACCTCAGGCATCTCCTTAGCCCTTACCAAATCCAGCACAAGACTTTTACACATCCTGGCACTCAATAAAATATTTGCTGAATTAAATTGGATCTGTAGTTATTAGTAACAGAAGAAAAATAACGCCACTGGCCGTGGGTTACAAAGTGTGCTCTGCAAGGCCACTGGCATTAGAATCTAGTGAAGTGCCCAGGATACTTCACATGCCTGCACCTGAAGAGAGAGGAGCTAGTTTGAAATGTGCTCCTGGGAATGCGGGAGGGCCTAGCATGGGCTTCATCACCCTGGAGAAAGATAGACTGTTTTTCGAATTCTCACCGAAGCAGCTACATGCTCACCAAGCCATGTCTGTGAGAAAGGCCACCTTTTTCTATTTCACAGGACAAAATCCTATGGCATAAGGGCAGCAGCCCTGCAGGTGCGCATTACAGATTCTTAGACCTTAGCTCATTCTATCTAAATCACAATGTCTGAACAGTGTGTAGAATTCTACATTGTACAGATTCCTCAACCCTAGCTCACTCTATCTAAGTTACAATCTCTGAGTAGTGTCTGGGAATCCACATGTTAAAGAGCTGTCCAAGTGGTTTTACTAATAGTAACCTTTGAGGACCACTGAACTAAGGAGACAAGGTGATACCTAAGGTCCTAGAAATTCTAGATTTTCAAGGAAATTTTCTCTCCACTTACTGTTGACCTTTTACCTTGAATGGCTAAGGCTAAAGATGTCATGGCTAAAGCAAAGAGAATTGTGGTTGTTTGGAACAAGCAACAATTTTACATTTGTTTCTGTTTTACCTCTGTTGTAACTTAAAAGATACCTTGAATTTTTAAATGATCACAGAGGCACATACAAATGAGTGTGTTTGCTTTCTCATCTCAGTTTTATAACTATCAAGAAGGTATTTTTTTGAATAAGGTATCTCACAGGAGAAGTTATTAGACCCTTTTTAGAATAAGCTGGAAGTGACAGATGGAAGTCCTGGAGAGCAGTTCCCTTTAGGACTACTCTTCCATGCCGGGATAAGCCGAGTAGACGTCTCCACCAATACAGGCAATCTGCACTAGAGAGGAACTTATAATAGCATCAGAACCTCCTGGGGCCCCCCATTCTGCACCAGTTCCTAGTGCTAATATTCACAAAAGCACCTGGGTCCCTGCAATCTCCCACATTCAAAAGAGGAAGTCAAAAGTACAAAAGTAGTGAAGGAAACAGAAACATACAATGTTGACTGTTGGGCTAAAGACTGTTGAGGCTACTACATGGAGGAAGTAAATGTTCACACAAACTAACTGGCAGTTAGCATATGGATATTTGAGATACAGTTGAGATATATATATATATATATTTTTTTTTTTTTTTTTTTTTTTTTTGAGACGGAGTCTTGCTCTGCCGCCCAGGCTGGAATGCAATGGCACGATCTTGGCTCACCGCAACCTCCACCTCCCAGGTTCAAGCTATTCTCCGGCCTCAGCCTCCCGAGTAGCTGGGATTACAGGCATGCACCACCATGCCCAGCTAATTTTGTATTTTTAGTAGAGACAGGGTTTCTCCACGTTGTTCAGGTTGGTCTTGAACTCCCGACCTCAGCCTCCCAAATTGCTGGGATTACAGATGTGAGACACTGCGCCAGGCCGATACAGCTGCTTGGTACAGAATATAGAGATGGCCACTGAGTGGATTTCAAAGGCACTCAGAAAATGTTCAGGACTCAAACTGCTATGAAGTCTAACATTAGCCAAATTGAATACACAAACACATACGCCGTACACTAAGTAAAGACAGTCAGGTAAAGGAGAAACAATTAGATAATTGCAGGGTGGTTTTTATTCTGAAATCTTCGGATTTCTGTTATTGTATTAAAAATCACAATATAGCCTTCTTGAAAAAATAAGGGTGTAAAATGAACATGTTTTTCCTCTGAAAGAGTTGTAGGATCATCTTTATTTATTGAATACCAGTTTCGTGCCAAGCGTTGGCTAGAGGCCAAGAGGGAAAAAAAATACAAACAGCTATAGTATCATTTGTATGACATGCCCCTCCTTTTTTTTTGTTGTTTTTTTGTTTTTTGTTTTGGAGACAGAGTCTCGCTCTGTCACCCAGGATCCACCCGCCTCGGCCTCCCAAAGTGCTAGGATTACAGGCATAAGCCACCGTACCTGGCTTGGTATGCCCCCTTAAATTTTTTTTTTCTAGTCACTGGATTTGCTTTTCGTTTCTGAAAAGGATATTTCTTGTTTTGCTTGTAAAAGAAATAAATGCTAAGTATAAAAAAAATTATCGGCCATGGGTGGTGGCTTACACCTGTAATTCAGTGTTTTGGGAGGCCAAGGCAGGAAGATCACTTGAGGCCAGGAGCTCAAGGTCAGCCTGGGCAACATAGTGAGACCCCATCTCTACAGAAAAGGAAAACAAATTAGCCAGGCATGGTGGTGTACGCCTGTAATCTTAGCTACTCAGGAGGCTGAGATGGGGGGATCACTTGAGCCCAGGAGGTCCAGGCTGCAGTGAATTACGATCATGCCATTGCACTCCTGCCTGGGCAATAGAGAGACCTTATCACAAAACAACAAAAAAAGTCTATCAGCCAATCACCTAGGGATAACCACTTGACATTACTGATAATTAGCATTTCATATTTTTTCTGGTATTTGATAATTAAGATGAAATGCATAAGAAATTAGAATACATATTCTCTAGCATTTCCTGTAATGCTTCTTCCCCCAAGATTCCAAATGTGGGAAGCCATCACCCAAAAATATGGTTTTGACCATGTTAGTACTGGAGTTGAGATTTAGGGAAGATCTGGGCCCCATCTGTAGAGGTCTGAAGAGTCAGGTGAAACATTAGCCTTGTTTGCGTTTTCAGGGCTGGGCTCTGGCCCTTGTTTGCTGTGCACCATCTGGAGCCTGCATCACGCATGGCCTCAGCCAGCCGGGAAGCAGAGAGCGTGGTGACGGGGCCGCTAGTGAGCTCCTCCTGTGTACCAGGTTCCGAGCTAAGGTTTTGAGAAACCTCGGTGAACTTGACCCACAAAATTCCCTGCCTTTGTGGAGCTTACCCCTCAGTGTTGGGGATTTGGGACTTACTTTTCCCAAAGCCAAGCTAATTATTGTAAAAGGGGTGAGTGACGAAAACGGAATCATTGCAAGGTCCTTACCTCTTATTTCATGAGATTGGCGGCATGAGTGTGTCTAGAGGGTTGTGACTGCTTCCTCTTACATTGTGGGCATGTACAGCAGGACTAGAATCCAGGGTCCATCTAATAAGCATTCAAATCAGCGGGCGGGGGAGAGGGTGGGTGATAGTTTCTTGTCTTACTTTCCGATCCCAGCGTTGCTCAGCCCATACCATCTGATAAAAACTTTTTACAATTTAGAAACAAACGCCCGGTGAGCCTGGGCGCCCGGAGCGACAGAGTGGCAGGTGCCCGGGAGGGAGCGGTGCCAGCCCTGCCCAGCGCTGCGGCTCCTGGCGCCTGCAGGTGGGGCTGGGCTCCGAGACGGCGCGCCCGCTGCCAGGTTCACGCCGAGTCCCCAGCGGCGCGCCGCCCGGGCGAGTGGTCCCCCGAGGGCAGCCATCCGCAGGCGCCGTTCCCTGATTGCGCCAGCAACAATGGGCGGTCTGCTTGGGATGGATTCTGCGCGGGCTGCTCTAAGAATTCACCGGCAGGCAGGTCTGGTCCCAGCAGAGGAGACCCAGGGGTCCCAGAGCGGCTCTGGCGGGAGACGTAGTGCGGGGGGTGGTGATCGAAGAGCCCCAAGCGCAGCTGCCGCTCACAGTCCCCTTCTCCAGTGCAGAGCGGGCGGAGAAGGTAAGAAGCCCACCCACCCACTCCCCGCCTCCTGAAGCCCCTGCTTCAGACCTGTCCCTGCAACTGGGGAGGAGCCAGGGGGGCTCTCCGCCTCCCCGATCCTCCTCCCTGGAAGAGGCCGGAAGACGGCGGCAGCCAGACACACGTTCGCCTAGTCCATCACCCGACGTATCTGCCCCTAGACTGGGACTCCGCCGCCGCCACACACACACCCGCGGATCATGCACGCCCTGAATGATCGGCTCAGCCGACCCCTCCGGTTTTTTGTTCACTTACTGGAACCTTCTTTTGCAGAAAATCTTGTTTGCTGTGGGATCCACAGATGGGTCCGCCTCACTCTTCTAGTGTAAAAAAGCAGCGAACGGCTATTATGGTACATCAAAAAAAAAAAAAAAAAAAAAAAAAAAAAAATCAAGCAGAAGCCATAACCACTTTAATGTATATGGAAGGGCACATCTAATACATTTAAAATAAGCTTCAGCTATTCTGAATACAGTTCATGGTATTTTTATTTAAAGACAAATTCTTTAGAATGAGCCTGTAAGGTGGGTAGGTCAGAAACCTCATTTTACAGATTAATAAGTGGACATTTAAATGACTAGTTAAATGATGAGTCTAAGATCACAGTTTCAGAAACTAAGACCTGGGCAAAGACTCTCTCACTCCTAATCTAATTCATGTTCCATGACCCTACACTGCCTCTCATGATGTAGAGAAATGAGGAGTAACCTTACCAAATTTACTTCTTAAATAAACTGCCCGTACCACACAGCAGCGTCCGTCAGGCCAGCGCTGACACAGGATTGCAAGCTCCCAGTAAATATGAAGTGAAGGACAAGTCAGGAAGTAGGAAGACTGGAAATGGTTGCTCATAGGAAATCAGTCCAAAAAGAAATAATAAATTAGGAGCAAGAAGTGGGGGGATATACACAAAAGTTTAGGATGATGCCATTTTAGAGAATGTTATTTTCCATAATTCACTACTTTCGGCCACGATCACAGGTTGCTCATTTGTTTCGCTGCCTGTGTGGATACCAGGTACCTGCCTAAAAACAGTACATGAGCAACACTGTTCCGCTCTCTTACCCCACGAGAAGCAACTGTTCACCTTCCCAGTTCAGAGAATTCTGTGGTTTTTGTTTTTGGGGGATTGTTGAGATGGAGTCTCACTCTGTCGCCGAGGCTGGAGTGCAGAAGTATGACCTCGGCTTAATGCAACCTCCACCTTCCGGGTTCAAGCGATTCTCCTGTCTCAGCCTCCCGAGTAGGTGGAATTACAGGCACGCACCACCAAGCCTGGTTAATTTTTTGCATTTTTAGTAGAGACGGGGTTTCGCCATACTGGCTAGGCTGGTCTCGAATTCCTGACCTCAAATGATCCGTCCACCTTGGCCGGGATTACAGACGTGAGTCACCGCGCCCGGCCCAGTCCGGTGAATTCCTTCCTCCCACCTGCACGGCCTCTATCTTGTGAGGGGTGGAGACAGAAATTCTGTTCTTCAAACAGAGCAACTTCCTCTACACTGCCTCAGCATCCTGCCCTAACGTGGGCTTTCAAGAGCAACCTCGAGATCTCTAACGCCACTCTTTGACTTTTCAGTCCACTGCTTTTAAGACCCAGCACTGAAAATGCAATCTCAGGCGCCGGTGGTCGTTGTGACCCAACCTGGAGTCGGTCTGGCACCCCAGAACTCCAACTGGCAGACAAGCATGTGTGACTGCTTCAGCGACTGCGGAGTCTGTAAGTGTGGGGAAAGAATCCCCTTAATTGATACCGAGGTGAATTACCAATGACTAAACCCTTCCCCTATTCTTCTCTTATGGTGTAGAAAAAGTTTCTAACTTATTACAGGCACTCTGCAGGTCAGGCAATGGTATGTTTGGCAAAAAAAAAAAAGCCTCTGTACGGATAATTTTTCTCCAGTCCTTCAAAGAACAGTCTTATTCCTAAAATAAGTTCTGGGTTAAGATAATAGCAAAAGAGCTGATTGATTCTAACAACTAGCAGGTCTGGCCTGACTAAATAGACCTTACATTAATTTAAAAATTCCAAGTTGAATTTGATTTTTTTTTAGAAAGACTATTCTTGCAACATATAAATTAACCTCATTATTTTATAGTTACGTTGTGTCCAGTACCCAGGGGATAGTTTTCATTCATGGTTTCCATATGCGTTCAGAGAAGAACTATTTTCATTCATATATTTAGGTTTTTTACACACCTGAGAATAAAGAATTCTGTGGCAATTAGCTTGTCACTGAGGAAAAACAAATATCTGACTGCTTTGTTTCCTTTTTCTTTCTTCCTTTTTTTTTTTTTTTTTTTTGAGATGAAGTCTCACTCTTGTTCCCCGGGCTGGAGTGCAATGGCAAAATCTCCGCTCACTGCAACCTCTGCCTCCCAGATTCAAGAGATTCTCCTGCCTCAGCCTCCCGAGTAGCTGGGATTACAGGCACCTGCCACCATGCCCCGCTAATTTTTGTATTTTTAGTAGACACAGGGTTTCACCAATTTGGCCAGGCTGGTCTCGAACTCCTGCTCAGGTGATCCACCAGCCTCAGCCTCCCAAAGTGCTGGATTACAAGCGTGAGCCACCGCGCCCAGCCTGTTTTCTTTTTATAAGATCTCTCTAAAAGATCTCTTACTTCGAGATCTCTCTAAATGAACTTGCAGGAAAGGAAGTTTGGGGTGAGATGGGCGTTGCAGAGAGGAGCAAGGTGCTTAGTTCTCAATAATGACCAAGAAACAAACAAACCCACCTACAGAAAACTTGCTCTGAAGTCTATTTGCTTGCCTTGGTCCACATAGTACTCTAAGACAAGAAAATAAAATATATTATCCTTTCACTTGACAGTTGAAATTGACTTTGAATGAGAGTTGAATTGAACCTTGTTTTTGCTTTTTGTTTTTTTGAGACAGAGTCTCACTTTGTCACCGAGGCTAGAATGTAGTGGTGCAATCTCGGCTCACTGCAATGTCTGCCTCCCCAGTTCAAGTGATTCTCCTACCTTGGCCTTCGAGTAGCCGGGGTTACAGGCACGCACCACCACACCCAGCGAATTTTTGTGATTTTAGTAGAGACGAGGTTTCACCATGCTGGCCAGGCTGGTCTCAAACTCCTGACATCAAGTGATCCACCCGCCTCAGCCTCCCAAATTGCTAGAATTACAGGCATAAGCCACCATGCCTGGCCTGAAATTGAACTTTGAATGTGTTGAGAATTACACTCAGGCTGGGCGTGGTAGGTCACACCTGTAATCCCAGCACTTTTGGAGGCCAAGGCGGGCAGATCACAAGGTCAGGAGTTCAAGACCAGCGTGGCCAATATGGTGAAACCCCATCTCTACTAAAAAATACAAAAATTAACCAGGTGTGGTGGCGGGTGCCTGTAGTCCCAGCTACTCAGGAGGCTGAGGCAGAAGAATTGCTTGAACCCGAGAGCGCCGTTGCACTCCAGCCTGGCAACAGAGCAAGACTCCATCATAAATAAATAAATAAATAAATAAAATAAAAATAAAAAAAGAATTACACACTCAGTAGCATAGCAAGGGAAAATTACCTAGGGAATAAAACAATTGGGTTAGTTTTTTCACTCTCATTGTCTGGAGTGATGACTTAAGCTTCTCAGGACACCAGTTCAACATCTGCAAATCAAAGTAAGAATTAGATCACATTGGTGAAACTCTCTAAAGATGAACCGGTTAACCCTCTTACCCCTAGTATTATTATTACCCAATTAAATGAATACACAAGTTCCAATCAAAGCTTAATTGCTTAGTAGCACATTTTCTTAAATGTAGATCTGATCAAATTATTCTCCCCTCTTAAAATGTTTCAGTGGTTCCTCATAGCTCTCATGACGCACTCTTAACACTCAGAGTTTTTCATCATCTGCTCCCCAACCTGCCTCAACCCACAGCTAAATCCTCATCCCATCCCAGGGCTCCAGCCGTATTGAATGAACACTAGCCTTTGCCAGGATATGCCAGATTACCTCGAAGAGGCTCTTTTCCTTTTTGTCCACCTTTAAAACATCTCATCATCCTTCAGTAGTCAGCTCAAACAGCATTTCCTACTCAGGGCCTTGTAGGCCCCATTTTTCTGGGTGACCTGTTGGCATTTTAAACACGTTTCTGTTGGAGAACTTTCCCTATGATCTGCCTTCACTACTAGACTTGAGCCAGGGGCACTGTCAGTACTGAGGATAATGTCTGGAAAATGAATACGTTTTACTGCATCAATGAACAAATGAATGAAGGCAGAGCTAGACAAGAATGATATACTTTACAAAGGCGTGATCATTCCTGAAATGATTTGCGTGTGGAGGGAGAAACTGATGCAAAGCTAAACAGAAACATTGAAGATGGGCTTAGCAGCAGGTTACGTGGCCAAGGCCTCGTGACTTGGACTGCCATTTGTGAAAGCAAGCTAAACTTTCAGTTGTGGCAGGGGCAGAGTGGAGTAACGTGTACCCCTGGTTTCATGTGTCTAGGTCTCTGTGGCACATTTTGTTTCCCATGCCTTGGGTGTCAAGTTGCAGCTGATATGAACGAATGCTGTCTGTGTGGAACGAGCGTCGCAATGAGGACTCTCTACAGGACCCGATATGGCATCCCTGTGAGTCTGTTACCATACCATCTCACTCAAATATGCAACCACATTCAAAATAATTATTATAAACCTAGAGATCATTTGATGTATGCATCTTCTGAAATTGATTGATAAGAGTTCCCTAGCATGTGCAATCTTGCATTCAGTTGTAGCAACAGATCTTCTGGTTATGTGGCCTCCTTCTAGGTTTCTGTTGAAAACCTGAGAAAATAAATAACTCATATTTGCAATGGATGTCATACAATGGAAGAGGATTATTTAGGATCTACTGTGCCCCAGATGCATTACATGTATTATCTCACTTAATTCTCACATCATCTCTGCAAAGCGGGTAGGTCCACAACATTTTGCTGATGAGAACTTTAAAGTTTTAAGAGGTAGAGTAATTTCCTCAAAGATAATAGTAGAGAAGGAGTCAATACTCAGTTCTAACTGTCCATTCATACACTTTCCATTACACCAACTCCACTTTTTGTAGGTGAGAGATTGTATTACTTAGGGTTCTCCTAAGTGCATTAGAAACAGAACCAATAAGATCGGGAGTGGATGTGTGTGTGCTTGTGTGCATGTGTGTGTGTGTGTGCACATATATATACAGGCAAACTTCAGATATACAGGTTTAGTTCCAGACCGCCACAACAAAGCGAATATTGCAATAAAGCAAGTCACACGATTTTTTGGTTTCCCAGTGCACATAAAAGGTATGCTTATACTACGCTATAGTCTATTAAGTATGCAATAACATTATGTCTCGAAAAACAACATATGTGCCTTAATTTTAAAATACTTTATAGCTAAAAAATACTAATAATAATCTATCTGAACTTTTAGCAATTCATAATGTTTTTGCCTGTTGAGGGTCTTGTCTCAGTGTTGGTGGCTGCTGACCAGGGTGCTGGATACTGAAGTGGGGTGACTGTGGCAATTTCTTCAAGTAAGGCAACAATGGTCTGAGTATGATGGCTCACACCTGTAATCTCAGCACTTCAGGAGGCCCAGGAGGGCTGATCATTTGAGGTCAGGAGTTAGAGACCAGCCTGGCCAACATGGTGAAACCCCTCTTTACTAAAAATACAGAAATTAGTCAGGCATGGTGGCAGGTGCCTGTAATCCCAGCTACTTGGGAGGCTGAGGCAAGAGAATTGCTTGAACCCAGGAGGCAGAGGCTGCAGTGAGCCCAGATTATGCCTCAGCACTCCAGCCTGGACGACAGAGCAAGACTCCATCTCAAACAAAACAAAACAAAAACAAAAAACAAGTAAGGCAACAATGAAGTCTGCCTCACCAATTGACCATTCCTTTCATGAAAGGAAAGATTTCTATGCTGTTTGATAGTATTTTACCTACAATAGAACTTCTTTCAAAATTGGATTCAGTCCTCTCAAACCCTGTTATGGCTTTATCAACTAAGCTTACGGAATATTTTAAATTCCTTGTTGTTATTTCAATCATGGTCACAGCATCTTCACCAAGAGTAGATTCCATCTCAAGAAACCACTTTATTTCTTTCTCTTTTTTTTGAGACGAGTCTCACTCTGTTGCCAGGCTAGAGTGCAGCGGCTGCGATCTCAGCTCACTGCAACCTCCGCCTCCCAGGTTCAAGCGATTCTCCTGCCTCATCCTCCCTAGTAGCTGAGACTACAGGCATGCACCATCACGCCCAGCTAACTTTTGTATTTTTAGTAGAGACAGGGTTTTACCATGTTGGCCAGGATGGTGCTGATCTCTTGACCTTGTGATCCACCCGCCTCAGCCTCCCACAGTGTTGGGATTACAGGTGTGAGCCACCCCGCCCAGCCTTAAGAAACAGCTTTCTTTTTTTTGAAAGGGAGTCTCACTCTGTCACCCGGCTGGAGTGCAGTGATTTGATCTCGGCTCACTGCAAGCTCCGCCTCCCGGGTTCACGCCATTCTCCTGCCTCAGCCTCCCAGGTAGCTGGGACTACAGGTGCCCGCCACCACACCCAGCTAATTTTTTGTATTTTTAGTAGAGACAGGGTTGCACTGTGTTAGCCAGGATGGTCTCAATCTCCTGACCTCATGATCCACCCACCTCAGCCTCCCAAAGTGCTGGGATTACAGGCATGAGCCACCGTGCCAGGCCAAGAAACCACTTTCTTTGCTCATCCATAAGAAGTAACTCCTCATCCATTCAAGTTTTATCATGATATTGCAGCAACTCAGTGACATCTTTAGGCTCCATTTCTAATTCTAGTTCTCTTGCTATTTCTACCGCATCTGTAGTTACTTTCTCTACTGAAGTCTTGCACACCTCAAAGTCATCCATGAGGGATAGACTCAACTTCTTCCAATCTCCTTTTAATGTTGATATTTTGATCTCCCCCCAGGAATCATGAATTTTTTCTGTTTTGTCTTTTGAGACAGGGTTTCAGTCACCCAGGCTGGAGTTCAATGGCGCCATCTTGGCTCACTGCAGTCTTCCCCTCCCAGGTTCAAGCGATTCTCCCACCTCAGCCTCCCAAGTAGCTGGGGCTATAGATGTGCACCACCACACTGAGTTAATTTTTTATTTTTATTTTTTGGTAGAGATGGGGTTTTACCATGTTGGCCAGGCTGGTCTCGAACTCTTGACCTCAAATGATCCGCCTGCCTTGGCTTCCCTAAATACTGGGATTACAGCTGTGAGCCACCACTCCTGGCCAGGAATCATGAATATTCTTAATGAAATACAAAATTATTAATCATTTCCACAAGATTTTTGATTTACTTTCCCTAGATCCATCAGCGGTATCACTGTCTATGGCAGCTACAGCCTTCAAAAATATTTTTCTTTTAATAATAAGACTTGAAAATCAAAATTACTCCTTGATTGGCTGCAGAATAAATATTCTTTTAGAAGGCATGTAAACAACATTAATCTCTTTGTATGCATCAGAGTTCTTGGATGTCTAGGTACATCGTTAGTGAACAGTAATATTTTGAAAATAATCTTTCTTTCTGAGTATAGGTTTCAGTAGTGGGCTTGATATTTGTTAAACAATGCTGTCAACACATGTGCTGTCATCAAGTTTTGTGGTTGCATTTATAGAGCACAGGCAGATTTAGCATAATTCTTTTTGTTTTTTCTCGTGGGATGGGGGAAAGAGAAGTGATTAGAATAATTTTTAAGGGCTCTAGGATTTTGCAAATAGCAAATGAGCATTGGCTTCAACTTAAAATCACCAGTTGCATTATCTCCTACGAAGAGAGTCAGCCTGTCTTTGGCAGCTTTGAAGACAGGCACTGACTTCTCTCTAACTATGACTTTCCTCGATGGCATCTTCTTCCAGTAAAGCTGTTTCATTTTCATTGAAAATCTGTTTTTTAGTGTAGCCACCTTCATTAATTATCTTAGCTAGACTTTCTGGATAACTTGCTACACCTTCTCCACCAGCACTTGCTGCTTCACCTTGTGATTTTATGTTATGGAGATGACATCTTTCCTTCAACCTCATGAATCAACCTATTTTAGCTTCAGACTTTTCTTCTACAGCTTTCTTTTTTGTTTGTTTGTTTGTTTGTTTTGAAATGGAGTCTCGCTCTGTCGCCAGGCTGGAGTGCAGTGGGGCATGATCTTGGCTCACTGCAAACTCCGCCTCCTGGGTTCAAGCGATTCTCCTGCCTCAGCCTCCCGAGTAGCTGGGATTACAGGTGCGCACCACCACACCCAGCTAATTGTTTTGTATTTTTAGTACAGACGGGTTTCACCATGTTGGCCAGGATGATCTCAATCTCCTGACCTTGTGATCTGCCCACCTCAGCCTACCAAAGTGCTGGGATTACAGGCATGAGCCACCGCACCCAGCCTCTTCTGCAGCTTTACCTCTCTTATCCTTCACAGAATTGAAGAGCACTGGGGCCTCGCTGTGGATTAGACTTTGACTTATGGGAATATTGTGGCTGGTTTGATCTCCTATTCAGACCACTCAAACTTTCTGCAGATCAGCAATAAGGTTGTTTTGCTTTCCTATCGTGTATATGTTCACTGGAGTAGCATGTTTAATTTCCTTCAAGAACTTTTCCACTGCATTTGCAACTTGGCTAACCATTTGGCACAAGAGGACTAGCTTTCAGCCTCTCTCTGGTTTCAATATGTTTTTCTCACTAAGCTTAATTATTTCTAGATTTTGATTTAATTAGGAGATATGGGACTCTTCCTTTCATTTGAACATTTAGAGGCCATTGTAGGGTTATTGGCTGGCCTAATTTCAGTATTATTGTGTCTCAGGGAATAGACAGGCCCAAGGAAAGGAAGAGAGATGGGAGAACAGAACACCTGGTCAGTGGAGCAGTCGGAATACTCACATTTATCAGTTAAATTTGCTGTTGGTATTAGTCCATTCTCACATTGCTATAAAGAAGTACCTGGGCCGGGCCGGGCATGGTGGCTCACACCTGTAATCCCAGCACTTTGAGAGGCCAAGGCAGGTGGATCACGAGGTCAGGAGATCGAGACCATCCCGGCTAACAAGGTGAAACCCCGTCTCTACTAAAAATACAAAAAATTAGCTGGGCGTGATGGCGGGTGCCTGTAGTCCCAGTTACTCAGGAGGCTGAGGCAGGAGAATGGTGTGAACCTGGGAGGCGGAGCTTGTAGTGAGCCGAGATTGGGCCACTGCACTCCAGCCTGGGCGACAGAGCGAGACTCCATCTCCAAAAAAAAAAGAAAGGAGGAAGTACCTGAGACTGGGTAATTTATAAAGAAAACATTCTTGCATTGCTATAAAGAAGTACCTGAGACTAGGTAATTTATAAAGAAAAGAGCTTTAATTGGCTCATGGTTCCACAGGCTGTATAGGAAGCATAGTGACATCTGCCTCTAGGGAGTCCTCTGGAAGCTTACAATTACGGCAGAAAGCAAAGGGGGAGCCAACACTTCACATGACTGGAGCAGGAGGAAGGGGGACATAGGTACTACACACTTTTTTTTTGAGACAGTCTTGCTGTGTCACCAGGCTGGAGTGCAGTGGTGCAATCTTGTCTCTCCCATCTATCTTTGTGTGTGTGTGTGTGTGTGTGTGTGTGTGTGTGTGTGTGTAGTAGAGACCGGTTTCACCATGTTTACCAGGATGGTCTAGATCGCTTGACCTTGTGATCCGCCTGCCTCGGCCTTCTGAAGTGCTGGGATTACAGGTGTGAGCCACCACGCCCGACCTGTGCTACACACTTTTAAACAACCAGGTCTCACGAGAACTCACTCACTATTGGAACTAAGGGGAAAATCTGCCACTATGATCCAGTCACCTCCCACCAGGCCCCACCTCCAACATTGGGGATTACATTTGACATGAGATTTGGGTGGGGACAACATCCAAACTATATCACCACCTTATATGGATGGGTGTAGTTCACGGTGCCCCAAAATAATTAAATAGTAACATCAAAGTCTAGTGATCACAGGTGGCCATAAGAGATATAGTAAGAATGAAAAAAATTGAAATATTGCAAGAATTTCCAAACTGTGACACAGAGACATGAGGTGAGCACACGCTGTTGGAAAAATGGCACCCATAGACTTGCTTGATGCAGGGTTGCCACAGACCTTCAATTTGTAAATTGCAGTGAGCTGAGATTGTGTCATTGCACTCCAGCCTGGGTAACAAGAATGAAATTTCCATCTCAAAAAAAAAAAAAAAAAAAAAGTGATAGCTGATTATAAAATCGTCTTTTAAAGAGGACCAAAGTGAGAAAACAATTGTCTGTGGATGACAAAGACATTTTAGGGCAGCCACAGCTAAAGGCACAATTGACAAGGAAATTTACTTCTGTGGCACACAGCCATTCAACATAATAATTATAATTATTATTGTTAACATATACTAAGTCATATTAGAATTATAGCAGTTTTATATAATTTTAGAACATATACCAATAACACATTTACACAAATATAGACCAAAGAAAGTAATTTCATATTTGACACTGCTTCCTGTATGATTTTTGTACCAAATAAGCCATTTAGAGGACCTAATATCTAACTATTAGGTTAGAAAGAGACATAATTTATAATTTGATTTTGGAAAGTTTGTCAAATATCAAAGGTCTAAAACACCAGATATCACAAAATAGAATCCCAAGTCACCGTAAGTCATTCATTTGGCAAAAATAACTAACAAAATTAAAAAAAAAAAAAAAAACCAAACCTTTTGTTCTAATAGAGGAGACTTAGCTTTCTAAACAAGACTCAATGAAGATGGCGTGAAGCCAGTCGAATCTGTCTCTTCTTTCTGTCCTCCTTTTGTTCCTGCCATTTACCCACAGGAGAAAACAAAACTCTTTCATTATCTTTTAACATTACATAAAAATCATCTTTGAAAAAGAAAACCGAATTTCATGTTTGCATTAGTGCATCTTTAATGCTAAAGCTAGTTTTTACATACAATTGTATATATCTATCCAGTTTTAATTAGTTTGACTGTAAGGTAAGATTTTCATAAACTTTTTAGAACGCTTTATAATTTTCCATCAAACAGCAGATCCATTTTCTAAGAAAATCCTGTTATTTGGACACATGGGCCCAGATTCTGGCCCCACGTCAGTATGATTTGAATGTTTTAACCTATGGAAAAATGCTAAATAATTTTTTTTAGCTCTTGGCCAACTTGTTTATACTAACAGAATGTTTTACAAGATCAACCCTTTACAAACCCTTTTCACTTTCCTTAAACCTTTAGTTTTGTCCCGTTACTCTTTTAGGTTAAGACAATCTTTAAAACCCTCGGGCCGGCACAGTGGCTCACGCTTGTAATCCCAGCACTCTGGGAGGCCGAGGTGGGCGGATCACAGGGTCAGAAGATTGAGACCATCCTGGCCAACATGGTGAAACCCCGTCTCTACTAAAAATATGAAAATTAGCTGAGCATGGTGGCGCACACCTGTAGTCCCAGCTACTCAAGAGGCTGAGATAGGAAAATCGCTTGAATCCTGGAGGCGGAGGTTGCAGTGAGCCAAGATCGCGCAACTGCACTCTAGCCTGGCCACAGAGCGACACTCCATCTCAAAAAAAAAAAAAAAAAAAAAAAACCCTCAGAACTAGACAAAATTACATTCCCTTTAACAAAAGCCATATTCCTATGCCTTCTTACAATCTTTTACCAAAAACACATTCCCTACACACCTTGTATTTTTTAAAACTGTTTCTCCAGTGGTCTCAATTACATGTTATAGTATTAACTCTTAGCAACTTTTATTTTTGGCGAAAACTCTGATAAGTAAGAGATTTTAATTATGTATTGGGGTGGAGCCTAGGACATTAGACAGAAATGAAGATAAGGTCTGACGTTTTAGCATAGCTAGTGGGCATGGCTCTCCATATGTCCCCAGGCCTTATATATTAGCTAAGCCGCCAAAGTAGGTAAATCGAACAATTTTCAAAAGTCAAAGAAACGGTTTGACCTTAAAGCATTTAGCAAATCTGATATCTGACCTTAATTTAGGACAAATGTCTACATTTTCAAGACAACTTATTTTACCAATAATCTTTAAAACTGTCCTTATTTCCAAAAGATTACTAAAGCCATGTGAACAAAAAGGCATTAAAGTTTCTATTGTTCTGACAAAATATTTTATTTAAGCCCTTTTTTCTAAGCCAATTAATCAGAGCTCTTTTATATATAAACGTCACACACACATACACACAGACACACACACACCTCACATGTAAATACAGACAGAAAGAAGATTGGGCACTTGAAAGATTTTTTCATTTGCCCGTTTCTTAATTGGATGACTGGCTTCAGGGTAGAGCCCTTGAAGGAACAGAGCTGGGAGAGCATGCATTTCTAGGACCAAATAAGTAACAAACAAACAGCTGAAGGCAAAGACAGATCTCCAAAGTTAAAGATGCCATTTTATACTAGTTTCTGGATCCCCAAAAGGAGGGAAATACTACGGAAGAAGACAGTGCAGTGCTTTTACCGACTGTGCATTTCATTACAAGGCAGCCCAAAGCCAATCAGCCCATTTTGTAATTAGCCCATCCTCATGAGAGTCTCATCTCCCAATGAGGGGTGAGCATGTTGCCTTATCTTCCAGGTGGCCAAGAGCATGCTTCTCTGATCTAAGTGTGAAGAGTCAAGTATCCCTCCATACTACTGTTAACCACCCCTTAAAGTATATTTCCTATCTAGTTATTACACACCAAAGCTCTCTCATAATGCAGAGTGATTGCTGATACCCCCCAAACTCAAAACCGTCAGATAACACAATGCAAAACAGAACAGAGTCTTTGATTTTGACAGGCATCTATCCACTTTGGCTGTATCCAATTCCTGGGGTTTCATGAGGAAAACAGTGTCATCCCCCCCACCCCCGGCCAAAACGCAGTCTCTGGTGCCTCCTCTGTTTTTCCCAATGAGTCCTAGGCTACCAGAAGTTATCTTAGGGCCTCTCATGTGCCTTAAGGATGACAAGACCAAAAAAAAAAAAAAAAAAATGGAGAAAAATAATTCAGTCAACTGAGAAGAAAAAAATCTTTTTTCAGAAAAACAAGTTCCAAGAAGAGAAAAATATAAAGGCCTTTTAAATATACCTATAGCTTGTTTATCCACTTTTAATTAAGCTGACTTTTAACAAAATACTCTCTAAAAAATAAATCCTTTCAGATATCTTATTACCCGACTTTAGCCATGCCACGCGGCCAATATTTCTGGTTTCTGAACTTTACCAAAGGTAACCTCCTCGGTTCTTCAAGGACATGGCAAGCAGTTTCTTTTCTACAAGATTTACAGTCTCCACGAGGTAGTTCAGAGAAAGGAAAATTCAAGAGGGGAAATCAGAAGCTATCCATTGGTGGAAAAACACCTCAATAAATGGCAAAGTTACACAAATTACAAACCAGAAAGGAATCATTCCAGAAGCCAACAATTGAACCCAGGCCGCCACTGCCAAAAAGATAACACCTTAGCTGCTGAGCTATATAGCACTGAGCAGTTTCTACTGCTTTTTCCAGAAGGAGCTTAGAGAAGCCAATTTCAAGCTCACAAGGCTTTTATCTGCTCAAGAAAAATTTTTTGGACTAACTATGACATGAACCCCCAAATTCCTCTCCTCTGGATGGTGGAAACCAAAAGAAAGTATCCCCATATGGTCACAAGATTTAGCTCTCAAGGACATAAAACAAGACATAGAAATGTCTTACAGTATTGTCTATCATATATCAAGTAGGAAAAATAAGTTACGGGATAGTATGACCTCATTTTTAAAAAACAAAAGAACTCCTGAAATGCCAAACTCGATATGTCCATGTTCATAGCTGTATCTTCGTCTAATCTATATTTATATGAGTCATAGGCATAGAACAAAAGCTAAGGAAAGAGGATACACAGCAGATTATTAATAGTTTATCTCTCGTAATGACATTGGGTAGAAAGGGATTATATTGTTATTTTCACTTAATATTGTTCTGTGTTTCAATTCGTCATTAAAATTATCTATAGCATGCATTTAAAATTGTTTTAATTTTTATTATTTTTAAATTTTGTTCACAAGTGCTGTCAGTAAGCATTTTTTTTTTTTTTTTTGGAATTAACAAAATGATAAATATTTTTAAGTGACAATATAAAATAGTTTCAGCTAGGTGCAGTAGAGCACACCTGTAGTCCTAGCCTGAAACTCTTTTTCAGGAGACTGAGGTGGTGAAACTGCCTTTGCAAAATTATGACCGAGACAATGAAAGAGATCTAACTTAACTGACTCCATCTCGCTTCTAATCTCCAAGCTGTCCTTGTTCATTCCTGGGTGTAGGCTGAACTAACTTTGGGAGAAACTTAGTTTATAGTTTAAACAAACATGGTAATAGCCCTTTCCCAAAGCAGACCTCCTTTTTGCCTGGGGACTAGATTGCCTTTGTAGGACTAACATTAGCCACAAGATTAGAAATTATAGTTTAGAAGTCATGGAGCTGGAGGCTACAAGGTTCTGACCCTCCCTAAACTGCTTCTAAGATCAGTGCTTGATATGGTTTGTAGACCCTGCACTTGATGGAGATTAGGGTTCATCTCGTGCCCTGCCCATGACTGTGTTCAGTTTCAAGTCGATTAAATGCCAGGAATGTAAATGCCACTGTTTTCTAATGCAGCTTTAATATTTTTATTTATCAAAACCCTGAAACAAAGTGTTTTTAAAATCATCTAATTTTACAAAGTAGTCCCCAAAAGTTTCTTCCTTACTTCTTCCCTAGAGCTGATGTCTTGGGAATTTTTCTCCATATCTCCAAATCACACACTTGTATTGCTACTTCTTGACTTTTAGTTAGAGGCATTATCTGTTAACCTCCTACTAGGGAAGATGTGAATTTAGTTCTGTTTTCTCCTCCTCCCCCCACCACACACATGTGCCCTCTCCCCCATCCCATTCTTTCCAATATAGTTATATGGTTAATTCCATATTCAGTGTTTACATTAGGATACTTATATTTGTTTTATTCAACTTCAGAGCTGAGTCATATAGTAAATATGATTGCTTTTCCTGTTCAATTTTGTTTTTCCTGGTATTAGTAATTATTGAGTTTTTTGTTAGTATTTTTCCTCCATTTACTTATGAGTCCTTTAACCCCAAATTGTTTGCCAGTTTTCTAAATCTCTTCCCAACACCTTCAACACGTAGATGTTTTATCATTTTCATCTTCATGATGAAATCACTTCCAGTCCTACTACCTTTTGAACTAGTTGCCCATTATTCCTAGTGCTTAGCTCTCATCCTGGGATCTCCCTTCACCATGACCCTGGAGATTCCATTAGCTTCTCTCCTATGTTAGACTCCTGCTTCTTATATCCCGTATCTTCCTCTTCCTTGGTTTACACCCACATTTTGGTGGAGCACATCCTCTACTAACTTCCTGTGACAGAGAGGAGGTCCAGGAGAAAAGAGTTTTGAAATTCCACTTCCTAAAGATATTTAACTCTCATACTTGATAGTTTGGTTGGACATCTTCTTACATTTTCAGAAATGTAAAGTATAGAAAATATTTTCTGTCATAAAATGAGACAACATTTATATGAAAAAGCGAGGTAACATTTCCTAAATGTATCCATCCAAACTCTGAATCCTAAAGAGCAGTGCCTTCTGCTTCTCTTCAAGATGTGGCAAGTCTTAACTCCAAATAGGTGAATTTTATATTTTTATTTCTTTTTTGTTTTCAAACAGGGATCTATTTGTGATGACTATATGGTAACCCTTTGCTGTCCTCATTGTTCTCTTTGCCAAATCAAGAGAGATATCAACAGAAGGAGAGCCATGCGTGCTTTCTAAAAACTGATGGTGAGTCAATGCAAACATTCCTCTCAGAATATGTGGGTTTTTAGAAATATCACTAACGACTTTGTCAATTACTCATTGTTTTGAATAATTCAGCAATAGCTATTTCTTAAGTCTCCTGAAGTGCTATCATAATATCAAGATTGGCTTTAATTTCTTCTTATGAAGAAGATAGCTCCATACTTTGAAACTATAATTTAGTAAATAAAGGAATGGTGAATTTTCTAAACTTCTCAGAATTCTGGTGGTCTATTAAGGAAGCACTTACCAGTTGTAAAATACCAGAGTATGGTGAGATACAAAAGAATTAGAAAACATTTTCCCTGCTAAGACAAACAAGTTGACAAAAGGAATTGGTAAATAATTATAAAATAGAAGAGCAATGAAAATAACATACTATATGATATTTGGATTGATTGTGGCATAAAGCATCTATCATAGCAAGGTGAGGTTAAATAGAAAACTCCTATTGGAGAAGTTGAACTTTGAAAGAGGTGGAAATAGAATTTAGAACGTTTGGAAGTTATATGGAATTCACCATCTGAAATTCAATCAAGTCATGTCCAACTAATTTTTCTCAGGACTATCTATTGAGGATGTAGTTAAGTAGAAATCAACATGATTTACTCCATCCCCTGTAGAATATGTCTTGAGTATGGAAAGAAAACAATTTTTCTACTCTTTCTAATAGCCAATTTCCTTCCTGAAGTGATAAAGACTCTGTATAGGTTAATAAAAATAACTCTTGGGAGATATGTAAAAAAATGTTCATTTACTTAGCAAGTAATGTATCAAGGATCTAGGATCAAGTATACATTGTCTTTGCAAGTAATGTATCAATGTATCAATATCTAAGACTAGGTAAGATACTGTTAGGTATTGTGGTGGGGTTGGGGGGCAAGATGAATAAGCTGGTCCCTCTGTCATTATAGACTTTATACTAAAAAAGGGGGATTAGACAAACCCCTAACTAAAATGCAGAATTCAATTAATGGCTATAGACAAAGTGATATTTTATGTTCAGAGGAGGAAAAGATCACATCTTATAAGATGTATAAGTGAAAGTTTCTTGAAAGAAGTGATTTTTAATTCTAAAGAAGAAGTGTGTACTAGTTCACAACGAGAAACTGATGGCACTGAAACTGTGATAGTTCAAGGATTTAATGAAGACTAAGTATAAAGGTGTGGGTGGGGCACTGTAGGGAAATAACAAGGCATGGTGTAATAATCTGCCTGGCAACAGCCCCAGGGAGGAGAAGAGGGAGCAGTTACCTGAATCCTTAAGGAGAGAGCTGTGTGAAGAAGGCTGCCCTGAAAGAAACAGTATCCTCTCAAGAGAGGGTTTTGAGCAGCCGGAGGCAACCCACAGAACTGAAAAAGTACCCTGACCTCACTTTAGGATGTCCTTCTGGGTTTCCCGTTGGCTGAACCCACCAGAAAGGCAGAAGGCAGCCAAGTGTCACTGTAGTCCCCAGGTCGCCTCCCAGGGCATGCAGCAGGATGGTCAAGGGAGTAAGTGAATTAGATGGGGCAAACAGAGGATCACTGACTCAAGATGTGGTTTTAATTAATAGAAATGGAGGCTGAGTGCAGTGGCTCACGCCTGTGATTCCAGCACTTTGGGAGGCCAAGGCAAGAGGATTGCTTTAACCTAGGAGTTCAAGACCAGCCTGGGGAACATGTTGAAACCCCGTCTCTTCAAAAAATACAAAAATTAGCTAGGTGTGGTGGTGCACACCTGTAGCCCTAGCTACTTGGGAGGCTGAGGTGGGAGGATCACTTGAGCCTGGGAGGTAGAAGCTGCAGTGAGCTATGATCACACCACTGCACTCCAGCCTGGGCAACAGAATAAGACCCTGTTTCAAAAAAAAAAAAAAAAAAAAAAAGGAAAAGAAAAAGAAAAGAAATGAAATGTTGCTTCTAATCAGCAATATTCATGAAACTAGAGAGGCAAAAAAAAAAAGAGAAAATATGAACTTAGGTCCAACTTGGTTAGAACATATGGCATAAGTAGAAAAATAACGAAAAATAAAAGATTTTAAAAAGTGAATTGGGGCCTTAGCATGCAATGTCTGAATACTAAGCTAATGACCTGGTAGGAATTGGGAAGTTATTGCAGGCTTGAAGTAAATGAATAGAACTACACTTTAGAAATATGAATCTAAAGCTGGGCACAGTGGCTCATGCCTATAATCCCAACACTTTGGGAGGCCTAGGTGGGAGGATCACTTGAGCTCAGGAGTTCAGCACCAGCGACCAGCCTGGGCAACATAGCGAGACCTCATCTCTACTAAAAAATAAAAATAAAAATAAATAAAATTTAAAAATAGTAAATATTAATCTAATAGCAGTATATAGTACAGACTGTACAGGATGAGGCTACAAGCAAAGATGGAGAGTTAGACCATTCCAACACTGTTTACTTAAATAAATGCATGAAACAATTTACATCAAATATCTACCCACACATTGATGATAATGAGTCCTGATAGCACAAGTGTTTTCTTTAACCTCAGGGAAAATATCTCACTGAATCTTTAGATGGGTTTGAAGTAAAATACCTTGGCAGTCCTGACTCCTCCTCATCAACTTGGACCCTACATCACTCACTGGCAATAAAGCTTTAGATACACAGATATCGAAATGGGGAGAAACGAGAGAAAGAGCAAGGAATAACAACATGATTTACGTTAAAAATAGATTGAGACAAAGGACGTAGGAATCAACTGGAAAGCTCCCCACAGTCCAAACTGGGACACTTTGAGGAATAAAATAAGGTCGTGTTAGATTATAACCCAAAGTGTCAAATATTTATGAGTTTATACTAACATAAATGATTGAATAAAATTTGAAAATTGAAGAAAAGTATGCGTGTTGAAAGCAGGGAAAACTGGGAATTTTGAGAATTTCTGTGTGGGAGAAGAGACACAGCTGCCATACGGAACTCCACATATTTAGGTGGATACTCCTTCCTCAAGGAGAGCGGCATGATTCCCCACCGTGAAGTGGGGGTTTGCATGGTGACTTCCTTCCAAAAAGTACAGTATGAAAAGTACAGCACGCAAGTACACTTTCTATGCTGTATGGAGTAACTCCACACTGGAGAAACCTGACACAATGACCTGAGGCAGGTAATCGACGTCACCATCACTGGTAATATATTGATAGTTTGCACCCCTGATTTGATGTGATGAGAATGGCACTTTACCTTTGTGGTCTTCCTCCCAAAACCTCATTACTCCAGTCTAACCATGAGAAAACCATCAGACAAACCTAAACTGAGGCACATTCCACAAAATACCTGACTACTCCTCCTGAAAACTGTCAAGGTCATCAAAAACAAAGAGAGGATGAGAAACAGTCACAGTTTAGAGGAGCCTAAGAGAACATGACATTTAAATGTAATGTGGTATTCTGGATGAGATGCTGGAACAGAAAAAAACAGTAGGTAAAAACCAAGTAATCTGAAGATAGTATGGGCTTTGATTAGTAATAATGTGTCAGTATGGGTTCATTAATTTTGACAAACCTCCCATGGTAACGTAAGATGTTAACCAACAGGAAAATAGGGTGCTGGATACCTGAGAGCTCTCTGTACTATCTTTGCAACTTTTCCATCAATCAAAAATGATTCTGCAATTAAAAGTTTATTAAAAATTATAAAAGTACATTGAGAAAATTCAAAACTCTTCTTTGTGTGTCCTTTATAGGTGAAAAGCTCTTACCGAAGCAACAAAAATCAGCAGACACCTCTTCAGCTTGAGTTCTTCACCATCTTTTGCAACTGAAATATGATGGATATGTTTAAGTACAACTGATGGCATGGAAAAACTCAAATTTTTGATTTATTATAAATGAATGTTGTCCCTGAGCTTAGCTAAATGGTGCAACTTAGTTTCTCCTTGCTTTCATATTATCAAATTTCCTGGCTTATAAACTTTTAAAATTACATTTGAAATATAAACCAAATAAAAGATTTTACTGACAAGATTCTTCATGCCTTTTTGCTCCCCTTAAAATGTCTTTTTCACTAGTTAATTCCAAGGGTCAGTCTCATAATTTTGTTTTTATACTTTGGTTTCTTTTTTTTCTTTTCTTTCTTTTTTTTTTTTTTTTAAACAGAGTTGGGGTCTATTTTTTTTTTTTTTTTTTTTTTTTTGAGATGGGGTCTCACTTTGTCACCCAGGCTGGAATGCAGTGGCGCGATCTCGGCTTACTGCAATCACCGCCTCCTGGGTAAAAGCGATTCTCCTGCCTCAGTCTCCCGAGTAACTGGGATTACGGGTGCCCACCACCACGCCCAGCTAATTTTTGTAGTTTTAGGAGAGACGGGGTTTCACCATCTTGGCCAGGCTGTTCTCAAACTCCTGACCTCGTGATCCACCCGCCTCGGCCTCCCAAAGTGCTGGGATTACTGGCATAAGCCACCGTGTCCAGTCTAGAGTTGGGGGTCTTTCTATGTTGCCCAGGCTGGCCTTGAACTCCAGGCCTCTAGCAAGCCTCCCATCTCAGCCTCCCAAGGTGCTGGAACTACAGGTGTGAGCCGCTGCACCAGGCCTCATACTTTGGTTTCTGAGCAGGAGATTTTGTTCCACAGTAACCCAGCTCTCTTTCATCTAAGAACTTTAGATGAGAGAAAGAAAAAAATAGACTACAGATAACTATTCCAAGGCAGTTATGGTACATTTAGCCAACACTTTTGCTTCTTCTCATGCTACCTGTTAGTATTAATGCTGGCAAAGCAAGATTTTATGCAAAACAACATACCAAGCCTTGCTTTTCCACTGCATTCCTGAGGGGGTTATTTATTGTGTTGTTGATTTTCTTTCCCTTTTGAATATGAGATATCAGAGTAAGAAAATGTCAATGATCAAATTCAATGACACAATTTTGGTTAAATATTGATGGATAAAGGTGTAAAATGATTTTTTTCACATTTCTTATCCCATTTGATCCATCAGCATCATTTTGCCCTGATGAAAATTTCACTTCCTAATTTCCCCTAGTTCTCCTCCTACACTTCTGATTCCATTTCTTTTTCCTTGGGGGGGGGGAGGGAAGTAAGGGGCAAAACTATTTATCTTATATATTTATTGTGAAATCTCAGTGAGACAAAATGCCAAAGCACCTGGAACTTAGTAGGCACTCAACAAATTCAAGCACTCTGCCCCTTCCTCCACTTACTCTACAGATGCAGGTGCTTTGCAGGGTTCTAGCTTGGGTCCACTCCTTTCACATCTCATGTTCTTAGATAGTATCATCTACTCCCATGGTTACAACTACCTCTTAGGACCCCAAAGTCTGTACTTCCAGTTTCTCCCTTACTATTGATCTTCAGAATGTCTCTCTTGCTAGCTGTGAAAACGAGTCCATCTGGATGTCCCCTAGACCTTGTCTACCCAACAGGTCCAATGGTATCACTTAGTTTTTCAAGGTGAGAAATCCAGGTACCAATGACCCCTGAATTGCCTCATCGCACCTTTCTCCTTTTCCCCGATATCCAATTTCACCCACTCTGTCACCAATACTCCACTTGAAAGCCCCAAGGGGTGATCTATTTTGTTTGCTGCTGTATTTCCAGTGTCTACAACAATGCCTGACACTTAGTAGGTACCTACTCAATCGTTTATTGAATGAATTAATCTCTCTTCTCCTCTTTGCTGGCATAAATGTAGTCCAAACCTTATTATCTCTTTGGCAAATCACGTTCATACCCTTTAAACTAAACTTCCTGCCTCTAGAAACTCCAGCTTCTCTTGCCTTCTCTCCAGTCCATCCTATACACCGTGTACCATGAGTTAAATTGTGAATTTTTTTTTTTTGAGATGTAGTTGCACTCTTGTTGCCCAGGCTGGAGTGCAATGGCACAATCTTGGCTCACAGCAACCTACACCTACCGGGTTCAAGTGATTCTCCTGCCTCAGCCTCCCGAGTAGCTGGGATTACAGGCACGCACCACCACCCCGGATAATTTTGTATTTTCAGTAGAGACAGGGTTTCTCCATGTTGGTCAGGCTGGTCTTTTTTTTTTTTTTTTTTTTTTTTTTTTTTCCAGACGGAGTCTCGCTCTGTCCCCCTGGCTGGAATGCAGTGGCGTGATCTCGGCTCACTGCAAGCTCCGCCTCCCGGGTTCCTGCCATTCTCCTGCCTCAGCCTCCCAAGTAGCTGGGACTACAGGCACCTGCCACCGCGCCCAGCTAATTTTTTGTATTTTTAGTAAAGACGGGGTTTCACTGTGGTCTCGATCTCCTGACCTTGTGATCCGCCCGCCTCGGCCTCCCAAAGTGCTGGGATTACAGGCGTGAGCCACCGCGCCCGGCCGGTCAGGCTGGTCTTGAACTCCCGATCTCAGGTGATCCACCCGCCTCGGCCTCCCAAAGAGCTGGGATTACAGGCGTGAGCCACTGCGCACAGCCAAATTGTGAATTTTCTAAAAAAAACAGACCCCAGTATTTTCCTTGGTTCTTCACAGTGTAGCCAGCCTCATTTTACCTCTTTAGCCCACTCTCCTGCCAATTCTTCATTCATAAAATTCCCAATCTTCCCTGCCTTCAAGATACATACTTTTTAAAAATTTCAAATTCCGGCCGGGCGCGGTGGCTCAAGCCTGTAATCCCAGCACTTTGGGAGGCCGAGACGGGCGGATCACGAGGTCAGGAGATCGAGACCATCCTGGCTAACACAGTGAAACCCCGTCTCTACTAAAAAATACAAAAAAAAAAAAAAAAAAAAAATTAGCCGGGTGACGTGGCGGGTGCCTGTAGTCCCAGCTACTCGGGAGGCTGAGGCAGGAGAATGGCGTGAACCCAGAAGGCGGAGTTTGCAGTGAGCTGAGATCCGGCCACTGCATTCCAGCCTGGGCAACAGAGTGAGACTCCGTCTCAAAAAAAAATAAAAATAAAAATTTCAAATTCCAATTGTTCATTGCTGGTATATAGGAAAGCAATTGACTTTTGTACATTAACCTTCTATCCTGTGATCTTGCCGTGATTGTTTATTAGTTTCAGGAGACTTTTTGTATGTGTTTCTATATAGACAATCATGTTGACTGTGAACAAAGACAGTTTTATTCCTCCTTCCCAATCTGTTTAAAGCTGCATTTCCTTATCTGGTCTTAATAGCTAGGATTCTGGTATGATATTAAATAGCAACATGAGAGTAAACATCTTTGCCTTGCTCCTGACCTAGGGTGAAAGCATATAGTCTCTCATCATTAAGTATGATGCAGGTTTTTTGTAGATATTCTGTATCTGATTGATGAAGTTCCCCTCTATTTCTTGTATACTGAACATTTTTTGTTTTTGAACATTTTTTTTTCTTCAGATTATGTTTTTTTCTAACCTTTTAGCATGCTTTATAATTTTTTGGTTGAAAGACAGACATGAGGCATCAGGTAATAGGTAATTAGGCTTTTTTTTTTTTTGAGACAGTCTTGCTCTGTGTCCACAGCTGGAGTGCAGTGGCACAATTTTGGCTCACTGCAACCTCTGCCTCCCAGGTTCAAGCAATTCTCCTGCCTTAGCCTCCCAAATAGCTGGGATTATAGGTGTGCACCACTACACTCAGCTAATTTTTCTGTTTTTAGTAGTGATGGGGTTTCGCCATGTTGTCCAGGCTGGTTTTGAACTCCTGGTGTCAGTGATCCGCTCGCCTCAGCCTCTCAAAGTGCTGGGATTACAGGCATGAGCCACCATGCCCAGCCGGTAACTAGGTTTTAATATGAGGCTTTATATTAATTTGGATAGGAGCTGGGCTGTATTTGAGGTTTACTGTAGCTGTCATTGTTACCATTTTACTTTTTTGTATGTATTTATTTTTACCATTTAAGAAAATATCCAAATAGTTACCATTTTAGTGTTCCTACCAGTCACTGACCAGCAGCCTCTTCTCCCAGTAAGCTGACCTCAATTGTGAGTCTCTGTATTTGCCTGTCTCTCCAGGGTTTTGAGTGGTGGTTTGCCCTGTGACTTTAATTCTTCCATGGATCAAAGAAAAACCATTGATATTCCAATCTGTTCAGTTTTTTTATTTTGCTGTGAGGAGGGATGTGATGACTTCCAAGCTCTTTACATGTTGAAGCTGACACTAAAAGTCACCTACATACTTTTTCAAGTCCTTTCCCCATGTTTTTCTATAAAGCTCAGCTAAAATAACCCTCTTTGGAGCCTTCCCTGACTTCTCTCTCCTAAATGAAGAGCTACTTTCTGTGTGCTCTAGTAGTTGGAGCAAATACAAGGATTAAACTTACTGTCTCTTGGCTCTTTGACTCTTTGGACGCCTGGAGAACACGCATTATGACTCAACTTTGTATTTCTAGCATATGGCATAAATCAATGTCTGTTGAAGGAAAAGGGAACAAAATACTCTTCGCTAACTAAAAACAAAGTACTACTTTTATTTGGCTCATTTCTCCATTTATTGAATAACCACATTTGGAGAGGCATGAAGCACTTAAGTTTTACATGACTACAAAGTTATCACAAATCTCAAACTTTTTAGCCACAGATATTTCACCTCTGTTTAAAGAAAAAGCTTTCAAAACATCTGAGTTAGCTTAATACACAGAGAACCTGAAATATACGGGAACTACATATTTTTAAATGCTTGTACTTCCTGCTCTAATAATGTCTTCTTTAAACGGAATCCAGCATAAAAGGGATTGAAATGTATAAGGTCATGATGCAAATGCTTTGGAGATAGTGAAACTGATCTGCACAACATGGAAAAAGATGTCATGTGCACAGAAGTTCTGCAAGGATTCATTGAGCCATCTGGGCTTCCATGGCTTGTGCTGTCCATTCTGGTGCTGTTTGACTAATTTTCTCCAAAAGGTTGTTCACTTGGAAACAAAGTGATTGGATCTGCTTGTCCCACGTTGGCAGGGCTTCTCGTGCTAAGGGGAAAAAAAATGTACAAAATTAAAATTATTCCTTTGTATTCACAGCAACTGTGAGTTAAAAGATACACACTTTTTACATGCCTATTCTTGGAGCAGTCATGTTCCTTTTAAATATCTAAAAAAAAGAAAAAAATTATTAAAAAAAATAAAAACAATAAATACTCTTTTTTTTTTTTTTTGGAGATAGAGTTGCTCTGTCACTCAGGCTAGACTGCAGTGGCATGATCTCGGCTCACTGCAACCTCCGCCTCCTGGGTTCAAACGATTCTCCTGCCTCAGCCTCCCAAGCAGCTGAGATTACAGGCACCTGCCACCACGCCTGATTAATTTTTGCATTTTTAGTAGAGACAGGGTTTCACCATCTTGGCCAGGCTGGTCTCCAACTCCTGACCTCATGATCCACCCGCCTTGGCCTGCCAAAGTGCTGGGATTACAGGCATGAGCCACCACGTCCAGCCAATAGTTTTATTAGCTTTTAAAAGTCTAAAAATCAGGCCAGGCATGGTGGCTAATGCCTGTAATCCCAGCACTTCGGGAGCCCGAGGCAGGCAGATCACCTGAGGCCAGGAGTTTGAGACCAGCCTGGCCAACATGGCAAAACCCTGTCTCTACTAAAAATAGAAAAATTAAAGAATTAAAAAAAAAAGAAAAGTAAAAATACAAAAATTAGCCGGGCGTGGTGGCAGGCACCTGTAATCCCAGCTACTCAGGAGGCTGAGACAGGAGAATCGCTTGAACCCGGGAGGTAGAGGTTGCAGTGAGCCAAGATCATACCACTGCACTCCAGCTTGGGCGACAAGAGTGAAACTCCATCTCAAAAAAAAAAAACAAAAACAAAAAAAAACAAAAAAACCTCTAAAAAATCTTGGCTAATAAAACTAACCTATTTAAACACAGTTAAGAAAAGTGTTTTTTCTTTTTTTTAATTTCTAGCATTTCAAAAGTACCCAAATTACTGGCATAAAGTATAAAACAAAATAAAACAAAACAAATACATACATATGCATGTTATTACTACTACTAGTGAAACGAAATAAAACCGACTAAGCCATAACCTCAACCACAACAAAAGACTGAGGCTGTCTTTTCATCACCAAGGCTTGCAGATTCATAAGACACTGCCACCTACTGGGGAAAGCAAGTCTATCTACACATTCAAATCCGTACTTGACTGGAGTTAGATAAATATCTTAATATTTAAACTCCTCAAAAAAAGTCACCTTGAATCCACCAGGGTTTTCTCTATACCAGCACTATATAGTTAGAAATAAAAAATTGAGAGGAATGTCCCATTCAAAACAGCACCAAAATTTATAAAAAAGGGCACAGATTTAGTGAAAAAGCAACCTATAAAATCTTTTTTTTTTTTTTTTTTTTGAGACGGAGTCTCACTGTCACCTGGGCTGGAGTGCAGTGGTGCGATCTCACCTCACTGCAACCTCCGCCTCCCGGGTTCAAGGGATTCTCCTGCCTCAGCCTCCTGAGTAGCTGGGACTACAGGCATATGCCACTACGTCCAGCTAATTTTTGTATTTTTAGTAGAGACGGGGTTTCACCATGTTGGTTGGCCAGGATGGTCTCAATCTCTTGACCTTGTGATCTGCCCACCTCAGCCTCCCAAAGTGCTGGGATTACAGGCGTGAGCCACCGCACCTGGCTGCAACCTATAAAATCTTAATAAAGGGCAAAAGATAACTTAAACAGACACAAATCACATTCCCTGGTGGAAATACACAGTAACATAAAAATATCAATCCTTCTCCTTTAATAAATAAATTTAAAGAAATCCCAAAAACAAACCCCCTTTTTTTCTATTTTGTTTTCTAACCAGGCCAAAATTATTAAAGTTAGCATAAAATATTGGTGTTTAAGAATGGCCAAGATAATTCTGAAAATGAAAACCAGTGGTGGAATTGAGGTATATCCATCCAACGGAATGCTCTTTGGCTAAAAAAATGAATGAAGCACTGATTACCTGCCATGACATGGATGAACCCTAAAGATACCATGCTGAGTGAAATCAGCCAAAAGGTCACATGTCACATATTACATGATTCCATTTATATGAACTATCCAGGCTAGGTAAATCCAGAGACAGAAGATGGGTTTGGTGGTTGCCAGAAGCTGGGGGAAGGAAGGAACGGAGAGTAACTGCTTAAAGGGCAAGGGCTTCCTTTGGGAAGATGAAAATGTGAAACTAGACAGAGATAGAGGTTGTGCAACCTTGAAAATGTACTAAAGGCCATTGAATTGTTTACTTTAAAATGGCTATTGTTCTATTATGTGGATTTCCTTCTTTTTTTTCTTTTCTCCGGTAGAAATGGGGTCTTGCTATGTTGCCTAGGCTAGTCTTGAACTCCTGAGCTCAAGCAATTATTCCACCTCAACCTCCCAAAGCACTGGGGTCACAATTGTAGGCCACTGTGTCCAGCCCATGTGAATTTCAATTTAACAAAAAAAAGTAGTGGGAAGCAGGAGTTGCTTTACCAATGCTAAAGTTTATTATAAATTTGTTTATTACCATATTGTTGCAGATCAGTGGAACCAAATAGAGTACAGAAATAGACCCAAACATATATGTGGAACCTAATCAGATATGTCAAAGATCACAATTTAATCAGAAAGGATGTTTTATTTAATAAATGATACTTGGATAATTGGCTATTCACCTAGAAAAAAACTAGACCATAATCTAAAATTATCCACAAAAATGAACTGTAGATGGATTAAATTTCTAAATGTAAAACTATAATATTAGAAAACTTTAGGAAAATGCTAGTTTTATTCCAAGGTAGAAGAGACTTTCTTAATCAATACAGTAAATTAAAAAGCCATAAAATAAAACATTGACCTATTTGAGTGCAAAAAACTTTAAAAATGTGTTTATGTTATGCCTTGTCTTCCAGAAGAAAACCTGACATAATTCGGCCGGGTGCAGTACAGTGGCTCATGCCTGTAATCCCAGCACTTTGGGAGGCTGAGATGGGTGGATCACCTGAGGTCGGGAGTTCAAGACCAGGCTGACCAACATAGAGAAACCCCATCTCTACTAAAAATACAAAATTAGCTGGGCATGGTGGTGCATGGGCATGGTGGTGCGTGCCTGCAGTTCCAACTACTTGGGAGGCTGAGGCAAGAGAATCGCTTGGACCTGGGAGGTGGAGGTTACAGTGAACCGAAATTGAGCCACTGTACTCCAGCCTGGGCAACAAGAGCGAAACTCTGTCTCAAAAAGAAAAAGAAAAAGAAAACCTGACAGAATGGAAAAAAATATTTGTGACACATATTACAGATAAAGTTAAAATTATCAGCCAGGCGCAGTGGCTCACGCCTGTAATCCCGGCACTTTGGGAGGCCGAGGCGGGCGGATCACGAGGTCAGGAGATCAAGACCAGTATATCCTGGCCAACATGGTGAAACCCCGTCTCTACTAAAATACAAAAAATTAGCTGGGTATGGTGGCATGTGCCCATAGTCTCAGCTATTCAGGAGGCTGAGGCAGGGGAATCCTTTGAACCTGAGAGGCAGAGGTTGGAGTGAGCCGAGACTGCGCCACTGCACTCCAGTCTGGCAATGGAGCAAGACTCCATCTCAAAAAGAAAGGAATAAAAAAAAAAAGCCAGACACAGTAGCTCATACCTATAATCCTAGCACTTTGGGAGGCTGAGGCAGGAGGATCACTTGAGGCCAGGAGCTCAAGACCAGCCTGGGCAATACCACAAGACCCCATCTCAAGAAGAAAAACAACTAGCCAGGTGCAGTGGTGCACACCTGTAGTCCTAGCTACTAGAGAGGCTGAAGCAGGAGGACAGCTTGAGCCCAGGAGTTTGAGGCAACAGTGAGCTATGATCATACCACTGCACCTCAGCCTGGGCAACAGAGCGAGACCTTATCTCTTTAAAAAAAAAAAAAAAAAAATCATTATAACAAAAGCTACAGCAAATTGATACTGGGAAGGCCAGAAGGAGAGTTGTGAGGGAAGGGAGGAAACAGACAAGTAACATTAACGCACAGAAGGGGAAATGCTATATTACTCATCATATGCTGTGTTTGTTTATTCAACACTTATTTCTCATTTACAATGTGCCAGACACTGGAACAGATGTTGGATGTACCATGGAAAATAAGACAGACTTAATACTTATCACCAGGAAGCTTAGCTTGGAAACAGAAACAGACATTTAGACAAAGAGTTATACAACTGAAAATAACTAAGATTAATGCTAGGAAGAAATTCAGGCTGACATGAGAACATATAATTTAAAGCCATATCTAATCTGGAGAGCCAGGAAAATCATTACTGATTAAGGATATTCAAATTGAGACAGGGGACAAAGAGAAGATGGATGGAAAGGGGTGAATATTTCAGAATGTTTGATAGGGGGAAGAATTTGCAATGCTGAAAAAAATAAAAAGAAGACTTATGCAAGAGAAAGCTAGAAAGGACCAGGACCAGCTTTGGGGAGACTTTGTATAACTTTGTTCTACAAGCAATGGGGAAGACATTCATTAGGGCGTAAACAAAAGAATAACATGATTTAACCATTTGTTTATTTCTTTTTTATGTTTGCAATTTTTAAAAGAAAATAATCATTCCAGAGGTACTAGGGAACTGGTCTAGAAAGGAGCAATTGTAGCTATGAGAAAGAAAGAGGTTATTTCTCAACACCTGAAGAGGTTATAATAGTAGGGTTCAGAACAGGTTGGTGATAGTAAGAAATGAAGAAAAGAACCCGGTTCAATGGCTCACACTTGTAGTCCCCAGCACGTCAGGGATTTAGGAGGTTGAGGCAGGAGGATGGTTTGAGCCCAAGGATAAGGAATATTGGAGAAAGCTAACAATGCAGTTTTGGGATGGCTGGTTGGTTAGTCGTGGGGGACACATAAGAAGGGAAGATAATAAATTCAGTTTTTGATATGTTCATGCTAAGATGCCGAAGCAATCAGGTAGAAACACCTTAGTAGTAAACCAGAACCATGGGGCTAGGACTTAGAAGATTCACCCCAGAAAGGTAAATGTAGGCATTGTCTACACAGAGGCAGTAACTGAATCAAAGGAAATAGATGAGATTATCCATGGAAATTCAGTAGCATAAGTGGGGAACGGTCTAGGATTAAGTCCTAAGTAACTAGTATTTAAATTTAAAGGTACTACAGATTCTACAAAGATGACTATGAAGGATAGCTGGAGATATAAGAGGAAAAGTAGAATCGGATGGAAGAGATGACAAAAGTCAATGCTGTGGTGGTGGGGAGAAGGTTCAAAAAGTAGTGAGAGATGAACATTATTTGATATGTTGAAAAGTCAAGATGAGATTTGGAAGATATAAGGATTTTCATTAAAATGGGAGAGTCCTGAGGATGTGTAAATATTGATGGAAAGAAGCCAGTAGAAAAAAGGATAAAACCAGACAAAAGTAACTGCTAACCTCAGGTTCCTAAACCAGTGTTTTTTGGTGGGAGGGGAGAGGGAAAGGATCAGAGAAAAGGTCCAAAGCCCGAGTGGAAGAACCAGACAGGGTGACAGGAACCATTCACAGTAAAACACGAAGGAAGAAAAAGATTCACATCTACATCTAAAATTAAAGTGTTTCTACATCTGATAAAGAAGTTAAAATATCAAATTGAATCAGAGAAAAAATAAAAAAACTAAAAAAAGAAATCAAAATACTTCATACTGATGGCTTTTTTCCCCTTTGAAATAGGAAACAAGATTTTCTACTGAGAGTAAATGGGGAGAAAAGTCAGAAATTTAAGAAAAACCAAAACTGAAATAGCCATTGCAAAGTAGGAAAAGGAGTGGACTAGAGAAATGTACCATGAATCCTATGTAGTGCTGAGGACCTGTGACCTTGACTTTAGAGAAGTATCAGCCTGTCTGATGCCTGACTCTCCTCCAGCACAAAAAAGATTATGTTAACTGGAAGAAAACAGAAGAGTCAATGGACCAGAAACTCCAATAAGGTCAAGGAAGAACTGAACTGGGAGTAACGGAGACAGACCACAGACCACTAGAGAAACAAGAAAAAGGTTATGGCCAGAGTGAGATATTTCAAATAAAAATTCTACAAGTGAGCCGGGCGCGGTGGCTCAAGCCTGTAATCCCAGCACTTTGGGAGGCTGAGACGGGCGGATCACAAGGTCAGGAGATCGAGACCATCCTGGCTAACACGGTGAAACCCCGTCTCTACTAAAAAATACAAAAAGCTAGCCAGGCGAGGTGGCGGGCGCCTGTAGTCCCAGCTACTAGGGAGGCTGAGGCAGGAGAATGGCGTGAACCCGGGAGGCGGAGCTTGCAGTGAGCTGAGATCTGGCCACTGCACTCCAGCCCGGGTGACAGAGCGAGACTCCATCTCAAAAAAAAAAAAAAAAAAAAAAATTCTACAAGTGGAACAGTTCTGGGTACAGTAAGGTCCAGGATATAAATGAGGTCGGAATAAGGAGCTGAGAAGGTATTAGACAATGAAAAAGTCAAGGGATCCACTTACCTGTCTGCCTCCATTAGTTTAATGAGTTGCTGAATAGGAAATGCAACTGTCATTTCCATATGCCTGATACATGCCTGCTATGTGGTCAATAAATATTTGATGCATAAATGAATGAACTGATACAACAATTTGAGTTTCAAATTTTTCCTTAACATAGAAAATCCTGCAGTAAGTACATTCATGAATATAATTTTTTTTTTTTTTTTTTTTTTTTTTTGAGACAGAGTCTCGCTTTGTCACCCAGGTTGGAGTGCAGTGCTGCAATTTTGGCTCATTGCAACCTCTGCCTCCTGGGTTCAAGCAATTCTCCTGCCTCAGCCTCCTGAGTAGCTGGGACTACAGGTGCCTGCCACCACACCTGGCTAATTTTTGTATTTTTAGTAGAGACAGGGTTTCACCGTGTTGGCCAGGCTGATCTCAAACTCCTGACCTCAAGTAATCCGCCTGTCTCGGCCTCCCAAAGTGCTGGGATTACAGGCATGAGCTATCATGCCCAGCCTCATGAATATAACTTCTTAAAAATTATTTTAAATTATTTCTTTGGGAAATAAGCTCATTCCAGTAATAAGATTCTGAGTCAAAGGAAACTGTCCAGCATGTTTTAATCATAAATATAACAACAGTTCACTGCTATTTCATTATGACAGAAATACACAAAACCTCTTACTTTCAAAATGAACTATTCCATCAATCTGGTCAATAAATCCATTCATACGTCCTTCTGTTATCATTTGAGATGCTATCTTTTCCGCCTATTGGGGAAAAAAAAAACTCTCTGAAACTTTATCATATCTTTTAGTTATTCACATATGATAAGAGAACTGAAAGCTTCTGGTTTAACTACCATCACTAAACTTTACATATATGTTAATCTGTCACTAGAAGAGTAAATCCTGTAAATCTGGCTATTTCCCAGTTCTTGCTGTGCATAAGCCATTATTTTAAGTTAACTGGGATCTGTTTTTCTTGTGAGATTTTGGACAAGAATATAACTTTACCATTTTTTCTTCTGCTCAAAAGCAAACTATCAATTTTTCTTCTTACTGGGATCCACATCTCAAAAAAACCCAAACAAACTAGTTTTTCTTATTTTATTTCAATTTCCACAGTATTTGCTACCCCAGAAACTCTTTAAAAATTGAAAGGTAGATGGTGAAATTCCAATATAAATTGAAAGGGTTTAAAAGACAATTAA
The DNA here is from genome assembly GCF_024542745.1 of Macaca thibetana thibetana. Classification (NCBI taxonomy): domain Eukaryota; kingdom Metazoa; phylum Chordata; class Mammalia; order Primates; family Cercopithecidae; genus Macaca; species Macaca thibetana. The sequence goes on along the minus strand of NC_065582.1, from coordinate 135,244,080 downwards.
AAGAAAGCAAAAAGTCTGCTACCTAACTCCTGAAGACATACTTAATGTTTACTGTGCATAAGCAAACTGGATTGTGACCTGGTTATTTATTAATTTTGACCATCTTCACAATCAATCAGTCCTGAATAGACTATGACTAGCATTTATTGTTAAAAATATATTCACCTCCAATAGTCTCAGCAAGAGATCATACCTTAAAGCCTCAAGAAGAAAGTCTCTTTTAATGGTAACTTAAACCTTGACTCCCAAATTGTTCTTCCTTTATTGTGTATTGAATGTATACAAGTAAAGGAATTGTTAGAAAATTCTAATTAAAAGTTCATTGTCAGGCCAGGCACAATGGCTCATGCCTGTAATCCCAGCACTTTGGGAGGCCGAGGTAGGAGGATCACTTGGGACCAGGAGTTCAAGACTAGCCTGGGCAACACAGCAAGACCCTGTTTCTTTAAAAAAAAAAAAAAAAAAAAAAAGGCTGGGCGTGGTGACTCACACTTGTAATCTCAGCACTTTGGGAGGCTGAGGCTGGTGGATCACAACATCAGAAATCTGAGATCAGCCTGGCCAACACAGTGAAACCCCATCTCTACTAAAAATACAAAAATTAGCTAGGCGTGGTGGTGTAATCTCAGCTACTCAGGAGGCTTAGGTAAGAGAATTGCCTGAACCTGGGAGGCAGAGGTTGCAGTGAACTGAGATTACACCACTACACTCCAGCCTGGGCAACAGAGCTAGAGTCCGTCTTGGGGGAAAACAAACAAACAAAAACATTAGCCAGGCGTGGTGATGCATAATTGTAGTACCAGCTACTTGGGAGTCTGAGGCAGGAAGATTGCTTGAACCCACGAGTCTGAAGCAGCAGTAAGCTATGATCGTGCCACTGCACTCCAGCCTGGGTGACAGAGCAAGAGCCTGTCTCTAAAAATAAACAAAAAAAAAAACAAATAAACAGACAAAAAATTTCACTGCCAGAGAAAAAGGGATGTGACCCATAACTGCATGACTTTAAAGTTTACAAATTAGCTAAAAGTAAGGTTGATTGCTTAATTTTATTTAAAATCAAGAGAATATTTTGTAAATGATACCTGCAATACTCTCTAAATGTCATTGGTACTTTGTCAGAATTTATATATAGTCAACCAAAACCTAAAACAAACAATAAAATTACATTCCCTAGTAAGTCAGTCAACTTCTTAAGTTAAATCCAAGCATAGAAGCTACAACAGAATAGCCTGGAGCATTACCATATCATTCTCTCAAAAAGATGAAATATTTAAACTTTGAGTCAATCTAGGGCACAAAAAAGTAAGGCATGTATCAAAATCTTAGTCAGAAGTCAAAAACCACTATAAAGTAGATTTAAACAGACACCAAACAAAGACATTCTCAGAAAATGGGTGTCATAACCTGAAACTCCTGAAAGATTTCTATTCTAGGTCATTTGATCACAAAACACAATTTAAAACACCAAAAACACTAAGAGAATTCCACTAAACATACTAGGCCTATTTTAACTTCTAAAGAATTTATTTACATTTACTTGTGGCTTTTAGGTGTAATTCTGTTGTTTCCAACATTTATCTTGTTGGAAGATAACAAATGTTGTTTCCAACATGTATTTTCTTGTTGTTTCCAACATTTATTTTATTTTCTCATTATTTTAATAGTTTCACCTCTTAACTGTTTTTAAAATGTATTGGAATCAAGAAGATACCTTAGCTGCAGGGATCTCTAAAAGAGCTCCAAGTTCTTCAAAGGTAATATTATTATATAATTTGCTTGCAGACAACAAATTGTGTTCAATAACAGCTCTGTCCAAGATGCTGGAACCTTAAACATAAATAAGACAGTTACAAGTTTGAAACCAGTTTTATACTCTAAAAAGATGCATCATTTTTTCTGAAAATTTCCAGGCATGTAATAACTCTGATCAAATTTAATTTCTCTGATCAAAATTTTAAAAGTAGCCAATATATGATGTAGTTTCATTAATGTACAATTAAATAAAAATAACACTTAGCAAATGAATGATTGGCAAGTAATTATTAAGTAAATAGATCTAACGCTTTGGATTTGGAATCTTGCTTCTTTAGGCTATCAAATTCATTAGCTTTTTTTTTGGAGACAGAATTTCATTCTGTTGCCCAGACTGGAGTGCAGTGGCACAATCTCTGCTCACTGCAACCTCTGTCTCCCAGGTTCAAGCAATTCTCATGCCTAAATCTCCTGAGTAGCTAGGACTACAGGTGTGCACCACCACACCTGGCTAATTTTTTGTATTTTTAGTAGGGACAAGGTTTCATCATGTTGGCCAGGCAGGTCTCACCTGGCCTCAAGTGATGCTCCCACCTGGGCCTCCCAATGTGCTGTGATTACAGGCATTAGCTATGGCGCCTGGCCCATTAACTTTTCTTTCTACAAGCATAAACTTTTACTAGCAAGCAGCAGCACAACAATCATGCAACCTGTTCTGCAAGCTTCATAAAGTGATCTCTATTCTTGTGGGCACTCCATGAGCATCAAACCAAGGCAAATGTGAGAAATATCCAGATCCAGACCCAGGACCAGGCTGAGAGATCAGGCATAGAATCCTCTTTTCAGTGAGGTCATACAGTATCTGATAATGTTCCGGACCCAAGGTCCTACTTTGAATGTTATTAGACCACTGGGCTCACCCCATGCTTACATATTTCTGCTGAACATTTAACTACTGTAATGAGTGCAGGGGACAAAATATACTTGGAGACTTCAAGGGAAGTATTCTGAGAACCCCTGTTTCTTACAGTGCCTCACCTTCTCCTTTTCCAGAATTCCACCCGCGATCTGCTAGTATTTCACTTAACTCCTATCTCCCAGTTTACCGTGCTGGTTCCTCCTCCTTTTTCTTCTCTCAAATATTAGAGGGCTTAATTTTGCACCTTCTTCTCTTTTTATCCTACCATCAAAATGCTGATAATGATCAGACACATATCTGTAATCTAAATCTCCCTTTTGAATTCAGACTTATACAGCCAACTACCTAAATATCCAATCCATTAATTTTATAAATATCTCAAATTTAATACGTCCAAAAAAGCAGGCAGGTGCAGTGGCTTACCCCTATAATCCCAGCACTTTGGGAAGCCAAGACGGGAGGACTACTTGAGCCCAGGAGTTCAAGATCAGCCTGGGCAACATGGAGACACCATGTCTCTACAAAAAAATTTAAAAATTAGCAAGGTGTGAAGGCACATGCCTAAGCTTCTGGGGAGGTGGAGGTAGGTGGAAGGATCATTTGAGCCCAAGAGGTTGAGGCTGCAGTGAGCTATGGCATCATGCCAGCCCCAGCCTGGGCAAAAGAGTGATACCCTGTCTCAAAAAGTAAAAAAAAGGCCGGGCGCGGTGGCTCAAGCCTGTAATCCCAGCACTTTGGGAGGCCGAGATGGGCGGATCACGAGGTCAGGAGATCGAGACCATCCTGGCTAACACGGTGAAACCCCGTCTCTACTAAAAAATACAAAAAATAGCCGGGCGAGGTGGCAGCGCCTGTAGTCCCAGCTACTCGGGAGGCTGAGGCCGGAGATATGGCGTGAACCCGGGAGGCGGAGCTTGCAGTGAGCTGAGATCCGGCCACTGCACTCCAGCCTGGGCTACAGAGCGAGACTCCGTCTCAAAAAAAAAAAAAAAAAAAAAAAAGTAAAAAAAAAAAAAAAAAGGACTGCTTAGCCAGGCACAGTGGCTGATGTCTGTAATCCCAGTGCTTTGGAAGGCTGAGGTGGGAGAACTGTTTGAGGCCAGGAGTTCAAGACTAGCCTGGGCAACATAGTGAGACCCTAACTCTACAAAAAATTAAAACATTAACCGGGCATGGTGGTGTGCACCTGCAGTCCCAGTTACTTTGTTCTAGGCTGCAGTGAGCCATGATTGCCCCAGTGCACTCTAACCTGGACAACAGAGCACAACTATAACTAACAAAAGAAAAACTTCTCTCCTCAGTCTGTTCTTCTCCCAGTCTATCCCATGTCAAAAAGTAGTACAGCAGGCAGAGGGGAGGCAAGAATAAGGAGTTATTGTTCAATAGGTACAGAGTTTTAGTTTGGGAAAATGTAAAAGTTCTGGAGATGGATGTCGGTGATGGTTGCACAATGTGAAAGTACTTAATGCCACAGAACTCCACATGTTAAAATGGTGATTTTTATGTTATATATATTTTATCACAATTTTTTTTAACAAGGTCATACACTGTCACTGAAACTGGAGTGCCATGGGGCAATCACAGCTCACTGTAACCTTGACCTCCTGGGCTCAACCAATCCTCCCACCTCAGCCTCCCAAGTAGCTAGAACCACAGGCATGTACCACCATCCCTAGCTGTTTTTCTTTACATTTTGTAGAGATAAGGCCTCACTATGTTGCACAGGTTGGTCTGAAACTCCCAGGCTCAAGTGATCCTCCCGCCTTAGCCTCCCAAAGTGCTGGGATTACAGGCATGAGCCACCATGCCCAGCCATAATATATATATTTTTAAGCAGTACAGCAGTATACCCAGTTAAAAGGACTGTATCGCTGGGCACTGTGGCTCACGCCTGTAATCTCATCACTTTGGGAGGCTGAGGCAGGCGAATCACCTGAGGTCGGGAGTTCGAGATCAGCCTGAGCAACATGGAGAAACTCCATCTCTACTAAAATTACAAAATTAGCCGGGTGTCGTGGCGCATGCCTGTAATCCCAGCTACTTGGGAGGCCGAGGTAGGAGAATCACTAGAACCCGGGAGGCAGAGGTTGTGGTAAACCGAGATTGCACCATTGCACTCCAGCCTGGGCAACAAGAGTAAAACTCTCTCTCAAAAAAAATAAAAAATAGGCCAGGCATGGTGGCTCACACCTGTAATCCCAGCATTTTGGGAGGCCAAGGTGGGTGGATCATGAGGTCAGGAGATTGAGACCATCCTGGCTAACATGGTGAAACCCCGTCTCTACTAAAAATATAAAAAAATTAGCCGGGCATGGTGGCAGGTGCCTGTAGTCCCAGCTACTCAGGAGGCTGAGGCAGGAGAACGGTATGAATCCAGGAGGCGGAGCTTACAGTGAGCCAAGATTACGTCACCTGGCCACTGCACTACTCTAGCCTGGGAGACAGAGCAAGACTCCATCTCAAAAGAAAATTAAAAAAAAAAAATTTTTTTAATTTAAAAAATAAAAATAAAAAAATAAAAATAATTCCTCTTTTTTTATGAGGAAGTGTTATATAGAATTATTATTAAAAGACAGCAAGATGCTTCTAATTTAACATGATGTTCACTAGTCTGTACCTAAACATTGACTACCATATACACATAAGCCATGATCATTACCATCAGCTGTAGTTGCTTTTTGGTGAGGCATCAGCATGGCGGCAAATTCTTGAAGCTGATTTCCTCTGATGATCCTATCTAGGTACATTTTCTCTAGGATCCCATAGGCAGCAAGTTGCTGGCACCTTTCATCCTTAAAAAGAGTAGCTAGCATCCGAGAACGCTGCTGTCCTAAGAGAAATAAATGAGCATCAAATTTCACAATGTTATTTTCACAATGTTTCTTTAGGAAAAAAAAAATCTATCTTATGACCCCATTTTTGTCTACTAAATATACAGCCAGTACTCATTATTCATGGTAATCATGGTCTGCAGTCACTGATGACACTGAATTATCAAGTACTAAACTGCTGCTCCTATGGGAATAAAGGTTAGGTTCCTGTGAGCATCTGGTCACAACATCTTCATCAACGAATTAATCTGTAACCTTGTTTTATGTGTGTTTCTGTTTAGAGACATCCTATTTAATATATATATTGTTGATTCATTAACATTGAACTCACGGCCAACACTATAAATCACACCTAAATGAAGCTATCTAACACACGAATTTTCTCCATAGGGCACTTAAGACCACCCCCCAGAGAGCACTATGGCTGCGTGCCATTGTAAACAGCAAAATCACTGAAAACAGAACAAAAGTGTGAAAAACATGATCTGAAACAGACCATGAGAAGGATATTTGTGTACGGTATAAAAGTAAAAAAACAAGCAGGGAATCTACATGTTCAACCTCAGGTGGAAACATGCCAGGACATTCAAATGTTTTGCCACCCTGCACATATCTGCAAATGACAGTGGAAGTGCTGCAAGTATTGACTTTGGGGTTATGAATAAATTTTATAATTCAGAAACATGGAATCCACAGACAAAGAAGAGCAACTATATAGTCATACATGAAGAATTTCAGGCCAAAATGTTACAAGCGGTTGGAAGAACAGGTGATTTCTATTTTCCTTTTCTTATTTGTACTTCTACAATAAACATTCATTATTTCATTAATAAAAAATTTATGAAAGATGAAAAAATATTTATCTGATACGGAGACTTAATATTCATAATTTCAATTTATATTTTCAAGGAACTTTAGTGACAACTGATAACAATAAAAAAATCAAACTCACGAAAATGATCCTATCAACAACCTTTTTCTTTTTAAATATATTTCTAGTTCTTTATACCAAAACAGCCTAACCACCCAGAAGCAATGAGCATATCTAATGTCCAAATCTTGGTAGCCCATTAAAAAGAACTAGGGATCCTTGAAAAATAGCTGATTTCAAGTCTGAGGCAGGCAAAATACAAGATAAATCCAAGTCACCTTTTTCTGCTAATTCGCAGGGAAGTATTCAAAGGTTAATGGGGCCATGTCAAAAAGACATAACTGGCCAGGCACAGTGGCTCATTCCTATAATCCCAGCACTTTGAGAGACCAAGATGGAGGGATTGCTTGAGGCCAGACTACCCTGGCCAACATAGCAAGACCTCATCTCCATTAAAAAAAAAACAAAAAAGGCATAACCTAGTCATGTTTGAGGAACAATTTGAACATCAAAAAGAGTAACAATTGTTAATTGTCATACGCTGAATAAATAAAAAGCTGTGTCAAATATACAAGAATGTTCATAGCAGTACTATTCCTAGCAGCCAATAAGAAATTAGGATAAATGAATTGTGGTATAGTCATACAATGAAATACTATATAACAAGGAAAATGAAGAAAGTACAAATACACATAGCCATGGATAAACTTCATAAAATTGAGCAAAAGAAGAATGAATACACTATATGATTTCATTTATATAAAAAAAAATAAGACGGCTAATATATACTAGTGATTATTCTTGTAGGGTTAGGAGTTGGGGCTAGTGACTTGAAGAAAGCATAAAGAAGGCGGAGTGTTGGTAACATCTTGTTTCTTGTTCTGGATGCTTGTTACATGGAGGTGTTCAGCTTGTGAAAATTCATCAAGCTGTATACTTTTCATATGTGTACTTTTCCTGTGTGCATATCATACTAACAGAAAATAAGCAGGAAAAAAGTACAAAGTAAAAAGTTCAAAATAAAAGTTAAAAAAGGAAGAAAAAAGTTCATGCAGAAGAATAGAATGAGCAAATCACCATTTTGTAACATACAATGTAATGAATGACCCAAGCAAGGATTATTACTATTATTATTATTTTTTATTTTTCGAGACGGAATTTCGCTCTTGTTGCCCTGGCTGGAGTGCAATGCCGCGATCTCGGCTCACTGCAACCTCCGCCTCCCGGGTTGAAGTGATCCTCCTGCCTCAGCCTCCTGAGTAGCTGGGATTACAGGCATGTACCACCACACTCAGCTAATTTTGTATTTTTAGTAGAAACGAGGTTTCTCCATGTTGGTCAGGCTGGTCTCAAACTCACAACCTCAGGTGATCCGCCCACCTCGGCCTCCCAAAGTGCTGGGATTACAGGCGTGAGCCACCGCCCCCGGCCCCAAGCAGGGATTCTTAATGGATGCTAACTTATTATGTAAAAGGAAGTAGAAAACAGAATTTTTAACGTCATAGAATGCAAAAAGCTTATTGATATGGTTTCAGATTCCACATTGCAACTAACCTGTAAGAAACTATACCATCTGTCAAGTATAGTATCAAAGAATATCCACAATTACCTGAAAATGAGATTAAAATGTGCTTGTCTTTTCCAGCTACACATCTGTGTGAGGCTGAATTTTCTTCATATACTTTAACTAAAATAACCTATTCAAACGGAGTGAACGAGGAAGTGCCTATAAGAATTGAGCTGTTTCGGTCAAGCGCGGTGGCTCACACCTGTACTCCCAGCACTTTGGGAGTCCAAGGCGGGTGGATCACAAGGTCAGGAGATCGAGACCATCCTGGCTAATATGGTGAAACCCGGTCTCTACTAAAAAATACAAAAAATTAGCCAGGTGCGGTGGTGGGCAGCTGTAGTCCCAGCTACTCGGGAGGCTGAGGCAGGAGAATGGCATGAACCTGGGAGGCTGAGCTTGCAGTGAGCCAAGATTGCACCACTGCACTCCAGCCTGGGCAACAGAGCCAGACTCCGGAAAAAAAAAAATTTTTTAATGCAAAACAATTCCATTCCCAGTAACATTTTTTGCTTAGAAAAATATAATTGTTTTTCATAAAAGTATGTCATTTATGTTTACATGTAAAGGGTCTATTATTGCTACTTTAAAATAAATTAATAAATTATCTTAAATTACTCATTTAATTTCTAACAATCAGTAGATAGAATCTACATAAACAAGAGCTTTTGGGTTCTCAATACTTTTTCAGAGTGTAAAGGGGTCCTGACACCAAGAAATTTGAGAACCTAAAGTACTGAAAGAAAACATTGAGGGATTTAAAATGACATATAATTTCAGAGTAGGGAAGACTTTTCTAAGCAAGTCAACAAAACTTAGAAGCCATTAAAGAAAGATTAATAAATGTAATTAAGTAAACATTAAAAGGTTCTGCATGGGAAAAATGTCATAAACAAAACCAAAAAGATGACAAGTTATGAAAAATTTTAATTTTCCTTTATATCTAAAGAGCTTTCACAAGTCACCAAGAAAGGACAAACAACTCAAAAAATGGCCAATCAACATAAATGTATAATTCACTCAATAAAGAAATACAGATTTTTCAACAATGTTTTTAAACATACAAAAAATGCTCAAGAGCTTTTGTAAATACAAATTAAAACTAAAGTGAGATATGGTTTTTCATCTACCGGATCAGAAAAGATAAAAGAATGTGGTAATATCTGTGTAAGAAATCAGGTGCTCATGAATATTTTTGTTTGGAGTGTAATAGTACAGGGCAATGTGTAACGTCTATCAAAAATTCAAAAGTATGTACCTTTGAATCCAGAAAGTTAACCTATACATATATTCATACATGTGCATAATCACTATAGTGTTGTGATTGACTAAATGAATTATGATAAAGCCAGACAACAGAAAATCAAAAAGAATGAGTTATATGTACTGACATGTAAAGATCACAATGATGTATACAGTTACAATAAAAAGGCAAGTTGCAAAAGTGTGTATATGCTACCATTTGTATTGAAAGAAATGTAAGAAACCAGTAAAAGTTCTTTAGAAAAAGAAGTAGTACCATGTTCATGTACTGCCTTTTCAGTAACAAAAAATAAAATAAATAAGATTACTAGTCTATAAAGAATAAAATGGGATGGGTGTGGTGGCTCACACCTGTAATCTCAGCACTTTGGGAAGCCAAGGCAGGTGGATCACATGAGCCCAGGAGCTCAAGACCAGACTGGGCAACATGAAGAAACCCCATCTCTAGAAAAATACAAAAAATTTAGCCAGGCATGGTGGTGTGCACCTGTAGTCCCAGCTACTTGGGAGGCTGAGGTGGGAGGATCACTTGAGCCCAGGAGGTTGAGGCTGCAGTGAGTAGTGATTGCACCACTGCACTCCAGCCTGGGTGATAGAGTGATTTAAGAAAAGCTATGGTTTAGAATTAGCATTTCCTCTTAACACTCATTCTACTTCATAAGTGATTTACATGCTATAATTCAGTAAAAAGAACAAACAATATTTGTTACATGTATTGAAGAAAAGGATAAATGTCAGGTCTAAAACTGAGACTTGAAGGTTAAAAAAAAAATCAAAAGCAGTGTATTATCATTTCATCAATCTACAGATTTTAATTTTTGTTTCACTCTGCACAATTCTCACTTAAGTTGATATCCACTTCTTTAGTGAAATTTTAGAACTTTACATTATCTCTTTTAACTATTCTTTTTTTTTTTTTTTTTTTTTTGAGACGGAGTCTTGCTCTGTCACCCAAGGTGAAGTGCAGGGGCGCGATCTCAGCTCACTGCAAGCTCCACCTCCTGGATTCACACCATTCTCCTGCCTCAGTCTCCTGAGTAGCTGGGACTACAGGCACCCGCCACCATGCCCGGCTAATTTTTTGTATTTTTAGTAGAGACGGGGTTTCACTGTGTTAGCCAGGCTGGTCTCAATCTCCTGACCTCGTGATCCGTTACAGGTGTGAGCCACCGCACCCAGCCCTCTTTTAACTATTCTTAACACATGTGCATAATAGACTGATATGAGCATATTAAATTATTTTAACAAATCATTTTATTTCTGTTTTTGTTTAAACACTTAAACTACATTTACCATAATTGTATTACAAAGACATCCCTTTGAAGAATAGTTCCTTGCTAAATTTTCCAACAGTAACCAACCTAAAGTTATTAAGCAAAGATAACTGTTCATTTAAGTATAAATTATTACATGTTTACCTGCTGAAGCTAAGATCGTACAGTGCAAAGCATGTTTTAAGGCCTCTAGTCTTTCACTTTCGTGGACTATTGTCTTGTAAGAGAGTTCATTGTACCTTTGTGCAGCTTCAATGAATTTTCTTCTATAATCAAGAACACGTGCATAGCATACCTACAGAAGGAAAATGTTTCAATTAGGCGACAAATTAAAAAGCGAGAGTTGAAAAAAAAAAAAACAGAGAAACAATTTCTAATATTTCAGAGCATCTATCAGATGTTCTGGAATATCTTAGTATGTCACAATTCTCCAATACAAAATTAATTCCAAATCAACTTATCTGTTACCTTATAATGTATCTGTAATTGTTCATTGGTTGATTCATTCTGAAGCAACGATGCTCTATTTATGTAAGCCTCCGCCTGGACTGGATCATCATCCTCCAGATATAGCCTAGCAATCTTCAAGTAAGTCTCCAGTTTATAATCTACATTGTACTGTCTAGGATGTAACAGAAAAACACATAATGACTCAATATTTTGTCAAGAAAATTTTAGGAATAATAGAAGATATGTTGTTTTTTCCTCATATATATTCTAGTACCGTAAGGGAATCAAACTTTTTACTGCATTACACAAAAACTAAAAAGTTTTATTGAATTTTTATTATCATTAATCACATTATATCTTAGCTGCTTTTAATCCTCAATCTCACAAGCTAAAAGCTAAAGAACAACTGCTCAGTTTAGGGGTATATCATATATGACTAGTGGGACAACCTTCCTAGAAAATAATTGGGAAATATGCTCTCCAACCATCCTTTGAATCCTTTAAAATGCATATACCCTTAACCCACCATACATTTACCTTTAGAAAATAAATCCTAAGGCCAGGTGTGGCGGTTCATGCCTATATTTCCAACACATTGGGAGGCCTAGGTGGGGGGGATCACCTGACGTCAGGAGTTCGAGACCACCCTGACCAACATGGTAAAAACACAAAATATTAGCCGGGCATGGTTGGCACACACTTGTAATCCCAGCTACTCGGGAGGCTGAGACAGGAGAATTGCTTGAACTCAGGAGGCAGAGGCTGCAGTGAGCCAAGATCGTGACATTGCACTCCGGCCTGGGTGACAGAGTGAGACTTAGTCCCAAAAAAAAAAAAAAAAAGAAATCCTAAAAAGATAGCCAGATAGCCAGGGATGTGCATACATATGCATATAAAAGGATATTAATTTGTTAAATTATTTATAAATATCTATGCTAGGAAAAAAAATGGAAATCACCCATTATGATATTATTGGTGATCAAGTTGTGGTGCATAAAAATGGTAGAATACAAGGCTGGGCATGGTGGCCCACCTATAATCCCAGCACTTTGGGAGCCCGAGGCAGGCAGATCACGAGGTCAGGAGTTCAAGACAAGCCTGACCAACATGGTGAAACCCCATCTCTACTAAAACACAAAAATTAGCTGGGCATGGTGGCACACATCTGCAGTCCCAGCTACTCGGGAGGCTGAGGCAGGAGAATAGCTTGAACCCGGGAGGCGGAGGTTGCAGTGAGCCGAGATCATGCCATTGCACTCCAGCCTGGGCAACAGAGCGAGACTCCATCTCAAAAAAAAGAAAGGTAGAATACTGTATAATTATAATCTAGTCACTATGTATTTTTCCTAAGTGAAAAAACTGGATAAAACAGTATGTAAAACACTATTAAAATGTATTTCGATACACATATATCAAAATAGTAATAGCAATTATCTGTGGGTAGTAAGATTATAGGTGGTTTTCATTTTCTTCTTCATCTCAGTGGTCACATTTTATGCCAGGAATGTATAACTAAAGACCTCACATAATTCAAAACTCACATGAAACAAGATTAATCCTAACAGAAAAATTAATCCTATTTACCTGCAAGAGTGGTGCCACCATATGGCAAGAACACAGAGTTTATAATTCACTTGGCCCCAGATTTGAAAATAATTCTATACTTTACTGATTTGGGGGGGATGGAGAATGGGAGGAGAGATTTATGCAAATTTAATTTTTGCATATATTAATATTCTGTACTTTTTTCCATTCATAATTCAAATATACATTGCTTGCCACGTACAGCACTATATTCTTGAATTTTCCAATTTTTTGCCAAGTGTAACTATTATATCAATTACTTTTTTTTTTTTTTGAGATGGAGTCTCGCTCTGTTCCCCAGGCTGGAGTGCAGTGGCGCCATCTCGGCTCACTGCAAGCTCTGCCTCCCGGGATCATGCCATTCTCCTGCCTCAGCCTCCTAAGTAGCTGGGACTACAGGCGCCCGACACCGCGCCCGGCTAATTTTTTTTGTATTTTTAGTAGAGACGAGGTTTCACTGTGGTCTCGATCTCCTGACCTTGTGATCCGCCCGCCTCGGCCTCCCAAAGTGCTGGGATTACAGGCGTGAGCCACCACGCCCAGCCATCAATTACTTTAATAATCAGAATGAATCATTTTTTGAAAGAAAAAGTTCCCATTTATCCAAAGTCTACATTTAGTTACTTTAACTTGTTTAGAAAACCAATGACATTTTTATCTCTTTGGTTTACTCACAGATAAGGATAATGCTACAGTACTACTAAAATGACAATTATGACCACTGTAAAAAACAATATCTAATTTTATATTTATTTCAGCTACCACTGAAAAGAAATCAATTGCCCTGTGCTAGGGAGAAAATACAAGGTAAAGAATAAGACGAAAGCAATCAAGAAAGCCCAGCTTTTTCAAACTACCAAATTATCAAGGGACCTTGAAATGCAAAATTCAGCATCTACATATGAAGGCTTTTTTACAAACTGGCTGCTTTTTCAAGGAGCATCATTGCCTAGTAACTTCATAAATAATGCACAAAAGGCAAGATGTCTGAAGCAGTGTCTGCCTCACTATCGCAAATATTAATGAAGAACAAAAAAAGAATTCCTCCTTCACCTGGTAAAGGAGTAGAAAGGCAGATGAAGATATTTTTAAGTCCTTCACAGTTGGTACCGTTTTATACTTGCCAACTTGAAGAGGAAGTGTTTTCAATACAATAACCAATAGTCTCACATCTTTCATCCTCATACAATATACTTAGGAGAAATGTTTCATAAAGAAGTATAAATTTTAAAAAATATATACATCAAGAGGTAAGACTGGTTGAATAAGAGTTATAAACCATCTTTTTTTTTTTTTTTGAGACAGAGTCTCACTCTTGTCACCCAGGCTGGAGTGCAGTGACAAGATGTCGGCTCACTGCAACCTCCGCCTCCTGGGTTCAAGCGATTCTTGTGCTTCAGCCTCCCTAGTAGCTGGGATTACAGGCACACACCACCACACTTAGCTAATTTTTGTATTTTAGAAGAAACAAGGTTTCATCATGTTGGCCAGGCTCGTCTCAAGCTCCTGACCTCAGGTGATCTGCCCACCTTGGCTTCCCACAGTGCTGGGATTACAGGCATGAGCTACCACGCCCTGCCATCTTAATTTTTTAAAACTGTTTTTCTACCTCATTTTCTCTAGTATCTCAAACCCAACAATCCTTGAACCCACTGTGCCCTCCAAACCACTTACCCCTTACATGTCACTGCCTTTCCCCATAAAGGCCTCACTTTCCTCTTTACCTAGCCTAACTCCTATGGTCACTCACTCATTGTAATCACTTGTAATCATTGAATTGCATAGGCACTCATCTCCCTTGTCCCTCTCTTGCTGTCATACTTGTTGGGCAAAAATCGTAACTGTGGTTAAACCTAATTGTTTGCTCACTCCCTTCCTGCACTCATATAGCTGAAATGTGATGGGAAAAAGCAGCAAATCAAATTTTTTTTTGAGATGGGGTCTCAGTGTGTTGCCCAGTCTGGGCTCAAATTTCGGGGCTCAAGGGATCCTCCCACCTCTGCCGAGACTGAGGCTTGTAGCTGGGACTATAAGCACGAAGCCACTGTGCCCAGCATGACTGATCTAATTTTAATCATTATGACCTTTAACAAGTCCTTAATGTTGCCAAGTTTACATGCTGAGTCCATTCATTGTCCCACTCTCCTAAGGGGATTACTTCTCACACTATTGTCTCTCTTCAACCTCACACTCCACCCCCATCCACCATTCCAGCTGATGTCTCTGATTTCAACTTCCTTAAGAATATTGAAGCAAGGCTGGGCATGGTGGCTCACACCCGTAATCCCAGCACTTTGGGAGGCCAAGGCAGGTGGATTGCTTGAGCCCCAGAGTTTGAGACCAGCCTGGGCAACACGGTGAAACTCCGTCTCTACTAAAAATACAAAAATTAGCCAGGCGTAGTGGCGTGCACCTGTAGTCCCAACTACTTGGGAGGTTAGGAGATGGACGTTGCAGTGAGCTGAGATCACGCCACTGACTACAGCTTGGTTGACAGAGCCAGAACCTCTCTCGAAACCAAAAGCCAACAAGAAAAGAATACTGAAGCAATGCAATGAAAGAGTACTTGCAGAAATTCCATGACAATATCACTAATATGTCTACAGACATTTTTATTGTCACAACTAGGAACAGCAGTACTATTGGCATCCAGCAAGCAGAGGACTGGTGCTGCTAAAACATCCTGCAATACACAGGACAGCCCCCACAACAAAGTATCTAGCCGAAAATGCCAGTAGTGCTGAGGCTGAGAAACTCTGCCACAGATGAACTACCCATATTCCTATCTAAAGCCTATCCCTCTGCTAGATTCCTTCCTCTCGTCTACTCCTGCAAGAATCCTCTCCCCAATTCCCCTACATCAAATTTTTGCTTTCTACTGGATCATAAAAGAAAAAGTAATCCCTTAGCTTAACAACTGCTGTCATCTTCTACCCTGTTTTTTTGCTACGTTTTTTGAAAACTCCCCCACAGGGTGGCCCATACTCACTATCTCTAAATATTCTCTTCCCATTCTCTCTTAAACCATGCAGTCAGGCTCTCGCTATCATTTCACAAAAATCAGCTCATTAAGGTTCAGTGGTTTCTACACTATTAATGCCAACAATTAACCTGTACTCCTTATCTTACTTGACCTATTAATGCCATAGCTCATCACCTGCCCCTTGACACATTTTCCTCATTTGGCTTCTAGGACACCACCCTCCACAGTATTCTGATTTCCTTCTTACCTCAATGGATAATCCTTCTCATTTGCTACATCTTCCCCCAGGCCCTGACCTCTTAACGTAGAAGTGCTCCAGGCCTCAGTATACTCAGTCCTTTGGTCTATCTACATTCCCTCCTTTGGCCATCTCATCCAATCTAATGGCTTTAAATTCCATCTATATGTCAATGACTCCCAAATATGTATATCTAGCCCAGATATCTCTTCTAATCTCCAGACTAATATATTCAACTCCTTACTACATATTTCTACTTGGATATTATATGCCCAAAATGAAACTCTTAATATTCCCTACAAGACTATTCTTCCCTACTCCAACTTTCCAATTGCTCAGGCCAAAAATCAGGACTTATCTTGACTTTTTGCACACTCTACATACAAGCCATTAGGAAATCCTTACTCTACCTTAAAAAACATATCTAGAATACTTCTCACATCCATCTTATCTGTGGTACTGTATAAGCCTTTTTTAAAAAAGACAGGGTCTTGCTTTGTGCCCCAGGTGGGAGTACAGCGGTGCGATCATGGCCCACTGCAGCCTCAAATTACTGGGTTCACACAATCCTCTCGCCTCAGCTTCCCAAGTACCTGGGAGTATAGATGCATATCACCAGGCCCAGCTAATTTAAAAAAAAAAAAAAATTTTTTTTGTAGGGATGGGGGGCAGTCTCACTATGTTGCCCAAGTTGGTCTCAAACTCCTGGGCTCAAGCAATCCTCCCGCCTCAGCCTCCCAAGTAGCTAGGACTATAGGCATGTGCCACCATGCCCAGCTTTTTCTTTCTTTTTTCTTTTGTTGGTGGAGATAGGGTCTAGCTATGCTGCCCAAGCCGGTCTTGAACTCCTGGGCTCAAGCAATCTTCTCCCACCTCAGCCCCCCAAAGTGCTTGGACTATAGGCATGAGCCACTGTACCTAGTCTCATAAGCCTCTTAACTAATATCCCTACTTCTATCACTGCTTGCCTACAGTTTATTCTCAACCCAGTAGTGAGAGTAACTATTTAAAACAGAAATCAGATCATTTCACTGTTCTGTTGACAATTCTCCAATGGTTCCCCCTCATTTCACTTAGTGAAAAGTCAAATTCCTTATAATGGCTTATAAAACTCCACATAACCTGGTCCCCAGTACTCTCTGCTCTCATCCCTCATCTCTTGCCCCTTTGCTCACTCTACTCTATCCACACTGGCCTCCTTGCTCTTATTAAGAAAACACTTCAAGCTTGCTCCCATCTTAGGGCCTTTGCACTAGCCCTCCCCTCTAAGAGTATCTAGTGATGATATTCGGCCAGGTGCAGTGGCTCAAACACCTGTAATCCCAGCACTTAAAAGAGGCTGAGGTAGGCGGATCACTTGAGGTCAGGAGTTTGAGACGAGCCTGGTTAATGTGGTGAAACCCCATCTCTAGTAAAAATACAAAAATTAGCCACATGTGGTGGTGCGTGCCTGTAATCCCAGCTACTTGGAAGGCTGAGGCAGGAGAATCGCTTGCACCAAGGAGGCAGAGGTTGCGGTGAGCCAAGATCATGCCATTGCACTCCAGCCTGGGCAACATAGCAAGACTCCGTCTCAAAAAAAAAAAAAAAAAAGTATCTGGCAATATTCTTTCCTCAGATCACTCATAGCTACTCCCTTACCTCCTTCAAGTCTTTGATAAAGTGACATCAGGGCCACCCTACTACCCCAATCACCCTATTTAAATATACATACAACCTGTCCCTGCTTTGCCCCCTTACTTTTCTTCACAGCACTTATCACCTTCTAACACACTACAAATTTTTGTATTTGTTTCCTGTACTAGAATGTAAGAAAAAATATAAGTGAGCGATTATATACATCCTATATATAGTCATCCAATATCCACTATTTACTATACTTTTGTCCTGTTTCCAAAGGAATTCCCACCAACACTTGGGCTGCATTTCTCCAATCTTCTTCTTTCTCATATATAGATGCAAGATGCTGTCTTATGGAAGCAACCTGGAATAACAAGTATACATGTCAAATCATTTCAACTGACATTAGTAACTAATTAAAATAAGTAGGAAAATTATTCTAAAGTGGCAACTCAACATACTAAGCTGCCAAATAAATAGTAAAAGTTTATCGAGACCACCCAAGTTTTCCTATGAATTTTGCATTTACAGAATATCAAAGTAGTGAACTGAAGCAACACATTTCTGCAATGTGGATTATGGCAAAATACTGTAGTTTAAATGTTAAATTTAGCTTGTATGCTCCTGCATACACGATGCTGGAGTTTTCCTGTTTTCAGCTGAAATACCACTTTTACTGATTTTAAAAAATTGTCCAGAGAGCAATATTTGGTTCAGAAAATCAAGTTTTACTTTATAAGCAAATGTCAGTTAGAGTTGTAACATCCTAATATTTACTTGATTTTGCATCAAAAAATGCTGTTTGGCACAAAGTTTTGTCAAAAATGAAACTGGATGATTATCTCCTTTAAGGATTTAATAATATCAGATTCTCAGAATAACTGCTCAAGTTTAAAAACCACTGCTCTAGATTTTTACCTGCTCCTCAAATGAAATGACTCTAGGCTGGATCTTTTCCAAGGTGAAGTGATAGATTTCTTTGGCTGTGCTATCAGGCAAGTTAGGGAGATGTGTGCAAAAATCAGTCAGCAACTGCCGCGAGATCACAAGACTGACATTCTCATTTACCACTTGTTAAAAAAAAAGATAAGAAAACATGAGATACTGATAAAGTGTCCTTAAACAATCAACCTTTACTTAAAATTAATACTAACAACAATCTATATTAGTGCAGCCTTCAATGCATTATTCAAGGATTTCCATACCCCTATCATTTTATATTACATCATGAGTTTTCCTTATGCTGAATTACTTGATTACACAATGACTACACAAAAACAGTAAAAATAGGCCGGGTGCAGTGGCTCACGCCTATAATCCCAGCACTTTGGGAGGCCGAGGCGGGAGGATCATGACGTCAGGAGTCTGAGACCAGCCCGACCACCATGGTGAAACCCTGTCTCTACTAAAGATACAAAAAAAAATTAGTCAGGTGTGGTGGCAGGCGCCTGTAGTCCCAGCTACTCAGGAGGTTAAAGCAGGACAATCGCTTGAACCTGGGAGGCAGCGGTTGCAGTGAGCCGAGATCGCAGCACCATAGTCCAGCCTGGGCGACAGAGCTAGACTCTGTCTCAAAATAAATAAATTATTTAATTAATTAAAAAATTTTAAAAACCAGCAAAAATAACATAACTTTTCTAAGAAACATAAATAATTGAAAAAAATTTTTAAAAGCTGATAATTTTATCTTATTTTTCTACAAAGTGAAGGCACAAAAACATCTATATTTTTATTTATGTGCTTATATCACACCTTGTTCCAAAAAGGAGTTAAAAAAAAAACAGTAAAATAATTTTCATGAAATTTAAATAAGGCAAGTGCTGCCGGTACAGTTATTGCCACTTATACTTTCCCAATAAAAACAATAAATAAGAACTTCAGTGAGCACTAGATGTACTGACATTATTTATAAACATTTACGAGGTATTATTTTATGTGATTAAGCTCTGGAGCCACACTGCTTCTACCACTACTGATTATACGGCTTCAGACAAGAAACTTAACTTGTCTGTGCTTCTGTTTCCTTATCTGTAACACCTATTTCATAAGGTTATTATGAAGCTTAAATGCAATAATATACACAAAGTACTTTAAACAATACCTGGTAGATAGCACTGAATAAATGTTACTATTGTAACTATTACTATCATTTTAAATGCATCATCCTTCTGAACCATTGCTTATTCAAGTCTTAAAGCAGCAGTTACTAGGAAAATAAGTGATCCAAAAACTGTTCAGTTGATGTAAATGATTTTAACAGTAGACTGCTTTTCTTGGTGGATTACTGGATTGAAAGCTTATACAAAGATCAAAGTATGTATGTATGTATGTATGTATATGTTTTTTCATTGTTTTTTTGAGACCGTCTTACTGCTGCCCAGGCTGGAGTACAGTGATGCAACCTCAGCTCACTTCAGTCTCGACCACTGGGGCTCAGGCAGTCTTCCCACCTCAGCCTTCCAAGTAGCTGGGACTACAGGCATGTACCACCATGCCAGGCTAACTTTTGCACTTTTTTGTAGAGACGAGATTTCTCCACATTGTCCAGGCTGGTTTTGAACTCCTGAGCTCAAGTGATCTCTTGGCTGGGTGCCATGACTCATACCTGTAATCTCAAAAAAAAGTGCTGGGATTACAGGCATGAGCCACAGTGCCCAGCCAAGATCGAAGTTTATAAAAAGCACTATTCTTCTGCTACTATAGTGCAATGTTCTCAATAAACCACTCCTAACAATTTTTTCAAAACCATTGCTGGTTTATCTCACACTGGAGGCCATGATTTTTTAAGTCTGTAACCTTTTAAGTTTTAAGGCAGTAACTTTTTAAGGCAGTTGTAATTAATTAGCTTATCACATATTAATTGGAATTCATTATTGGGTAATACTGGATGTGACTGAGAAAACAGTTTCATTACAAGTGTCATTAGGCATTTAAGTTACCATACAAGCTGGTATTACTCAGGGAAATATAAGCAAGTAAGAGTAGTGTATCAGAAAACCTCGTTTCTGATCTGGGCTCTGCCAGCTAAATTTCCTTGAAAAAAGTTACTTAATCCTGAGACTTGTCTTACAATATATTATACAGGGATACCTGTACCTATATGGTCTAGTCAAAGAGTTATTAAAAGGAGCCTATGTGACAGGTAATGAGTGTGAAAACACACTGTAAAGCACTATGAGATATCATTAATGACGTGAACTCACTATAAAATTCCAGCCTGAATTTTGAGTAATTTTCAAGATCACTGGATATGTTTGAAGTCAGGTAATGTGGAAAAGTTTCTGGAAGAATGAAAATTTCTAGTTCTCAATTCAACAAACATAAACATTAATAACAGCTAATTCTTACATAGCATTTATTATATGCCAGGTCCTATTCTAAGCACTTTACTAAGTATATTAAGTCATTTAATGTCCCAATAATTCTACAGAGTAGAATTTTACTGTACTACAGTAATGTACCACAGAGTACATTTTAAAGAGGAAAAGGAGGCACAGAGAGGTTAAATAATTGACCCAAGATTACACAGCTTATAAAATAGCGTACCAGAATTTGAACCCAAACTATTCTCTTCACTATTATGCTGTATTGTCCCTCATCAGCTATTATAACAACAATAACCATAAAAAACTTTAATTGGGATTGTAATTTTGAAGAAAATTCACTGAAAATTAATCAAGTTGTAAACAGTTTAAATTCTAAAATCAATCTCAATGCATATTTAATATTGATAATTTGATATAAAACAAGGCTTGAGAAAACTTTAAAGTCCTAGCTCAGTAACACAAGGCAAGCATGAAATTTCCATTTCACTTACTTGCTTCCACAAAAGCTTTCAAAGCTTCTAGTTGTTCTGCTCCAGATAATTGAATGGCTTTTTCCAGGATCTGACGATACCTACAACAATACCAAATGAATATAATGTTCTGAGGGTACATATTTTTTAATGCAAACTTTGATGTGTATTTATTCATTTCTACTTACCCTGGTTTCTTTCATAGTACTATAGTTTGTGGTTTTCTTTATAGTATATCACAGATTTTTTTAAAAAAGTTTCTAGTCTATCACAAGAAATATTAAATCTGTAATTATATAAGGTGCCACTTCATCTAGTTTTCAGTATAGTATACCAGAATTTTTTAAGTTTTCAAGTTCATCACAAGAAAGAGTGAACCTATAATTCTGTTACAGAATCTAAGGTGTCACTTTTTCTTGAAGGTTTTATTTTTGAATTTAAACTACAAAGTCAATTTCTTTTCAAATGCCTTAAAAGATAAGCTATATTTCCTCCAACTGTGTAATACACAGACACACACAAACATTATTTGAGGTGACGCAGAATCTTTTCCTCTTACAGACCTAATGTATGTAGGCTCACCAACAATAGGATAATGTTGACCAGGCAATGAAACCAAACATTAGAGACTGAATGTCTTAGTCTGTACAAAATAAACTTCACCAAGTCAAGTGCACTGATAGAATACCATTTACGCTGTCAGACAGGACCTATTTATTCTTTATTTGCATTCAGATCTAATAACTATTCTACCTAATATCTGTGACCACACAAGCTCCACGAGGACAGGACTTTTTGTGTTTTGTTCTCTGCTATGTAGACAATTATCTCAAACAATTCCTGGCATATCATAAGCACTCAAATATTCAACAGTATTAGTAATGTTTTATTTCTTAATGAGGGGTTAGTATATGAGTGTTATACTATTCTTTTGTTGTTTCGTTGCTGTTGTTTTTGAAGACGGAGTCTCGTTCTGTTACCCAGGATGAAGTGCAGTGGCATAATCTTGGCTCACTGCAACCTCCACCTCCCAGGTTCAAGCGATTCTCCTGCCTCAGCCTCCTGAGTAGCTGGGATTACAGGCGCGTGCCACCACGCCCAGCCAACTAATTTTTGTAATTTTAGTAAAAACACGGCTTCACCATGTTGGTCAGGCTGGTCTTGAACTCCTGACCTCATGATCCGCCCACCTCGGCCTCCCAAAGTGCTGGGATTACACGCGTGAGCCACCATGCCTGGCCTATACTATTCTTTATCTCTTTTGTCTTAATCTTTTTTTTTTTTTTTGAGATGGAATCTTGCTCTGTCACCCAGGCTGGAGTGCAGTGGCACGATCTAGGCTCACTGCAACCTCCGCCTCCCAGGTTCAAGCAATTCTCCTGCCTCAGCCTCCGGAGTAGCAAGGACTACAGGTACGCACCACCACGTGTGGCTAATTTTTGTATTTTTAGTGGACATGGGGTTTCCCCATGTTGGCCAGGCTGGTCTCGAACTCCTGACCTTAGGTGATCCGCCCACCTCGGGCTCCCACAGTGCTGGGATTACAGGCGTGAGCCACCACACCCAGCCAATTGTACTATTTTTTAAAAGCAGTAAATACATTTTACAAACCTAATAGCATTGCAATTATTTGGAAAGTCATCCAGAATAGTTAGGAAATAAATATACAAAAATAGAGCCTGAACTCATTCAGATTTATGACTTTCATTTTGTAGGGCACACCCTCAAGCTATCACTCAGCATTACTGACTCATATCATACAAAATTCTCACAACCTTGGTTACCTGATTTCTCAAAACCACAATGAATCAAAGTGACTTTAAGAAAGCAGATATACTGATAGAAAAGATAGCAAATTCCAAAAGAAGAAATAAATTATTCTAAGAAAGCAAGGAAATATTAAGTTTTTAAAAAATTATATTTTCAATATTGCTAAGTTTGAGGGTCCTTAAAAGATAAATTACTTTATGGCCCTGGGCATGCTTTCAGATAAGTCATACATTCAATGGTTTGTTATCTTTTATTTTTTTCATATTTAATTAAATCAAGGGTTATGGCTAAGATCTTTTACATTTATATCCTCACAGATTATTTTATACTAACAATATTAGATTCAAAGATAATAGTGTCTCACTTATATAAATTTGCTAATTAACCTAAGTTGTTTTGTGGTTGTTATGGTTTTTTTTTGTTTGTTTGTTTGTTTGTTTTGAGACAGGGTCTCACTCTGTCTCCCAGGCTAGAGTGCAGTGGCATGATCATAGCTCACTGTAACCTCCAATTCCTGGGCTCAAACAATCCTCCTGCCTCTGCCTCCCGAGTAGCTAGGACTACAGGCATGTGCCACCACTCCTGGTTAACTGTTCTTTTCTTTTTGTAGAGATGGGGTCTCACTACATTGCCCAAACTGGTCTCCAACTTCTGGACTCAAGCAATCCTCCCAACTCGGCCTCCCCAAGTGCTAGGATTACAGGCTTGAGCCACTGTGCCCAGCCTAACCTAAGTTTTAACACATAGTTTCATAATCAATCAACTAATCTGTATTGGGAATAGGAAGAAAAAATGAAAACAAACCAACCTAAAAAGTGATCAAAGTTTTACACTCATCAAATTATATAACTTATAGAGGCCTTAGAAATTGCCTACATAAATTCCCAGTTTTATAGATTAATAAATTGAGGGCCAGTCGCAGTGGATCATGCCTGTAATCCTAGCACTTTGGGAGGCCAAGGCAGGTAAATCACTTGAGTCCAGGAGTTCAAGACCAGCCTGGGCAATGTGGTGAAACCCCATCTCTACAAAAAAAATAAAATAAAATACAAAAATTGGCCGGGCGTGGTGGCTCATGCCAGTAATCCCAGTACTTTGGGAGGCCAAGGCAGGTAAATCACTTGAGTCCAGGAGTTCAAGACCAGCCTGGGCAATGTGGTGAAACCCCATCTCTACAAAAAAAAAAAAAAAAAAGAAAAAGAAATACAAAAATTGGCCGGGCGTGGTGGCTCATGCCTGTAATCCCAGTACTTTGGGAGGCCAAGACAGGCAGATGGCTTGAACTCAGGAGTTTGAGACTAGCCTGAGCAACATAGTAAAACCTCATCTCTACCAAAAATACAAAAAATTAGCAAGGCATAGTGGCACACACCTGTGGTGCCAGCTACTTGGGAGGCTGAGGTGGGAGGATCGCCTGAGCCCAGAAGGTGGAGGTTGCAGTGAGCTGAGATCTTCCCACTGCAAGTCCAACCTGGGCAACAGATTGATATCTCATCTCAAAAACAAAAATTTAAAAAATAAAAAATAATAATACAAAAATTAGCCAGGTGTGATGGCATGTGCCTGGACAAAGCAAGACCCTATCTCAAAAAAAAAAAAAAAAAGTGAGGTACAGCACTGTGGCTGCATGCTCCCTTGCTTCTCTAATATGTAAATTCCAGTATCTAAGAACAGAGATTACTTTTGCACAATAAAAACATAAAATGACTAACAAACCTGTTTTAAACTAGGAACTTAAACAGAAATTTAATATTGCCATATAAAATCATCCCAAAGTGCTAACTGAGTCCTTAGGCATTTTAAGATGCTATATGAGATTCTGCGTACGATATTAAAAAGTTTTTAAATGACCTTAGTCTTTGAAGATCTTATGGCTGAGAAGACAAAGGGGAAGATTAAAAATAGAAAGTTAGGCCGGGTGCGGTGGCTCACGCCTGTAATCCCAGCACTTCGGGAGGCCGAGGCAGGTGGATCACGAGGTCAGGAGATTAAGACCATCCTGGCTACCACAGTGAAACCCCATCTCTACTAAAAATACAAAAAATTAGCTGGGCATGGTGGCAGGCGCCTATAATCCCAGCTACCCAGGAGGCTGAGGCAGGAGAATGGTGTGAACCTGGGATGTGGAGCTTGCAGTGAGCGGAGATCGCGCCTCACACTCCAGCCTGGGTGACAGAGCGAGATTCCGTCTCAAAAAAAGAAAAAATAGGCCGGGCGCGGTGGCTCAAGCCTGTAATCCCAGCACTTTGGGAGGCCGAGACGGGCGGATCACAAGGTCAGGAGATCGAGACCATCCTGGCTAACACGGTGAAACCCCGTCTCTACTAAAAAAAATACAAAAAACTAGCCGGGCAAGGTGGCGGGCGCCTGTAGTCCCAGCTACTCGGGAAGCTGAGGCAGGAGAATGGCGTAAACCCGGGAGGCGGAGCTTGCAGTGAGCTGAGATCCGGCCACTGCACTCCAGCCTGGGTGATAGAGCGAGACTCCGTCTCAAAAAAAAAAAAAAAGAAAAAGAAAAAATAAATAAAAATAAAAAATAAAATAAAAAGTTAATACGTTAAGTGTTAAATTACAATACAGCCAGGTGCGGTGGCTCACGCCTGTAATCCTAGCACTTTGGGAGGCTGAGGTGGGCAGCAGATCACTTGAGGTCAGGAGTTCGAGACCAGCCTGGCCAACATGGTGAAACTCCATCTCTACTAAAAATACAAAAATTAGCCAGGTGTGGTGGCGTGTGTCTGTAATCAGCTACTTGGGAGGCTGAGGCATGAGAATCGCTTGAACCTGGGAGGCAGAGGTTGCAGTGAGCTGAGATCCCGCTGCTGCACTTTAGCCTGGGCGACAGAGCGAAATTCTGTCTCCAAAAAAAAAAAAAAAAAATGTATGGAGGAAAATAAGTGTTATTACTATGGCACTGAACATCTCTCATATCCATTTATCATTAGTGAATTGAGCATCTTCTATGTGTATGAACCAAAGTTCAGTATGTTGATTCCTAATTTCTCGGCACTTGAAAGGAATCTGGAGGTAAATAAAGCATGAAAATGTACCACAATCATCATTTAAGATCACAATGGATAGTAAAGGAGTAAAGGTAGGTATTAACAGATCTTCCACTTACAGTAATGGTGAACTAAATGACTGCACCAACCCTCCCTCAAAAAAAAAAAAAAAAAAAGCCAACATAAAAAGCTGAAACAAACAAACAAAAAATTTAATTGCATAAAATCCTAACAAGAAAGGGAAAATGAGGAAAATAAGATAAAACAAATATTCTGTCTAAAGGCATTTGCTGACGGTGGAAAGATGGCTGAGAGGTAGAGTGGCATTTCTTGTAGGGCGGAGAAGGTGGGCTCACTACAAATCTGCTGGAAGCACTGAGAAGCAAGCTGCCATTTCTGGCAGACTAACTGAGCTACACAAATGGGAATGGAAGTTCCATATCTGCCAAAGGAGGAGACACACACTTTGGAAGTAAGGTTACAAATTCTATCCCAAGACCACCCAGGTAAACCAAAAAAATTGTGAAGCCTTGATTCTACACTGTTAGCACTCTCAGGTAATGAAATTTCTCTCTAGAATCAACAAAAGCAACAGACAATCACAACAACCAAGGACATCAGATACTGACTGGAGTTACCAGAAAGAGCATGATACAATTATGCTTACAATGTTCATGGGGATAAAGACAAGCTTTAAAGTTTCAGCAACAGACCAGGAGTCATAAAAAGTATCACTGGAAAAAAGAACCACCAGAAATTATAGAACTAAAAAATACAACCCAACTTAGAAACTCAATGGAGTACTTAACAGCAGATTAGACACAGTTGAAGAAGTGATAAACTAGAAGGTAGGTCTGAAGAACTAATCCAGAATAAAGCATTCAAATGGAGGAGACAGGCCGGGCGTGGTGGCTCACGCTTGTAATCCCAGCACTTTGGGAGGCCAAGACGGGCAGATCATGAGGTCAGGAGATCGAGACCATACTGGCTAACACGGTGAAACCCCGTCTCTACTAAAAATATTAAAAAATTAGCCAGGCGTGGTGGCAGGCGCCTATAGTCCCAGCTACTCGGGAGGCTGAGGCAGGAGAATGGCATGAACCCGGGAGGCAGAGCTTGCAGTGAACTGAGATCACGCCACTGCACTCCAGCCTGGGTGACAGAGTGAGACTCTCTCTCAAAAAATAAATAAATAAAAATAAATAAAAAATAAAAAATGAAAGACAGAGTAAGATGGCTAGAGGTTATAGTCAGTGGGCCTGACAGGGATTTCACTGGAGCCTAGAAGAGAAACAGAATGGGGCAGGGGCAACATTTAAAGAGATACAGGCCAAGCAGAGTAGCCCACACCTGTAATCCCAACACTTTTGTAGGCCGAGGCAGGAGAATCCCTTGAGTCCAGGAGTTCGAGACCTGCCTGGGCAACATAGGGAGACCCCATCTCCACCAAAAAAAAAAAAAAAAAAAAACATGTTTTTAAATTAGGCATGGTGTCATGTGCCTATAGCCCCAGCTACTCAGGACGCTAAAGCAAGAAGACTGCTTGAGCCAAGCATGTTAAGGCTGCAGTGAGCTGTGATCTCTCTACCGCACTCAAGCCAGGGCAACAGAGACAGGGCAACCCTGTTTCTAAAATAAAATAAAGAGATATAACTGAAGACATCTCAAGACTGATGAAACCATTTAATCCATTGATTCAGGAAACCCAGCGAAGCTGGACCAGGATAAAAAACGGCCACAATAATTTCACTCCCAGTACCCATGTCCCTTTACAATATAACTTTGTAGCTCTTCATATCAAAAGGTAGACTTTATTTCCCTACCCCTTGAATCTGGAGTTGACCTATAGAACATGGTAGAAATGAAGTGCTAGTTCTGAGCCTAGACCTCGAGAGGCCTTGTATGTGTTTGTCTTTTGGAATCCTGCTGCTGTCACATGAACAGGCCCAGGCTAACTTACTGGCTAATGAGATATGTAGCCCAGTCAACTATATTGCCCCAGCCAACAAGCCAGCCAATCCACAGAAGTGGAGTTGCCCACCTGGCCCAGCCGGCAGCTAACTACAGACCCACATGGGAGCCCAGTGGAACCAAGACCATGTGGAGCAGAAAAGAACCATACAGCTGGGCCCAATCCAAACTACCAACCTACAGAATTACGAGCTAAATAAGTGACTGTTGTTTTAAGCCCTAAGTTTTGGGGTTTATTTCACGGCAAAGGGTAACTGACATAGAAAAGTAAAAACAAATCCACAGACATATCATAATGAAGCTAAACAAAATTAAAGACAAAATCTTAAAAACAGGTAAGTGCTGGCCGGGCGCAGTGGCTCACGCCTGTAATCCCAGCACTTTAGGAGGCCGAGGCAGGCGGATCACAAGGTCAAGAGACCGAGACCATCCTGGCCAACATGGTGAACCCTGTTTCCACTAAAAACACAAAAAATTAGCCAAGTGTGGTGGCGTGCACCTGTAGTCCCAGCTACTTGGGAGGCTGAGGCAGGAGAATTGTTGAACCCGGGAGGCAGAGGTTACAGTGAGCCAAGATCACGCCACTGCACTCCAGCCTAGGTGACAAGAATGAAACTCCGTCTCAAAACAAAACAAAACAAACAGAAAAAATAGGTAAGTGCTAATATAATTTTTAGGAGACAGAAATAATTGGATGGGGTTGATCTTTAAAATCTAAGCATTTCAATTTAATAACAGTAGGAAGGCAGGCATTCTAGGCAAAAATAATCACTATCTGAAGTGTGGTCAATTTTTTTGGTGAAAATAAGGCCAAAAAGGTAGATGTGTTTGTTTAGAGTTAAGGGCTCGTAGGCAAGCAGACATGGACTGTCTTCTAGCTTCACCACTAGCTGTGTGACCTCAGAGCAAGGTATTTCAACTCTGTACTTTGGTCTTCTCTTACTATAATGTAAATAATATCACTTACTCCTACTTATTAAGGATTTTTAAATATAAGTAATGTTGTGCTTCGCACAGTAAACTCTACATGTTATCAACTTTCACTCTAGAGATGAAAACCACTAAAATGGTTGTGTTTGGGACAACAAATAGAGAATCAGAATCTGAGTTAGAAGGGGCCTTTGAGGTCTCTCCTCAATATAGTCTATCCTCCATTGTGGCTCTCCTATTCTAAATCTTTATGTGAGATAATAAACGCAACACATAATATGCACAAAAACAGCCTACAAAATGGAGGAAAATGCTTTTCATCTGACTAATTTCTTACATAAACTTTAGACAGCTGTGTTAATCCACAGTTATGGGAAAGCATTTCTAATTGAGTTTTTAACAAGAAAACGAGCATAGTCTGGTAGGTTTAAAATGAGCTTTTTAGAGTGATGAACCTGGGTTCAAATACAAGCTCTGCCCCTTTCTAGCTATTCATTAATTCAACCACATGTATTGAGCAACTGTTGTTATAGATATCCCAATTGCTGGGAACACACAGTATTGATGTTTTAGAAACAATGTACTCCATTATTCTTTAATATGGAATCCTTTGTTTCTCAGCTCCTAAAAAAATCCCCAAAAACCTTCATTAAAAGTACATACAAGAAAAAATACATTAAAAAAAAAACTGATATATTTCAAGGGTATTTCTCTTAAAGCATGTAGCTGGTAGAACTGATGTTGTTATAAGGATAAATATCCTGATACTTTCTTGCTCAGATAGGAACTGCAAGCAAGCCCAAGACTTTTCTCAGAAAGCAGCTCTGAAGGAGTTGCTGGCTAACACAGCACTGGTTATCAGTTATCAAGCACATTATTTCATTTAATCTTCACAACACCATGTGGTAGATTGCTACAGTAATGGCTTCCAATGAATCATGTCTCCCTCTGTCCAGGCTCCTTTGCAATGTAACTTTGCCACTAAAGAGGCAGTAGTAGGCTCCATTTCCCCTCCCCTTGAATCTGGGCTGGTCTTCTGATTTACTTTTACCAGTACTAGAGAATTGATATGAGACTTTCTAGGCTATCCTTAAGAGGTCTTGTGACTTCCCCTCTCATAGCCACCTAAGAAAGCCCAAGCTAAACTAATGAATGAGAGACTATGTGCAGAGAGAGACAGATCCTGCCAAGAGCAAGATATGCATGTGAGTCCAGCCCCAGGTGAGTTGCCAGCTGACTATATCTGCATGAGCCCAGACAAGACCAGAAGAGCTGTCCAGTCAATCCATAGAATCCTGAGAAATCACAGTTGTTTTACACTGGTAAGTTTTTGGTTACAAAGCAACAGATAACTGAAGTACCCTATAAATACTATTGTTTATCTCCAATTCAGACCTGAAAAAGTAAATACTTAAGTTTCAGAACTCTCCAAATACATGAAAAGCTCTATTTCTTCTGATAACTAATGCACTTATTTTTCTTTTACAAAATAAAAAGTAAAGGAAGCATGGGGGAAAAAATATAAGCTGCTTTCACTTTCATCCATATCTACAAAATTACAAGCAAAAAGGATTAAGCCATGAAGACATATTTATTTCCAACCCATACAATAAGTGAATATATATTACTGACAGCTTAGTGATAGTAACAACAATCTTGCGGCACTTTCTATATGTCAGGTACTGTTCTAGGTGATATAAGTGTGGTAAGTATATATGCACACAGATACTCATCTTGTCTTCAGATAATCTCAGACAAGAATATGTCCTATTATCATCTTCATTTTCCTAAATGGGAAAATGCAGCACAAAGTAGTTACGCCCAAAATATACGGCTGAATTTCCCACTGATAAAAGTAGATTACATTTACCACCAGCGAAAAGGCAGCCTAGCCTACTTAAAACAGTCAGAATTTCGATGACCAGGTTAGAGCAGGTGTATCCCATTAACATACATAAAGTGATTTCAGCTGTCAGGATGTAAACATTAAGATCAACTTGAGAGGCAGACTTTATTTACTTACTTATTTATTTATGGAGACGTGGGTCTCACTATGTTGCCCAGGCTAGTCTAGAACTCCTGGCCTCAAGTGATCCTCCCACCTCAGCCTCTCTGCACCCGGCCTAGAGAGGCATACTTTAAGTTCATTACAAAAGATCAGTGCTGTGACATCTACAAAGAGAAAATGAACAATATACGTCTACCTACCTATGCTTAATACTGTTGAACAACTGCTTGCACAACAGGCACGTCACACATTTTAACTTGGAGTGAACCTAAGCATTCTATATGAATTTCGACAAAATTCAGATTCCTGCAAACATCACTACTCTAGACATCCTGATCCGCGATATGAGCACATTCCGCCTATGTGCCTTCAGAGTTGGTGGCGGAGAAAATACCCGAAACACAAGGACCCACAGAAGACAGTCTGAGTGGTCTGGACGACATGACAGCGGCCATACCTCCTCAGTCTCAGCCAGCCCCAAGAAGCCATCTCCCGGAAAAACACACCATCAAGGCCCCAGAATATACATTTCTCTGAATCAAAAAAAGGAGGAGGAAGGTCCAACGAGAGGCCAGATTCGGTGTGAGGCCGGCCAGCGATAGGAAGAGGTACCAGGGAAGGCTACTAAGGCCAGGGTAGTAGTCGTCTGTCAGACCGCTCTTCCAAAATCCTAAGGGACCAGAGGGATTCTATCAATAACTGAACAAGTTGACAGTCATCCCAAGTCTATGGCCTCGAAGGCCCCTGCACAACGTCCCCTCCAGCTCTCTGCTTCTCCCAACATTTGCCTCCCTAGCCGACCTCAGGCCCGCCCCCTTGGTCGTCAGGCCGGTTCCTAGCTTCACGCCCAAGAGTCGTGGCCAACCTAAGGAGATTAAGGCTGTGGCTTTCTTTCCCCACCTCTGTACTCCCGCGTTGCTGGGAAATACTCACTTGCCAGCCAGATCTTTATGAGAGCCGCTCGAATTCATGAGCTGGGCCAAATCCTGTCGCACGGCTGCCGCCATCTTTCTCCCAGCTCAGCGGTGGATGCGGGGCCTCTGGCAGCCAAAAAGAAAACGAGTGTGGTCCTCCAGAGTGCAGCCAGAGGGAACCTGAGATGCTACAGAGTAGCGTCTGTGTGGGCCAGAGCGTCGGGTGTGGGAGCCTGGGCTAGCTCCGCCCTCAGGGTTGAGTGATGCGGGGCTCCACTCCTCAGGTCTGAGGCCTGCCCAGCCCTCTCCTACAGGCTCTGGCTCTCACGCTCGGACTTTGGATTGGCTGATGAACTCCAGGAGTGAGTCTCTAGTGTAACTCCAATAAGTACCCGGTACATAAAACGACTGCGTTTTCGCAAAGTTCCATGTCTCATGTCTGTGGTTTACCGTCCTTAGGTCTTTCAGGCAGCGCTTAAACTGCCTGTGGTAAAGAACGAGTTTTGTTTCTGATTCACCACAGACGATACTTTTTAGAAATACAATTAGAAAGTCCCCATTCCTCCTCCCACTCCATGCACTTTATAAAGGTTGATCAGATATTCCAGTTTGTCCAGTACAAAGCCATTTTCCCTCTGTCGTCCTGGAGTAGTGATTAATAACATCCCCCCTTGCGGCCGGGCGCGGTGGCTCACGCCTGTAATCCCAGCACTTTGGGAGGCCGAGGCGGGCGGATCACGAGGTCAGGAGATCGAGACCATCCTGGCTAAACACGGTGAAACCCCGTCTACTAAAAATACAAAAAAATTAGCTGGGCGTAGGTGGTGCACGCCTGTAGCCCCAGCTACTCGGGAGGCTGAGGCTGTAGAATGGCGTAAAACCCGGGAGGCGGAACTTGCAGTGACCCGAGATTGCGCCACTGCGCTCCTGCCTGGGCGATAGAGCAAGACTCCGTCTCTAAATAAATAAATTAATTAATTAATTAAAATAACATCCCCCCTTTCATTCTAGAAACGGTTGCATTTCAATGGAAGATTATATGGTCGCCTGCGTTTATATGACATTCAATACTCATGTATTCTTATGGAATTTCTGCAAATACAAGCAAATATTAATAAATATAAAATTTTACCTCTCCTTTCACAAAAAGTAACACCACATAATTGTTCTGCTTTGTTTTTTTTTGTTGTTGTTGTTGTTGTTTTGTGTTTTTTGTTTTTTTTGCACTTTTCCTGGTACTATGGTTTGAAATAATTGTCTTCTCCAAAACGCAAGTTGAGGGCTGGGTGCCGTGGCTCACGTCTGTAATCCCAGCACTTTGGGAGGCCGAGGCGGACGGATCATCTGAGGTTGGGAGTTCGAGACCAGCCTGAACAACATGGAGAAACCCGTCTCAACTAAAAATACGAAAATTAGCCAGGCGTAGTGGCACATACCTGTAATTCCAGTTACTCAGGAGACTGAGGCAGGAGAATCACTTGAACCTGGGAGGCGAAGGTCGCGTTGAGCCAAGACTGCACCATTGCACTCCAGCCTGGGCAACAAGGGCGAAACTCCGTCTCAAAAAAAAAAAAGGCAAGACTCCATCTCAAAAAATAAAAATTAAAATTAAATGAAAAAGAAAACAAACAACTCATGTTGAAACTTAATCTTTAATGTGGCAACATTTAGAGGTGGGTCTTAAATAGGTGATTGGATCATGAGGACAAAACCCTGAGGAATTGATCCATTTGTGGATTAATGGGTTATCATGGGAGAGAACATATGGCTTTATTAGAAGAGGAAGAGACCTGAGCTAGCATGTTAGGAAGGTCACTCCGTTGCCATGTGATACCCTGTGCTGCTTCTGAACTCTAGCAAGTCTTGACCAGCAAAAAGGGTCTCACTAGATGTGGTCGCTTGACCTTAGACTTCTTGGCCTTCATAACTGTAAGATATAAATTCCTTTTCTTTATAAATTACCCAGTTTCAGGTATTCTGGTATAAGCAACAGAAAACAGACTAAGACAGCTGGACATCTTACCAGCTGTCCAGTCTTTCAAAATCACTCTTTTTAGAGCTAGAAGATATTACATAGCAAGGGTATGTCTTAGTTTATTTAATCCTTATAGGACACAAGTTATTTTTAATCAATCCTGCGATGAATAACCTTTACATACATTATATATGTACAGGTAGAAAACATTACCAGAAATGAGGCAAAGGATAGACATACAATCTTGGTAGATCCTGCCAAATTGTACTTTGTAGGAATGGTATCATTTTGCCTTCCTACCAGAAATATATAGGGGTACAGTTTCCTACAGGCTTGCTTACAAAGTCTGTCAAACTTTTGGAGTTTTGCCATCTTGATGTGTGATAAATGGCATATTCCCTCTAATGGGAAAGAGAAAGAGAAGAATACCTAAAGAAGGAATCTCTTTTAAGAATGTGTATTAGTCTGTTCTCAGGCAGGCGTGGTGGCTCAAGCCTGTAATCCCACCACTTTAGGAGGCCAAGGCAGGCAGATCACCTGAAGTCAGGAGTTCGAGACCAGCCTGGTCAACATGGTGAAACTCTGTCTCTATTAAAAACACGAAAAAATAACCGGGCGTGGTGGCAGGTGCCTGTAGTCCCAGCTACTTGGGAGGCTGAGGCAGGAGAATCACTTGAACACAGGAGGCAGTGAGCCGAGATCGCGCCACTGTACTCCAGCTGGGTGGCAGAGTGAAACTCCATCTCAAAAAAAATAAAATAAATAACAAAAGAATGTATATTAGTCTGTTCTCACATTGCTATAAAGAACTCCCTGAGACTGGGTAATTTATAAAGAAGAGAGGTTTAAATGACTCATAGTTCCGCGGCCTTACAGGAGGCACGGCTGGGGAAGCCTGAGGAAACTTATAATCATGGTGGAAGGGTAAAGGGGAAGCAAGTATGTCACCACGTGATGACAGGAGAGAGAGAGAACACAAAGGGGGAGGTGCTACAGACTTTCAAACAACCACATCTCGTGAGAACTCACTCACTATCATCAGAACACAAGACAGAAATCTGCCTGCATGATCCAATCACCTCCTACCAGGTCCCTTGCCCAACATTGGGGATTACAATTCAACATGAGATTTGAGTGGGGGTACAGAGCCAAACCATATCAGAAAGTAAGGTAGAGATTGCCCACATCAATTCAGATCATGTTCCATTAACAAGAACTTAATCATATGACCAGCAATGAGACTAGAAATTTAGTTTCCAGTTGGGCAGCCTTGTGCCCAGAAATACGAAAGAATAAGTTTAGAGGGACAATCAGCAGTCTCCACTACAGTATGTCCCTCTGACCACCTAAATATCCACATGTCCTCTGATGGTAATTTTAAGTATCAACTTGAGTGGATTAAGGAATACCAAGAAAACTAACTGTTACAGCATTATATTAGTGTGTGTCTGTGAGGGTGTTTCCAGAGGAGATTGGCATGTGAGTCTGAGTGGACTAAGTGAGGAAGATCTGCCCTCAGTGTGGGCAGGCACCATCCAGTTAGCTGGGCCCAGAGAAAACAAAAACAGAGAAGAGGTGAGTTGGTCTCTGTCCTAAAGCTGAGAAACACACTTCTTCTCCTGGCCTTGGACTTCAGGACTCATACCAGCAGCACCCTGGGTTCTCAAGCCTTCGGACTTGGATTAAGCCATGCTGCCAGCATCCCAGAGTCTCTGACTTGCAGACTGCTTGATGTGGGACTTCTCAGCCCCCACAATCACATATCACATGGTCCAATTCCCCTAATAATTCCCCTCTCATATCATATTTTTTATATGTGTGTATATGTGTGTGTGTGTATGTGTGTGTGTGTGTGTATATATATATATATCTCCTATTGGTTCTGTCTCTCTGGAGAACCTGAATAATATAGCTTCTTCTCACAGTAGAGCCTACTTCCTCCTTCCCTAGGGAAGAAAGCTCAATTTCCCATTCAATTTCTACATCAGCTAAAAATTCAGGATATCTGGTGATGCAGAAACCTATCACATTGGGATGTGGTGTTTTATAGTCCAGAGATGTATACACTGTAAAACAACTGATGTGTCCTATGCCCATACATCCAATACAAACCAACAGTGGAGCAGAAACAGGCCAATCACAGTTAAAACTCAGACAAAGGAAGAATGGGAAACACAGCAGTTACTGGTCCATAACAATGGCAGAATCATGGGAAGGAAGTATGGATACTCACTGCCCTGATACTGGAATAAGTTCCTTGGTCAGTCCTTGGTTCTGCTGAGAGGATTTCTATTGTTTGTTGTGTTGTGTGGGTGCAAGCTTTACCTTCTGAATACAAGTTAACTGGATGTTGAGTGTATTTCCTTTTTGAGAATGCCTTAGTGCTTGAACACTTGAAGGCTTTTGTAGGCCAGGCTTTTGGGGTGCTTGCTTTTTTTAACTTAAATAATTCCATTGAATATTCAATAAGTTCTACGTGCTTTCAGACAGTTTCAGATGCCAGTAACCACACCCAAAGTTATTTCTTGAAGTAGTTAGCAAACTTGCCTTAAATCCTAGCTTCTTTGCTCAACCCATTTTTAATGCCCTCTTTGTAATGGTGGCAGCTGTGAAAAAATCTGAAACAGTAGGCTTAAATGAGAAGAGAACTCTATCAGTTTGATTTGGCTTTAGCTTATTTTTATTTTCTGTTGTTTTTGTTTGGTTGGTTGGTTGGTTGGTTGTGTGCGCCAAGAAGTCTTAAACAGCTATGAAAAATCTCTAAGCCAAGTCTTTTCTTCTGCTATTTCAAGATACATAAACAGTTGGCTTTTTCAACTTAGTGAGGGTTCAGAATTTCCAGTTTATTCCCTTTTTAACTTGACTTCACACTTGACTTGCAACACCTTACCCAAGGCAACAAAAAACAGCCACACACACAAGCTGGCTCTTTTCAGATACTTCCACTAGCTACAAGCTGGGGAAGGAGATTTCCTGCCTTCCTAATTGTTGGAGGCAGCAATTTTACTAAATATTTTGACCTAAAAAGGACTTCTCTTTCCAGACTGTTCATTCCCCTTGCCCTAACTCTAACAGAATATTACGTATTTTTAGGTTTTACTTACAGCAGTGAAGAAAAGCAAACCCGGATGGCCCTGGAGGCTTATTCTCTCCTTTTCAATTATTTAGCAAGAGGTTAGCAAGGCACATCTTAATGAACTCAAGGGAACTGCACAAATCCTAGCTCTTTTTTTTTTTTTTACCATGCAAAATCCTCAATTCTAGCCCAAACTGAATAGAAACTGTCATGTTAACAAAATCCTAGTAATCCTTGCATGTTAAAGTTTGAGAAGATCTAGCAGATGCCAACACCATTGGTATTTGTCTTAGTTTGTTTTCTGTTGCTTATAACAGAATACCTGAAACTGGGTAACTTATAAAGAAAAGGAATTTATGTCTTACAGTTATGGAGGCTGAGAAGTCCAAGGTAAAGGGGCCACATCTGATCAGGGCCTCCTTGCTGATGCACAGGGCATTGCATGGTGAGGGGGCCAAGCATACTTGCTCTGGTCTCTCTCTCTCTTCTTATAAAGCCACCATTTCAACTCTCATGGGAATCCCTTAATCCATAAATCCATTAATT
Source organism: Macaca thibetana thibetana (assembly GCF_024542745.1). Lineage (NCBI taxonomy): Eukaryota > Metazoa > Chordata > Mammalia > Primates > Cercopithecidae > Macaca > Macaca thibetana. The sequence goes on along the minus strand of NC_065582.1, from coordinate 135,206,740 downwards.
CTTTAATAGATTAATCCATTCATGAGGGCAGACCCCTTATGATCCAGTCACCTCTTAAAGGTCCACCTCTCAATAATGTCACATTAAGGAATCACTTTCAACATGAGTTTTGAAGGGGATAAACATTCAAACAATAGCATTGTATGAATTACCCTCACGAGCAAGGCCATTTCCTTGGCCAGGAATCTCCTGTTGTTGCAGTCTACTAGATGGTCTCTACCTTCTCACAACTTCCCTACAAAGATAAAAAAGTTATCCAGAAGCCTCTTTCCTGACACATATTCTACTTTACGTCCACTGTGTCCAGCCCAAATATGCCTCACTATCGAAGGGAAAAGAGCACAAGTATTGTCCATACGGTACTGTACTGTTTTCTGCATGTGAATCCTTCCTCTATACTTACTCCATGTGTTGCTAGTGCTGTGTGACAGTTGGTTTTAGAGTCATCTGGTGTTTCCTGCCTAGATCTAGAATTGGTCATTTCTCCAAGAAGCCTTTTTCCTTTTAGTGGGGATGATAGTTATAAATAACAGTCCAAGTGCTAAGGAGGCTCGTTGCTACTATATCAGTCATTTGGAGACCTTTTTGTAGGACAGAACTAGGAAATATGTACATATTTTAAGGGTGAAATGATTCATGAGGACATACTGACAATTCCAATTTAGGTTGTTTTACTTAACCTCTTCTGTATTACATCTGTATCACCTTATTTCCACACCCAGAATCCTGGTTCACAGCACATGAGGAATATTCCACAATTACTCATTTTATTCATCCACATTATACACACAACAGCCTCAGAATAACAATACTTATACTACCATCCCCAATATGATTACTGATAACAGTTAAATATTTTCCCACATTTCCTATTATAATAGCCATATTGTAAGCACATATAGCCATTACAAACTATATTGTCTTCCTTTTTTTATTTTTTGAGATAGGGTTTCACTCTGTTGTCCCAACTGGAGTTCAGTGCCATGATCTCAGGTCACTGTAGCCTTGACCACCTGGGCTCAAGTGATCCTTCCACCTCAGCCTCCCGAGTAGCTGCGACTACAGGCACGCCTCACCCATCACCATGCCTGGCTAATGTTTCAACTTTTTGTAGAGACAGGGTTTCACCATGTTGCCCAGGCTGGTCTCAAACTCTTGAGTTCAAGCAATCCACCTGCCTTTCTTCCCCAAATGCTGGGATTACAGGTGTGAGCCATGGCACCTGGCCTTATTTTCTTCCTTTTAATCATCATATTCTTTTCTTTCTTTCTTTTTTTTTTTTTTTTTTTTGAGACAGAGTCTCACTGTGTCTCCAGGCTGGAGTGCAGTGGTGTGATCTCGGCTCACTACAACCTCCACCTCTCAGGTTCAAGCAATTCTCCTGCCTCAGCCTCCCAAGTAGCTGGGATTACAGGCTCCTGCCACCACACCCAGCTAATTTTTGTATTTTTAGTAGAGACGAGGTTTCACCATGTTGGCCAGAATGGTCTCGATCTTGACCTCATGATCTGCCCGCCTTGACCTCCCAAAATGCTGGGATTACAGGCGTGAGCCACCACGCCCAGCTAATCTTCATGTATTCTTAGGTCAGTAAGCACTACATATTGAATGTTCACCATCAGCTCTTTTATTGATATATCGCTAGTCTTTGGTTTTCTGTTAAAGAAGGCAGTTCTTTAATAGGTTGTTCAGACAGGACTCAGAATCCATATTCTTGCATGTTCTTGAATATTGGTAACATCTTGTGCCTTTTATGTTTGTATCAGTCTTGTTGGATATAATAAACTTTGATTCACTTTTCTTAAGAACTTTAAGTATGGTGCTTCATTTTTTTTTTTTTTTTTTTTTTTTTTTGGCATAAAGCACCACTACGAAATATCTGATGAGAGTCTAATTTTCTATCTCTGTGTTTTTTAAGAGACAGGGTCTTACTCTGTCACCCAGGCATTATCCCATTAATGTATTAATCCATTAATGAGGACAGACACCTCATGATCTCAGTTACCTCTTAAAGGTCCACCTCTCAATAATGCCACATTGGGGATTAAGTTTCAATATGAGTTTTGGAGGGGATAAACATTCAAATAATAGCATTATATGAGTGCAGTGGCATGATCATAGTCACTACAGCCTTGAACTTCTGGGCTCAAGCAGTCCTCCCACCTCAGCCTTCCAAGTAGCTGGGACTACAGGCATGCTGGTCACTACATCCAGCTAATTCTTTAAATTTTTTGTAAGGGTAAGGTCTTGTTTTGTTGCCCAGGCTGGCCTTGAATGCTTGGGCTCAAGCAGTTCTCCCACCTCAGCCCCCCAGAGCTCTGGGATTACAGTCATGAGCTACTGCACTCAATTTTCTTTCTAAGTCACTTACTCTTTTTGCTTAGATGCCTTAAGATTTTTTTCTCATGCCTGTAATCCCAGCACTTTGGGAGGCTGAGGCAGGCAGATTGCTTGATTTCAGGAGGTCGAGACCAGCCTGGGCAATGTGGCAAGACTCTATCTCTACAAAAAAATACAAAAATTAGCCAGGCATGGTGGCATGCACCTGTAGTCCCAGCTACTCGGGAGGCTGAGGTGGGAGGATGGCTTGAGCCTACGAGGTTGATGCTGCAGTGAGCTGTGATCATGCCACTGCAGTCCAGCTTGGGCAACAGAGTGAGACCCTGTCTCTAAAAATAAAAAACAAAGATGTTGGGACTATCCAACAGGGAATTTAAGATAATTAAGATACTGTGTTAAAGTTTCAATAAAAAATGTAGGCCAGGCACGGTGGCTCACACCAGTAATTCCAGCACTTTGGGAGGCCAAGGCAGGTGAATTGCTTGAGCTCAGGAGTTTGAGACCAACCTGGGAAACATGGCAAAACCCCATCTCTACAAAAAGTACACACATCCACACAAAAAATTTAGTCAGTGTAGTGGCACGTGCATGTAGTCCCAGCTACTTGGAAGGCTGAGGTGAGAGGACCCTCTTAGCCCAGAAAGTTTGAGGATGCAGTGAGCCATGATTGTGCCACTGTACTCCAGCCTGGGCAACAGAGTGAGACCTTGTCTCAATAAAAAAAAAAAAAAGAAAAAAAAGGAAAATGTATACAACATGAATGAACAGATGAGGAATTAAAACAGATGGTAGAAATGAAAAGAAAATGTTAAAAAGAAATGCTAAAAATACAAAGACGTGTCAACAGAGACAAAGAATGTTTTCAATGTGCTCATGAGTAGACTCAGCACAGCCAAAGAAAGAATCAGGGAACTTAAAGAAGGTCAAGAGAAAGAGCCCGGCCGGGCGCGGTGGCTCAAGCCTGTAATCCCAGCACTTTGGGAGGCCGAGATGGGGGAACACGAGGTCAGGAGATCGAGACCATCCTGGCGAACATGGTGAAACCCCGTCTCTACTAAAAAAAAAAATACAAAAAACTAGCCGGGCGAGGTGGCGGGTGCCTATAGTCCCAGCTACTCGGGAGGCTGAGGCAGGAGAATGGTGTGAACCTGGGAGGCAGAGCTTGCAGTGAGCTGAGATCTGGCCACTGCACTCCAGCTCGGGAGAGCGAGTGAGACTCCGTCTCAAAAAAAAAAAAAGAGAAAGATCCCAAACTAAAAGAACTAAACTTCAAAAAAAAAGAAAAGTGGGAGCAGGTAGAGAAGGGAAAGTGCTGTGGTTTGGATGTTTGACTCCTTCAAACTTCATGTTGAAATCTGATCTCCATTGCTGAAGGTGGGGCCTAATGGCAACAGATCCTTCATGACTGGCGTGGTGTTGTCCTCATGGTAATGAGTGAGTTCTTGCTCTAGTAGTTCCCATTAGAGCTGGTTGTTAAAAAGAACCTGGCACCTCCCCGCTTCAGTCTCTTGTGTCTCCTCTTGCCTTGTGATCTCTGCACATGCTGGCTTCCCTCCCCTTTCTTCCATGAGTGGAAGCAGCCTGAAGCCCTCACCAGGAGCAGATGCTGGTTCACTGTTTCTTATACAATATGCAGAACTGTGAGTAAATCAGCCTTTTTTCTTTATGAATTACCCAGCCTTGGGTATTTCTTTTTTTTTTTTTTTTTTTTTTTTGAGATGGAGTCTCACTCTGTCGCCCAGGCTAGAGTGCAGTGGTGCAATCTCAGCTCACTGCAAGCTCCACCTCCCAGGTTCACACCATTCTCCTGCCTCAGCCTCCCTAGTAGCTGGGACTACAGGCACCCACTACCACGCCTGGCTAATTTTTTGTGTTTTTAGTAGGGATGGGGTTTCACTGTGTTAGCCAGGATGGTCTCAATCTCCTGACTTCGTGATCCACCTGCCTCGGCCTCTCAAAGTGCTGGGATTACAGGCAGGAGCCACCACACCCGGCTGGGTATTTCTTTATAGCAACACTAAGACAGACTAAGAAAGAAAGTATCTCCAAGAGCCGTGGAACAAAATGATTCAACATACGTATAATTGGAATCCAAGAAAGAAAAGAGAGGAAAAATGATGCAGAAAAAAAGATTTGAAGAGACAGTAGCAAAGAATTATCCAAAAACTTTTTTTTGAGATGGAGTCTCACTCTGTCGCCCAGGCTGGAGTGCAGTGGCACAATCTCAGCTCACTGCAAGCTCCGCCTCCCAGGTTCAAGGGATTCTCTTGCCTCAGCCTCCTGAGTAGCTGGATTACAGGTGCCCATCACCATGCCCATCTAATTTTTGTATTTTTAGTAGAGATGGGGTTTCACCATGTTGGCCAGGCTGGTCTCAGACTCCTGACCTCAAGTGATCTGCCCACCTCAGCCTCCCAAATTGCTGGGATTACAGGCATGAGTCACTGTGTCCAGCCAAAAAGAAAATCTTAAAGGCAGTCAGAAAAAAAAAAAAAAAAAAAAAAAGGCACATTACTTACAGAGGAATTACAATAGACTTCTGGTCACAAATTACAACAGAGTTCTGGTCACAAATTATACACCTCAGAAGGTAATGGAGTGACATGCTAGCAGTGGAAGGGAAGGCTTCTGGACCTTACATTCTGATGGTTCTCCCTTGAAATGTCCCTTCCATTTGGGGATTATTCACTTAAACATTATTGCCCCCATAAACAGAAACTAATGGCCATGGTTCTCTCATAACATTCTGATACACATGTGGACATTAACTCCTCCTTTAATTTACCTGAGCAGCAGTGAATAACAGTTTATTAGTCCATTTTCATATGGCTATAAAGAACTGCCTGAAACTGGGTTATTTATTTATTTATTTATTTTTAAATTTTACTTTAAGTTCTGGGATACATGTGCTGAACGTGCAGGTTAGATACATAGGTATACATGTGCCATGGTGGTTTGCTGCACCTATCAACCCGTCATCTATGTTTAAGCATGCATTAGGTATTTCTTCTAATGCTATCCCTCCCCTTGCCCCCCACCCCCTGACAGGCCCTGGTATGTGATATTCCCCTTCCTATGTCCACGTGTTTTCATTGTTCAGCTCCCACTATGAGTGAGAACATGCAGTGTTTGGTTTTCTGTTCCTGCGTTAATTTGCTGAGAATGATGGTTTCCAGCTTCATCCATGTCCCTGCAAAGGACATGAACTCATTCTTTTTTATGGTTACATAGTATTCCATGGTGTATATGTGCCACATTTTATTTATCCAGTCTATCATTGATGGGCATTTGGGTTGGTTCCAAGTCTTTGCTATTGTAAATAGTGCTGCAATAAACACACGTGTACATGTGTCTTCATAGTAGAATGATTTATAATCCTTTGGGTACATACCCAGTAATGGGATTGCTGGGTCAAATGGTATTTCTGGTTCTAGATCCTTGAAGAATCACCACACTGTCTTCCACAATGGTTGAACTAATTTACACTCCCACCAACAGTGTAAAAGCATTCCTCTTTTCCTCTTTCTCTGCATCCTCACCAGCATCTGTTGTTTCCAGACTTTTTAATGATCGCCATTCTAACTGGCGTGAGATGGTATCTCATTGTGGTTTTCATTTTCTCTAATGACTGAGACTGGGTAATTTATAAAGGAAAGAGGTTTCATTTATTCAGTTCAGCACGACTAGGGAGGCCTCAGGAAAATTACAATCATGACAAAAGGCAAAGGGGAAGCAAAGCACCTACTTCACAAGGTGGCAGCAAGGAGCAGTGCAGAGCAAAGAGGGAAGAGCCTCTTATGAAACCATCAGATCTCGTGAGAACTCACACACTATTATGAGAACAGCATGGGGGAGCTGCTCCCATGATTCAGTTACCTCCCACCTGGTCTCTCCCTTGACACGTGGGGATTATGGGGATTATGGGGATTACAATTCAAGATGAGATTTGGGTGGGGACACAAAGCCTAATCATATCAAACAGGATCATTGAGCAGTGGTTAAGATTTTCCTCAGGGTTAGGGAAAGCAAAAGGAAATTACACACATATGATGTGGCTGACCCAATGCTGGCAATGGCCTTTCCTCACCTCCCAGGTGAATCATGACAGTTTACACCAGAGACTGCAAACATTTTCTATAAAAGGCCAAATAAAAAATGTAGACTTTAGGCCACATGTGGTCTCTGTGGCTGCTGCTTCTTTTTCTTCTACAGTCCTTTCAACGTGTAAAAATCAAAACCAAAAATGTTTTTAGCTTATGGGCTGGACAAAAATCTAAGATTTTTATTTAGGCCACATATGGTCTCTTTAGTGTTGCAACAACTGCAGCAGTTGCTGCTATTGCTTTTTCCTCTATAATCCTTTAAAAATGTAAAACATACGTTCTTAGCTTGCAGTCTGGACAAAAATAGGCAATGAGCTGGATTTGGCCTGTGGGCCTTCCTTTGCTGACCCTTGCTCTAGGCCTTTTTTTTTTTTTTTTTTTTTTTTTTTTTTTTTTTTTTGGCTACTGAATGGTTTGAGAACACATATATGGTCCAGGTTTGACCAGCACATCATGATAGAGAGCCTTCTGGGGAGCAGGTTTAACTTGCTTATAGAAAGAAGCACATGGGATAAATACTCTTCCTCTGAGGCTGATATCTGTGTATTGTGTGTAGTATTTTTTCTTTCTTTCTTTCTTTTTGAGACAGAGTTTGCTTTGTTGCCCAGGCTGGAGTGCAGTGGCACAATCTGGGCTCACTGCAACCTCCCTCCCAGGTTCAAGCAATTCTCGTGCCTCAGCCTCCTGAGTAGTTGGGATTACAGGTGACCGCCACCATGCCCTGTTGATTTTTTGCATTTTAGTAGAGATGGGGTTTCACCATGTTGCCCAGGCTGGTCTCAAACTCTTGAGCTCAGGCAGTCTGCCTGTCTCGGCCTCCCAAAGTGCTAGGCATGAGCCAATGCACCTGGCTGTATGTAGTATTTCTATGTATGATACTAGATGACAATCATGAGAAAGCAAGCCTAAGAACGAAGGGAAAACCTTGAGGATGGTGGCATGCAAAGGAAGTCAATGTCTTTGATGACATCTTTTCTCTGTAGAACTATCTTAGAAAAGCCTATTTCTATGCTATTCATTTTATGAGATATAAAGTATAAGCTACTGAAAGCAGCTTAGTTACTATAGTTAGGAAGTTACAATTTTGTAGCAGAGAGTTTTGTGGGTAGCTTTGTGAGTTCCAGGCCCCAGAAGTTTTACACTGGAGGAGCAAAGAGCAGCAGTTTGATTGGATAAGAAAATTAACGCTATATAGGCATAGCAGTTTACATAAGACCAGTTACTTTTCTATGTCAAAGAAAAGGGTGTTTTCATGGAGAGTTTAAGATGTCGGGCTGGGCGCGGTAGCTCAAGCCTGTAATCCCAGAACTTTGGGAGGCTGAGATGGGCGGATCACGAGGTCAGGTGATCGAGACCATCCTGGCTAACATGGTGAAACCCCGTCTCTACTAAAAATACTAAAATTAGCCAAAAGTGGTGGCATGTGCCTGTAGTCCCAGCTACTCAGGAGGCTGAGGCAGAAGAATTGCTTGAATCTGGGAGGTGGAGGTTGCAGTGAGCTGAGATCACGCCATTGCCCTCCAGCCTGGGCAACAGAGTGAGACTCCGTCTCAAAAAAAAAAAAAAAAAAAAAAAAAAGATGTTAACATATTCTAATCCTCTCCTATCATGCAACACACCCAAGGGTCTTTATAGTTATCTTTTGTAGTTTGGATCATTGCTCCCAAATCTTTATTTCCTCTCTGTGCTAGAATGATATATCTACACATTTTGCATGTACCTTTGCAGTACCTTTCAATAGAGTAGAAAGAATATATTTTTTCCACCTCACTGATGTAGGGCTTTGGACATAGGACTTGTTTTGGCCAATGTAATGTGGACCGAAGTTACAGTGCACCAGTTGGTTGGGGATAGGGTAGCCTTAAAAAGGACATCATGGGCAAGGTTCGGTGGCTTATGCCTGTAATCCCAGCACTTTGGGAGGCTGAGGCAGCGAGTGGATTGCTTGAGGACAGGACTTCAAGACCAGCCTGGCCAATAGGGTGAAACTCTGTCTCTACAAAAAGTAAAAAATTAGCCGGGCATGGTGGTGCACACCTATAGTCCCAGCAACTTGGCAGGCTGAGGCAGGAGAATCACTTGAATCCAGGAGGCAGAGATTGCAGTGAGCTGAGACTGTACCACTGCACTCCAGCCTGGGTGACAGAGCGAGACTCTGTCTCAAAAAACAAAAATAAAAAAAATAAAAAGGACATCATATTTCCATTCACTGCTATGTTCTTGGGAACCACTAGAAGAAAGCATACCCCAGGTTGCTAATGCCCTATCAGCTTGGGCCCCAGAATTAAGATATGTGGAACCCAACCATAAGTCTGGGTTCTAACCTGGCCTAGCTGAGCCCAGCCTAGATCTGTGAACCTAGCCAATCCATGAGAAAAATAAATGCTTGTGTTTATAAGCCATGAAGAATTTTAAGGTGTTTTGTAATAAAGCCTCTACCTAGTTTCCAGTCTCTCTAGGGGCAGATATCTTCTTCTCCTGCTGGGTAAAAAGATGGGCACATTATCAAGTCAGCTGATTAGCAAACTAAAAAAAAAAAAAAAAGGTACATTCCTTCAAACACATTACATGCTTTGTGTCCAGATCCAGATGACCAAGGCTTACGGAGAGTAACCATTTTCCTCTCAGTCTGAGCTCCTGTATCATATCTCAAAATGTGTTTCTCTCTTCTCAGGATAACTGACATTAACCATATCTACTTCCTTCAAGGGAACCCACTCCTAACCACAGAAGTGGTTATACCCCTAGTAGCACAAGTACATCAGAACATTACAGAGAATCCTCTACTTCTATCCTTCTAATTAGAAAAACAAGCAAACAAAAACCTCTATTACATAGACAAATAAATCTTATTGTGAGAGGAAAAGCAAATGAATCCTACCTGCCATCAACAGATTATTTGAGTGGTTGATTTTATTTTTTGGGTGGCTTGACATTACTAATCACATTATATTACACAAAGTGAAAAACTTGGGGTATGTTCAAAGTGATACCAGTCTGCATTCCCTTATTCAAAACCTTTGGGGGCAAATGTGCTTTGGAATTGAAAATATTTTGGATTTTAGAGAAGAACATGCAGAAACCATTTTAACGTTCTCATTTTTTAAATCTTAAAACCAGTTTTAATGGGGTATAATTTACATATGCTAAAATGCATCCATTTAAGTATACCCAATGAATTTAGGCCATTGTATACCCTTGTACAATCACAATCAGGGTCAAGAACATTCCCAACACCCCAGAAAGTTCCTTCCAGTCCCTTTGGTCATAATCAAATCCCACAATTAAACACACTGAGATTTCTACACTAACATATGTGAATATTGACACTAAATGGAATTAAGAATATTAATGCCTTATGTCATATTGGACCAGGTTTTCCCAATAAATAAGCTTGCCATAAGCTTTCAGAAACCTTTTAGTTTTCAAAACATCTTGGATCTTGAAATCATTGGTAAGAAATTATGGGCCTGTTGTAAAAAGAGTTATATCATAATGAAAAAGAAACAAAGGTGATAATTACTCTTACTTATACATGTTAACTGCTTGTATTAGAGACATCTGGGATTTATGAAAAACAAACTCAAGAACAAAGGACCTTCTGAATAATCTTTTGAAAACTAACCTATTTTAAGAAAATTTTATTAGTGTATACTATGTACCTAACAGTATACCTGGCACATAATAGATACCCAGTGATACCTTTTTATTTTTTTTCTGATGATTCTACCCAGCTCATTTCTCCATACTCCTGTCTTTATTTATTTATTATTATTTTTTTTGAGACGGAGTTTTGCTCTTGTCACCCAGGCTGGAGTGCAATGGCGCCATCTCTGCTCACTGCAACCTTCACTTTCCAGGTTCAAGCGATTCTCCTGTCTCAGCCTCCCGAGTAGCTGGGATTACAGGCATGCGCCACCACGCCCAGTTAATGTTTGTATTTTTAGTAGAGACGGGGTTTTACCATGTTGGTCAGGCTTGTCTCAAACTCCTGACCTCAGGTGATCTACCTGCCTTGGCCTCCTAAAGTGCTAGGATTACAGGTGTGATCCACTGTGCCCGGCCTCCTGTCTTTTTTTATATTAATATTTTCCTCAGAAACCTCCTCTGTTTATTTAAAAAGCTCTGATTTTTTTTCTTGTTTATTATCTGTCACATCTTCTAGAACTGTCCAATACTGTCTATTTATTTTTTATAGAGACAGGGTCTCATTCTGTCATCCAGGTTGGAGTACAATGGTGTGATCATGGCTCACTGTAATCTTGAACTCCTGGGCTCAAGCCATCCTCTCACCTCAGCCTCCCAAGTAGCTAGGACTTTAGGCATGTGCCACCATGCCTGGCTAATTTTTTTATATCACTTTTTTTTGTAGAGAGTGCTTCTCACTATGTTGCCGAGACTGGTCTTGAACTCCTGGGCTCAAGTGATCCTCCAGCCTCAGCCTCCCAGAGTGCTGGGATTATGGACGTAAACCACCACTCTGGCCATATGTGGCTATTTAAATTTAAATTAATGGCAATTAAAATGAAAAAGTCAGTTCTTTTAGCCACGCTAGCCACATTTCAGTTGCTTGATAGCCACATGTGGCTAGTGGCTACAGTATCAGATAGTGCAGAATAGTTCCACCATTGCAGAATGTTCCATTGGACAGAATTGTGCTGTCTTGTTCACCACATTATTTTTAGTGCCTTGCACAGACGTTGGGATCCAGTAGATAATCAACAAATATTTGCTGAATAAATGTTTTTAGTTCATCTGGAAACACCATCATGCAAATGTAAAGCACAGAGTTTCTTCTGAAATAGATGTTTGAATAGCAGAGGTTTTTGGTGTTTGTTTGTTTTTTTGTTTGTTTGTTTGTTTGTTTGGGACAGAGTCTCGCTGTTGCCCAGGCTGGAGTTCTGTGGTGCAATTATAGTTCACTGCAACCTTAAACTGCTGGGTTCAAGCAATCTTCTGTCTTAGCTCCCACGTAGCTGGGACTACAGGTATGTTTCACCATAGCCAACTAATTTTTAAATGTTTATTTTGTAGAGACAAGGTCTTGCTATGTTGAACAGGCTTTTTTTTTTTGTTTGTTTTTTGAGACAGAGTCTTACTCTGTCGCCCAGGCTGGAGTGCAGTGGTGGGATCTCGGCTCATGGCAACCTCTGCCTTCCAGGTTCAAGTGATTCTCCTGCCTCAGCCTCCCTAGTAGCTGGGATTACAGGCACGCACCACCACGCCCAGCTAATATTTTGTATTTTTAGTAGAGACAGGCTTTCACCATATCGGGCAGGCTGGTCTGGAATTCCTGACCTCAGGTGATCCACTTGCCTCGGCCTCCCAAAGTGCTGGGATTATAGGCATGAGCCACTGCATCTGACCTAAAATTATTTATTTGAGAAAGTAAGGCCGGTCGCAGTGTCTCACGCCTGTAATCCCAGCACTTTGGGAGGCTGAGGCAGGTGGATTATGAGGTCAGAAGACAGAGGTCATCCTGGCTAACGCAGTGAAACCCCATTTCTACTAAAAACACAAAAATTAGCCGGATGTGGTGGCACGCCCCTGTAGTCCCAGCTACTTGGAAGGCTGAGGCAGGAGAATCACTTGAACCCGGAAGGTGGAGGTTGCAGTGAGCCAAGATTGCGCCACTGCACTCCAGCTTGGGCGACAGAGAGAGACTCTGTCTCGGAAAAAAAAAAAAAAAAAGTAAAAGATTAGATTAGATTTAGACTCTATTTAGTTTTGATTATTAATAGCTTTCAGACATTGGGCACTTACTATATGCCAGGCACTGTTCTCAGTGTTTTACACACATTACCTCATTAATTTTCACAATAACCTTGTGATGTATGCACCATTCTCAATTTACAGATAAGGACACTAAGACACAAGAGGAAAGTACACAAGAGGAAAGTTGCCCAAGTTCACAGAGCTATTATGTGGAGGGCCAGGATTTAAGCCTAGGCCGTCTGGCTCCAGATGCCATGCAATTTACTGTAACCCTTTGAACTCTTTATGATTATTTTTAATAAGGGCTTTTAAAATGAACGCTTTATGAGGCCGGATGCGGTGGCTCACACCTGAAATCCCAACACTTTGGGAGGCTGAGGAGGGTGGATCATGTGAGGTCAGGAGTTCGTGACCAACCTGGCCAACATGGTGAAACCCCATCTCTACTAAAAATATGAAAAAAAAAAAATTAGCTGTGTATGGTGGCCCCTGAGCATGTAATCCCAGCTACTTGGGACTCTGCCTGAGGCAGGAGAATCACTTGAACCCGGGAGGCGAAAGTTGCAGTGGGTCGAGATCGAGGAACTGCCTTCCAGCCTGGCCAGAGCAAGACTCAAAAAACAAAACAATACCAAACAAAAAACAGGAAAAATAACTATTTATGATTATTTTTATTTTTATTTATTTATTTTTATTTTTAGATGGAATCTTGCTCTGTCCCAGGCTAGAGTGCAACGGTGTGATCTTAGCTCACTGCAACCTCTGCCTCCCGGATTCAAGCTATTCTCCTGCCTCAGCCGCCTGAGTGGCTGGGATTACAGGAGCCCGCCACCACACCCGGCTAATTTTTGTATTTTTAGTAGAGATGGGGTTTCACCATGTTGGCCAGGCTGGTCTTGAACTCCTGACCTCATGATCCACCTACCCCGGCCTCTCAAAGTGTTGGGATTACAGCATCAGCCACCGCGCCTGGCCTCTATGATTATTATTTTTATTTTTATTTTTTGAGACGGAGTCTCACTCTGTCACCCAGGCTGGAATGCAGTGGCACCATCTTGGCTCACTGCAAACTTCACCTCCCGGGTTCAAGCAATTCTCCTGCCTCAGCCTCCCGAGTAGCTGGGATTACAGGTGTCCGTCACCACGCCTAGCTAATTTTTGTATTTTTAGTAGAGGCAGGGTTTCACTATGTTGGTCAGGCTGGTCTGGAACCCCTCACCTCGTGATCCACCTGCCTCGGCCTCTCGGCCTCCCAAAGTGCTGGGATTACAGGCCTGAGCCACCGCCCCCGGCCTGATTGTTTTTAATAAGGACCATTTAGTCTCCTTTTTCCCATATATTACACCTCTTCTTTCTTTTTTTCTTATTTAACTTAGCTAGGATACCCTCAAAAATGGTAAATAATAGCTACTATATCCCTGCCTCCTTGTTGAGTCTCTGATTTTAAGGTGAATGCCTCTGCCATTTCACTGAAATGTATGGTGTTGCTCTCTGATGATTATCTTGCTCCAATTAAGGAAACATTCTTTTATTCTAGTTTACTAAGAATTTTAAAAATTCAGAGTGGTTGCCGGGCGCGGTGGCTCACGCTTGTAATCCCAGCACTTTGGGAGGCCAAGGTGGGCAGATCACGAGGTCAGGAGATCAAGGCCATTCTGGCTAACACAGTGAAACCCCGTCTCCACTAAAAATACAAAAAAATTAGCTGGGCATGGTGGCGGGCGCCTGTAGTCCCAGCTACTCGGGAGACTGAGGCAGGAGAATGGCGTGAACCCGGGAGGCGGAGGTTGCAGTGAGCCGAGATCGCGCCACTGCACTCCAGCCTGGGTGAAAGGGTGAGACTCTGTCTCAAAAAAAAAAAAAAAAAAAAAATTCAGAGTGGTTGTTGAATGTTATACAGTGTATCTCTAGAGACTATCATTTGGTTTTTCTCCTTCAGTCTAATAAATTATACTTGTAGATTTCTTAAGGTTAGATCACTGTTTATGTTAAACCACATACTTTGTCATGATGTAAATTCTTTTCTTTTTTTTTTTGAGACGGAGTCTGGCTCTGTTGCCCAGGCTGGAGTGCAGTGGCGCGATCTTGGCTCACTGCAACCTCTGCCTCCCAGGTTCACACCATTCTCCTGCCTCAGCCTCCCGAGTAGCTGGGACTACAGGCGCCCGCCACCACGCCCGGCTAATTTTTTTTATGTGTTTAGTAGAGACGGGGTTTCATCGTGTTAGCCAGGATGGTCTCAATCTCCTGACCTCGTGATCCACCTGCCTCAGACTCCCACCCGGATTACAGGCATGAGCCACCGCGCCCAGCTTGTAAATTCTTTTTACTACCACATTGCTGAAATTTGGTAACATTTTTTTTTTTTTTTTTTTTTTGAGAGTCTCACTCTGTTACCCAGGCTGGAGTGCACTGGTATGACCTCGGCTCACTGCAAACTCTGCTTCTCGGGTTCAAGTGATTCTCCTGCCTCAGCCTCCTGAGTAGCTGGTACTACAGGCGCATTCCACCATGCCCGGCTAATTTTTGTATTTTTAGTAGAGGCAGGGTTTCCCCATGTTGGCCAGGCTGGTCTCAAACTCCTGACCTCAGGTGATCCACCTGCCTCAGCCTCCCAAAGCGCTGGGATTACAGGTGTGAGCCACTGCGCCTGGTCTGATAACATCTTAATTCTTTTTATTTAAAAAAAAATTATTTTGTAGAGATGGAATCTCACTACGTTGCCCAGGCTGGTCTCAAACTCCTGGCCTCAACCCATCCTCCTGCTTCGGTCTCCCAGAGTCCTGCGATTACAGGTGTGAGCCACAGCACCAGATCAATAACATCTAAATAATCAATTTTCCCTTCATAACAAAATCATAGTGAGAAAGGAAGTTTCCCTTCTCTTTTTTGGGCACTGTTTGTCTTGGGTTTTAGTATGAGAGTTATGCTGCCTTGTGGAATAAACTGGGAAAGGGTCTCCCTTTTTTGAGATTTGTTTGGTCTCTCTAAAATCTAGCCAGTTTTGGGTACCCCATCGCACTCTCTTCTTCCTTCCAGTGGTGCGCCAACAGTACCATCAATCATTTTACCATGAGGATTTCTCACACTAGCTCTCAAGGTTCCTCATAAAGTGGGCTCACAATGCTGATCTCCAACAAAGCCTTTGTGTCTTTCAACTTTATCACATTCCTTGCACATGTCACAGACCTTACCATTTTCAAGGCTTTGCTAATTTCATGACATCTGCCTTGTTAAATCCTGACTATTAGTGTTTGGGCTGGTACTGGGTGTTGATTATGGCACAAGGGAACTAACATTTTAGGCAGAGACAGTGTACCTGCTTAGCACCCTTCATTTTATTTAATCATCAGAATTCTGGGAAGTTTTGTTATTTTTATTTGCTGGATAGGAAAATAAACGTTATACACTAATAAACGGAGGTGCCACTAAATACCAGTACCGCTTGATTCCAAAGTGATTGCTGCCTCCACTAGTTTCACCTCCTCCATTGTGTTCCCTAGGTAGTCTCTGATGCTGACCTGTATGTCCTCCGTGCTCCATTAGCAAATTATACACTGTACCGCACCATCTTACATTTACACTCTTGTATTTTCTATTTTTTCATATCTGTAGTGCTTGTCTCACACACAGCAGTTAATAATCTCTCAGAATAATTTTTCTTTTTCCCCTCAGAATGATCTCTCAGCGTCTGGTCATCCGACTCCGTATTTGGATATCATATAAATCGCGGGAAAAAATAAAAGGTGATTAAATACAAATAATTTTGACTGTGTTAGTCTTAGCTGTGTGTTGCAAGAAAAAAACAAAAGGTCTCTTTCAAAATAAGTTTAACTCTCAATGATCTCCCTGGGGCTTTTTAGCGACCCCTGCAAAATTAGTGCCTAAAAACACAGTGACTTGGCATTTGTGACTACTGATCACCTCCTCACTCAAGCACATCAAACAGCGGGATATCCTGGAAGTCGCACCTACAGCTCACACTTCCTAACAAGGAAAGCTAGACGAAGGGACGGTCTTTCCCAACAGCAGCGCGATGCGGGTCCTCCCCCCACCAGCTTCAGTGGGATGGAACATTCCGTGCGATCGCTTTGACCGGGCGCCACTCGGAGTCACGTGGAGCTGTAGCGCCCCGGCGGAGCCGGGCGGAATAACGCGGGCTCGGGTTGCCAAGGGGAGGGGCGAGGCACCGCGGAAGAGGCGGAGCGAAGGAAGCCGGCCGTGGGGCGGGGTGCTGAGCGCAGGGGCGGGCAGAGAGGGGCGCGCGGGCGGGGAGGGCCCGGCGTATTATGGGATGCGGCGGTGGAATGGCGCTGGGCGCGTGATTTTGAACAAACCCTGGTCTGTGTCTCGGAGGCGCCGCCGCCGCCGCTGCTGCTGGGAGCCCAGGGAGCGCCGCGCGACCAGGAGGCGGCGGCGCCGCCGGCTTTGGTGAGTGTCAGCCGCCGGGATGGGGGCTACTGGGCGGGCGGGCGGGAAGGGGGAACCGGCCCCCGCTGCGAGTGGCTGCGCGGGCGGAGAGCGCTGGACCGCTCCCTCCGGGAGCCCGGGCCGGTGGGCCTTGGCGGGGAGCGGGAACCCGCCAGCGGGGTCAGCCGCGCCCCTTCCCTGGGCTGCGGGGGGCGGAGGATCCTCGGGGCTCCGTCTCTTCCCGCCGGCTCCCGGGAGGGTGGCTGTCACCCGGCAGGGCCAGCGCTCGGCCAGCCGCCTGCCTGGCGGTCTGGAGGAAGGGCTCCCGCGGCTGTTGACACGCACACTGCGCGACCCAACAAGCTGGCCGTGGCTGCCCCGGGTTTCTGGGAACCGGTTTTGCTGCTGTGTCATTTTGTGCCAGTCCCTCCTCTCCCTACTGCCCGCCGCCGCGTTCTTCCTATGCCCCTTTGTATAGGCTCTTGTTCGTGCGTGTCCGTTTTCCTCGCGAAGCCCACCAGCCAAATGTCATAATGTTCCCGAGGTGCACGGGGGAAGGGAGCGGGCCGGGACTTAGCTTGGACAGCAACGGTAAACAACCAAGCAGAGTGCGGATGGACGGGGCCGTCAGTAGGGAAATGAAGTTTAAAGATGAAGTAACTGATAACACTTTACACTCTCAGCATCTGGCAGTCTGCATATAAAAACAGCAATTGGGGTGGGTGGTAGACAGCCCTTGTTGAAGGCTGAATCTACCGACTTTTATATGGAGTTGCCATTGAAACAAGGTAGGGAAATGAAATGACTTTTTCAACTTCAACCTTAATCTTCTTACACTAACTTAGACAGTAGAGTGGCCCTGTTCGCAGCCTTGAAATTCAGTTTGCCCAGAGCTTATATTGTAGTTGAATGATAAAGAATTAAGTTTTTGGTTGGTTAACTCTTTTTTGAAATTGACAAAGGCAGCCAGTTTCCTTTTTTTTTTTTTTTTTTTTTTTTTTAAGTGTTGGTCTCAGAAGAAGCCTTGCAGCTTATGTTTTGTTATTTTTTAAATGATTAAGAATTACCTCTGTTCTCTTTTGGTTACTTATTCAACTGACTGATGACAGGAGCTGGTAACTCTTACTTACCTAGTAGGTAACTCTAGGGTCTTGTTCTGAAGCAAGCTGTTTATTTTCACTGTATTGAACAAATATATCAGCAGCAGATGGTTTTTTTTTTTTTTAATTTGATGACTTAGATCCTAAAAACATTTGGCAAATACTTTTAGCTTAGAGTTATATTTTCAATATTTTAGAAATTGATCATTCATGAATGTTTCTACAATTAGTTCAATACATTTTAAATCTAGTTGCGCTTTGACGTCTTAAACTGATGACAGATTGGAAGTCACAGTGTTCATGGACAGAAATGACCAGATAAAATTAAGTTGGAGAGGAAGACAGCTCAGAACTTTATTTTTTAAAATGAAGTGTTTTGACCAGCTCACCTGCATGAGGATTGCTGCCTGTAATTGACAAAGGTGTCAAAGGTCGAACATGCATATGGAAATAGCTCATCCTGTCAAAGTAGTTCCGCAGGTGGGGTAAAATGTCAAAGTTGGTGAATGACATTAAGGGTCTTCACAGTGTTTTTGGTACCTGAGATAGCCACAGTGAATAAAACGCATTCCACCATCTCTCTCAAGTTGCTGCTCTGAAAATAAAAGAGTTTGGGTTCTTTATTGTCCTTATGCCACCCTCCGCATGGCTTTTGGTCTTGCAAACAAAAATATGCCGGACTTGGGACCCCGCAGGTGGCGCGACTTCCTTTGGCGTCCCTGCGGGGGCCCGTGCTCCGCCCGGGGGTGAAAGGTCTCGGCGTAGCCGGTGTGCACTTGCACGGCCCTTGTGCGTTTGAAGGTTGGCGGGGCGGCGGGAGGCTTCCCCGGATATGTGGGTGTGCGCCTCCCGGGAGGGGCGGGCGGGGAGGGGAGGAGGAAGGGGGAGGTTACTGGTGGTGGCGGCGGCGGCGGCGGCCCGGGCTCCGGCTGTCGGGGAAGCTGCTGAGCTGTGATGGTGATGACGAGGTGAAAATGGCGGATCTTTCGAAATACAATCCCGGCCCCTGACATACCAGAGGCGGCGGCGGCGGCGACGTCGCCACCCCGGCTCCCTTCTCGGGCCCCGGGTACCCTGAAGCGCTCCAGTTTGGACAAACTGGGAAAGGAAGCTGTTGGCCAGAGCTATCGTGCACGGGCAAAACAAGCCCCGCCGGGGCTCGGGATTGCCCAGGACCTTCTGGAGCCCCCACCTCGGAGCCCGAGGGAGGAGAAAGCGGCAGCCGCTGGAGGTAGAGGAGGAGGGGGTACCCGAGGGCTTCTCTGTCTGGAGATCTCTTTATTTGGGGGGATGGGGGTGGGTGGGGAAAGAACTGCGCTGTGGATCAAGGAATGACTTGTCCGGAGTGCGAAGAATCAGTAGCCTCGTCATGACATCAACATTATTCTTTGAGTGTTAAGAGGGCTCCAGTTTGCTCTTATACCTAAGGCTGCTGCTGAGGCCTAGAGGAACCGCTAGCACTTAGCATGATTTCCTGATACAATTTTTAAAACAGCCACTCTGGCGGGTGTTGCTTTGATAGTGTTCAGCAGTTCTTGGGGTTGTATGTTTCTTTAGGGAGGCAGAGCATTGGCATTTTATTCTGCATTTAAGGTCTGTGTCTTAGATCCTAGTCTGTAACTTGTTGGGGTGTGGATGTTCACATTTTATAGAATAGGGACCAGTTTTGTAAGAATTAGAAAAAAATTTTTTAATGCTCTGTTATCCATAGAGTAACCTCTTTGCCCCTGCCATTTGGCAAATAACAATTGAGATACTGTCAGTCATATTTTATACCCATGCTTTTCAGGGAAGTTCTTCTCTATAACCACCCTCCTGCCCCCGCCACTCTAGTTCATGAATTCAGAGAGTAAAGTTATGAAAAATTTTGCGGTAGATTTTATAATGCAAATGAAATACAGCTTTAGGAGCTCTCTTTTGGTCCTGAGTTTTACCTTCATTGTTAGGGAGAGTTGTGATGGCGTGACGCAAGCATTTGTTGTGAGTACATTAAGTTGGTAAAGATAAATTGAGACCTCTGTTATTTCTAAATGCTGGAGTGTTTAGCCTAGCCCTTTGTTTAGAGAGCTGTATTGATTGACTATAACAGCCACTGTTTTATTAGGTTATCTAAAGACCCATGTAAGTTTTAGGTTATGCTGAAAGATCCCTAAGGAGTCTGTGTCCTTGCACACAACACTAGTGTTACGGAAAAGTTATATGTGAAACAAATGTTTAGGCTGGGCAAAAAAATTTTTGTTTGTTAATTTGGACCCTATGCTTTTCCCCAAGCTTTTTTGAGTCAATGACATTGAGTGTATAATGAACAGAGAGATTAGTATTTGAGGAATGCCCATGGGTAATGTTTATGATTAGCCCTAAATTTCCTTATTCAAATTGTCTTCAGAGAGTATATGTGATATTATTTCCTTATTCAAATTGTCTACAGAGAGTATATGTGAACACACTATGCCATAGTGTGTCATTTATCACAAATTTTGTAGTGTACTTAGAGGGGAAAAATTTTGTGTGAATGGATGTGTATAGTTTGGATGTCTGGCTTTCACTTACTAGAAGAATAAGAGACCCAAAAAATTTTTTAGGACAAATACCTGAGAGGTACTCAGAAGATTTAATGATAATGATAATGATTATTTTTTAAAAATAATTTGTCTGATGCTGTATTATTCAGTAGGTATTTGGTTTTGTCTTTTTAAAATTACAGTTTTTATGTTGCAGTTATTTAACCCATGCCTTATAGCTGCTGACTTAGTAGCAAGACTAAGAATTTTAAAAGTAATTAAAATAGGGGGATTAAAAAGCTTTTTCATTGACTTTCTTTTAATCACAGAGGGCTATTGTCTCTTTGTGATTCTTTGTGATTGTCTTTAAAGACCAGTTTTCATATTGTCCTGGTTAGAACAATTGTGTATTAATAATTAAAAATGTGTTAGAAAGAAATGAAGCAAGAATTATACCACCAGAGATAGTCCAGTGTTCATTTTTGGGGGGAAGAGTATTATAGATTTTCACTACTTTTTCTTTTTTTTTTTTATTTCGAGACAGAGTTTCGCTGTGTTGCCCTGGCTAGAGGGCAGTGGTGAGATCTCAGCTCACTGCAAGCTCCGCCTCCCGGGTTCAGCCATTCTCCTGCCTCAGCCTCCTGAGTAGCTGGGACTACAGGCGCCCACGACTGCACCTGGCTAATTTTTTGTATTTTTAGTAGAGATGGTGTTTCACCATGTTAGCCAGGATGGTCTCGATCTCCTCACCTCATGATCCACCTGCCTCGGCCTCCCAAAGTGCTGGGATTACAGGCGTGAGCCACCGCGCCTGGCCGATTTTCACTGCTTTTTCAAACATTATTATTGGGTGTCTATTATGTGTCATATAGTATGCTAGGGATAGTGGATAAAATAACCTCAATATCATTACCTCAGGGAACTTACAGTTTAAGAATCACTGGAGGTGAAGTTGGAAGGATCTATTCAGTGGGGCCTTGCTGCAAAAGGCCTTAAGAGTTACAGAAAATGTAACTTAGTGTAGGAGAATGACAACCTCAGAGATATACTTCAGAAGATAAATCGTGTACATATAGCTTTTATGTAGAATGCATTACAGGTGAGAGGAGATGGAGGTAAAAACACCATAGTAGGCTTCAGGATTTAGAGATTTAGACACGATTGGTTACAGGCAGATAGAGTCATGGTGAAGGTGTAATCTGCATAATATATGACAGATTAATATTTCTATGGAAAGAAGAGATGTCAACGACCATACAATCGTAAGCCCTGGTGTTTGATAGAATTTTTTTTTTTTTTTTTTTTTTAATGAGATGGGGTCTTACTCTGTCACCCAGGTGAGGGTGCAGTGGATCTCAGCTCACTGCAACCTCTGCCTCCCAGGCTCAAGAGATACTCCCACCTCAGCCTCATGAGTAGCTGGGACCACAGGCATGGGCCACCACGCTCGGCTAATTTTTTGTATTTTTGGTAGAGACAGGGTTTCACCATGTTGGCCAGGCTGGTCTCAAACTCCTGAGCTCAGGCTATCTACCTGACTCACCCTCCCAAAGTGCTGGAATTACAGGCGTTAGCTACCACGTCCGGCCATTTGGTAGACTATTGAATGCTGTAAAACAATAGGGAAATCAGAAGGAGAAGCTAATTTAGATAAACAGGAAAATAACTTTGAGTTACAGCATACCTCATAACTATCTTCACAGTAACCCTGTAAGTAAACTGAAGCTCAGAGATGTTATTATTGACTCGGATTACGTGATAAGCAACTAGGAGAGCCATGATTTGGAAACAGATCTTTTCTGATTTTGAATCTCCATGTTTTTTCCATCATGTTAATCATAAGCATGAATAATATAGAGTTCCCTTTTTTATTTTTATATATTTGTTCAGTTTTATAGGCTGTGTTATTCTCATTCTTGGGTACAATGCCTATCCCTTGAGTATGTGAATAAATGAATAGCATTTATTTGTTATTTCACTCAATTATATAATCTTTTTTTAAAATTTATTTTTATGTATTTATTTTTTGAGACAGAGTCTCATTCTGTTGCCCAGGCTGGAGGGTAGTGGTGTGATCTCTGCTCACTGCAGCCTCCACCTCCTGGGTTCAAGCGATTCTCTTGCCTCAGCCTCTTGAGTAGCTGGGATTACAGGCACCCGCCACCATGCCCGGCTACTTTTTGTATTTTTACTAGAGATGGGGTTTCACCATGTTGGCCAGGCTGGTCTTGAACTCCTGACCTAAGGTGATCCACCAACCTCAGCCTCCCAAAGTGGTAGGATGTGAGCCATCATGCCTGGCCCATTTCTTTTTTTTATTATGGTGTTAATTCACACCCTTTGAAATACATTGTGAAATTCATGTAATTATCGTGTAGCAAAGACTTTATGGAAAGTAAGTTACAAAGTTAAGGAAGCTCACCTAAATAGAATGGGAGTAGTGCAGCAGATACTTCATATACATTTAAATATGAGTGGCAGAAGCTCAAATTTAAATACTATGTACTTGAACATAGACTTTAAAGGTATGTGACTAATTTGGAATTCACCTTTTTTTCCAGCTTTTATTTTAGGTTCAAGGGGTACATGTGCAGTTCTGTTACCTGGGTATATTGCATGATGCTGAGGTTTGCAGTATGAATGGTCCTGTCACCCAGGCACTGAGCATAGTATCCAATAGTTTTTCTTTTATTTTTTTTTTTTTTTTTTTTTTTTTGAGATGGAGTCTCGCTCTGTCGATTGCAGTGGTGCAATCTTGGCTCACTGTAACTTCTGCCTCCCAGGTCCGAGCTATTCTCCTGTCTCAGCCTCCGGAGTAGCTGGGACTACAGGTGCATGCCATCACGTCTGGCTAATTTTTTGTATTTTTAGTAGAGATGGGGTTTCACCATGTTAGGCTGGGATGATCCTGATCTCCTGACCTCGTGATCCACCCGCCTCAGCCTCCCAAAGTGCTGGGGTTACAGGTGTGAGCCACTGTGCCCAGCCAATAGTTAGTTTTTCAACCCTTGACCCCCTCCCTATGTCCCCAGTAGTCCTCAGTTTCCATTGTTGCCATCTTTATGTTCATGAGTACCCAATGTTTAGCTCCCACTTATAAGTGAGAATTTGTGGTATTTAGTTTTCTGTTTCTATGTTAATTTGCTTAGGATAATGGCCTCCAGCTACATCCATGTTGCTGCAAAGGACGTGGTTTCTTTCTTTCTTTTTTTTTTTTTTTTTTTACGGTGTCTTGCTCTGTCTCCCAGGCTGGAGTGCAGTGGCGCGATCTCGGCTCACTGCAAGCTCCGCCTCCCAGGTTCAGGCCGTTCTCCTGCCTCAGCCTCCCCAGTAGCTGGGACTACAGGCGCCTGCCACCAGGCCCGGCTAATTTTTTTTGTATTTTTAGTAGAGATGGGGTTTCACCGTGTTATCCAGGATGGTCTTGATCTCCTGACCTCGTGATCCACCTGCCTCGGCCTCCCAAAGTGCTGGGATTACAGGCATGAGCCACCGCACCCGGCGGTTTCTTTCATTTTTATGGCTACGTAGTATTTCATATTGTATATGTACCACATTTTCCTTATCCAGTCACCATTGATGGGCATCCAGCTTGATTCCATGTCTTTGATGTTGTGAGTAGTGCTGCGATGACCATGCAGGTGCATGTGTCTTTCTGGCGTAAACATTTATTTTCTTTTAGGTATGTACCCAGTAATGTGATTGCTGGGTCAAATGGTAGTTGTCTTTCAAATTCTTTGAGAAGTCACCAAGCTGCTTTCTACAGTGGCTGAACTAATTTACATTTTCACCAACAGTGTGTAAGTGTTCCCACGACCTCTCCAGCATCTATTTTTTGACTTTTTTTTTTCTGAGATGGAGTCTCACCGTGTTGCCCAGGCTGGCGTGCAGTGGTGTGATTTCAACTCACTGCAACCTCTGCCTCCCGTGTTCAAGTGATTGTCCTAGCTCAGCCCCCTGAATAGTTGGGACTACAGGTGCGCTCCACCATGCCCAGCTAATTTTTGTAGAGGCGGGCTTTCCTCATGTTGGCCAGGCTGTTCGCAAACTCCTGGCCTCAAGTGATCCGCCTGCCTTAGTCCTCCAAAGTGTTGGGATTACAAGCGTGAGTCACCATGCCTGGACCCTGTTTTTTGATTTTTTAATAATAGCGATTTACAGATCCCTTTTAAAGGAAACAAAAATTGTGAATCCTCAGTATTTTATTAAAATATTTACTAACTTATTTTATTAAAATATTAAAATATTTACTTTCTAAGCTAGATATAAATATATAAAACCAGTATAAATCAAAAGTAAATTTATAGGCCAGGTGCGATGGCTCATGCCTGTAATCCCAGCACTTTGGGAGGCCAAGGTGAGCTGATCATCTGAGGTCAGGAGTTCGAGACCAGCCTGGCCAACATGGCAAAACCTCATCTCTACTAAAAGATACAAACATGAACTGGGCGTGGTAGTGGGTTCCTGTACGAAAATGCCAGCTACTTCGGAGGCTGAGGCGGGAGAATCGTTTGAACCTGGAAGGCAGAGGTTGCAGAGAGCTGAGATTGTGCCACTGCACTCCAGCCTGGGCGACAGAGCCAGACTCTGTCTCAAAAACAAATGAACAAAAAGTAAATTTATGAATCTAGTATAAACAAAACTGTAAAACCAATGTAAAATAATTAAACTTAGGTGATGTTGTTTTGCTTAAACAGTCTTTAGGTCAGGCACAGTGGCTCACACCTGTAATCCCAGCACTTTAGGAGTCCAAAATGGGGGGAAAACTTGTGTCCACAAGTTCAAGACCAGCCTGGGCGACGTAGCAAGACCTTGTCTCTACAACAAATATAAAGAAAATTGGCCAGAGTGTGATGGCTTGTGCCTGTTCTGTAGTCCCAGCTACTCGGGAGGCTGAGGTGGGAGGATCACTTGAGCCTGGGTGTCCAAGACTGCAGTGAGCCATGATCTTGGCGTTGCACTGTAGCCTGATGACAGAGCAAGACAGTCTCAATACAAAACAAAACAAAAATATATTTCTTTCCATAGTGAGTATACTAGGTTCTGCCTTAGTGCAGATGTGCAGTTTCTTTCTTTTTCTTCCTTTCCTGTCCTGTGCTGTCCTTTCCTGTCTAGTTTCCGACAGAGTCTCACTCTGTCACCCACACTGGAGTACAGTGGCGCGATCTTGGCTCGCTGCAACCTCTGCCTCCCAGGTTCAAGCGATTTTCCTGCCGCAGCCTCCCAAGTAGCTGGGACTACAGGCGCCCGCCACCATGCCTGGCTAATTTTTTTGTATTTTTAGTAGAGACGGGGTTTCACTATATTGGCCAGGCTGGTCTCGAACTCCTGACCTCGCAATCTGTCCCCCTCAGCCTCTGCAAGTGCTGGGATTGCAGGTGTGAGCCACTGCACCCGGCCTGTTTTCTACATACTCTATATCCTATGATGACTCAATTTCTACGCCACTCTTCTGTGTTTGAATACTGCAAGGCTTTCCTTCTTAAATCTTAGGTTAAGTGGTTTGGCTTTTATTTGGCATAAATATGTCATTTATTTTATAAGTCCATTTTGTGCCTTTTTCTTTAGCTCATATGAATTATTGTACATTGATTTTGGATGTGATGTGGTTATTCAAATGATCCAGAATGTACTTTATAAAAATACTATTGAAATGAAAATACAAACCTTTCTTTTTTTAAAAAAATTTAGGCTGGGTGCGGTAGCTCACGCCTATAATTCCAGCACTCTGTGAGGCCGAGGTGGGTGGATGGCTTGAGCTCAGGAGTTTGAGACTAGCCTGGGCAATATGGCGAGACCCTGTCTCTAGAAAAACGAGACAAATTAGCTAGTTGTGGTGGCGCACACCTGTAGTCCCAGCTACTCCAGTGGCTGAGGTGGGAGGATAACTTGAGCCCCCAGGTGGAGGTTGCTATAAGCCAAGATTGCGCCACTGCATT
The DNA here is from genome assembly GCF_024542745.1 of Macaca thibetana thibetana. Taxonomy (NCBI): domain Eukaryota; kingdom Metazoa; phylum Chordata; class Mammalia; order Primates; family Cercopithecidae; genus Macaca; species Macaca thibetana. The sequence goes on along the minus strand of NC_065582.1, from coordinate 135,180,632 downwards.
CCAGCCTGGGCAACAGAGTGAGACTCTGTCTCAAAAAAAAATTTATGTATTTAATTTGTTTTTTTCATGGAACACTTCACAAATTTGCATGTCGTCCTTGCACAGGGGCCATACCAGTCTTCTCTGGGAAATACAAACCTTTCAAACCTTCATCAGAACTCATGGGTTATAGTCTACTGCTCCCAGTTTAGTTTGAGAAATGTAGTTCTATAACTGGTTTTTTAGTTGATGTTTGATTTTAGAAATAAAAGCTAAAATCTGGCCAAGCGAGGTGGCTTACACCTTTAATCCCAGCACTTTGGGAGACCGAGGTGGGTGGATCATTAGAGGTCAGGAGTTCAAGACCAGCCTGGCCAACATGGTGAAATCCCATGTCTACTAATAATACAAAAAATCAGTCTAGCGTGGTGGCATACATCTGTAATCCCAGCTATTCAGGCGGCTGAGGCGGGAGAATCACTGAAACTTGGGAGGCGGAGGTTGCAGTGAGCAGAGATCGTGCCACTGCACTCCAACCTGGGTGACAGAGCAAGACTCCATCTCACACACAAAAAGAAAAGCTAAAATCTAAGTGGTATAGTTAACCAGTTAATGCTGGTAGTAAGCTCTAGGTACAAAAAATACAGTTGACCCTTGAACAACATGGGAATTAGGGACACCAACCCCAAGCAGTCATATCCACATCCACATATGACTTTTGAATCCCCAAAAACTTGTTGTCCAAGCCTTACTGATAACATAGTTGATTAACACATATTTTATGTATTTATTACGTAGCATATTATTACAATAAAGTATGCTAGAGAAAAAATGTTATTACAAAAACTGTAAGGGAGAGAAAATATAGTTACTGTTCATGAACTGAAGTGGATCGAGGAAGAGCAGCGATGGGTCTTGCTGTCTGGAGTGTCAGAGGCAGAAGAGGTGGAGAAGGTAGATGAGGAGACAGGAGAGGCAGGGACACTTGATGTAACTTTATGGAAATACATTGTAATTTCTGTCTGACTTTTTTTCTCTCCCTCCCTCCTCCCCTCCCTGCCTCCCTCCCTCCCTCCTTCCCTCCCTTCCTCCCTCCCTTCCTCCCTCCTTCCCTCCCTTCCTTCCTCCCCTCCTCCCTTCCTTCCTTCTATCCCTCCTTCCTTCTCTCCTTCCTTCCTTCCTCCCTCACCCTCACTTTTTTTTTTTTTTTTTTTTTTTTTTTTTAAAGAGGTGATGTCTTGCTATGTTGCTGGTCTTGAACTCCGCCTGGGCTCAGGCGATCCTCCTGCCTCAGTCTCCCAAGTAGCTGGGATTAAAGGCGTGCACCACTGTGCTTGATTTCTCTAACAATATTTCCCTATGGTAGCAAGCCTTTTTTCACTGTTTGCTTTAGCTTCATTGTGTGTATCGTAGAAGGGTCCACGTCAAAAGCAGTCTTGAATAATGCCGATCGTCTACTGTCAATTTGTTTTCTGTGCTTCTTCTACATCTTCTTTCTCATTGTCTGGCACTAGTTCAGAAGCAGTCATCTCCATCAAGTTGTCCCCCGTTAATTCCTCTGGTATGGTATCTGTTAGCTCTTGAATTTCTCCAAGATCCTTTCTTTTTCTTTTTCTTTTCTTTTCGGCAGGATTTCACTCCTGCTCAGGCTGGAGTGAAGTGGTGTGATCATAGCTCACAGCATCCTTGACCTCCTGGGCTCAAGTGATCCTTCCACCTCAGCCTCCTGAGTAGCTGGGACTACAGGTGCACACCACCACATCTGGCTAACTTTTAAATTTTTTGTAGAGTTGGGGTCTCACTAGGTTGCCCAGGTTGCTCTCAAACTGCTGGGCTCAAGTGATCCCCTCACCTTGGCCTCCCGAAGTGTTGGGATTACAGGCATGAGCCACTGTGCCTTACCCAAGACGCATATCTTGAAACCCTTCACTTCTCACCATTTTTGTCATATCCACAATTTATTTCATGATTTTCTTCATTGGTTATGTTGTAAATCCTGTGAAGTCGTGCACAATGTCTAGAGGCAGTTTTCTCTGTAAGAATTTATTGCTTTTGGGCCGGGCCTGGAGGCTTTGCCTGTAATCCCAGCACTTTGGGAGGCCAAGGTGGGCGGATCACCTGAGGTTAGGAGTTTGAGCCCAGCCTGGCCAACATGGCAGAACCCTGTCTCTACTAAAAATACAAAAATTAGCTGGGTGTGGTGGCGCGTGCCTTTAATCCCAGCTATTTGGGAGGCTGAGGCAGGAGAATCAGTTGAACCTGGGAGGCAGAGGTTGCAGTGAGCCGAGATTCAGATTGTGCCACTGCACTTCACCCTGGGGGACAAAGTGAGACTCCATCTACAAAAAAACAAAACAAAACAAAAAAAGAATTTATTGCCTTGGGCTTGATGGCTTTCATGGCTTTGTCTATAACAATGACGGCATCTTCAGTGGTGTAATCCTTTCTGATTTTCATAATGTTCTCTCAACTGGGTTCTCTTCCATAGACTTGATGTTCATTCCATAGAGTACCATATATAATGAGCCTTAAAGGGCCTTAGAGGCCAAATTAAAGATGCTGTATTTGGGGGCAAGTAGACCATGTTGATGCCTTCGGTGTTGAACACATGGTGTTCTGAGTGGCTGGGAGCATTGTCCAATATCAAAGGAATTTTAAAAGGCAGTTCCTTACTGGCAAGGTACTTCTGTCTCCAGGGACAAAACACTGATGGACCCAATCCAGAAAAAGAGTTCTCATTGTCCAGGCCTTCTTGTTGTACATTTGAAAGAGTGGCAACTGGTGTTTATCCTTTCCCTTCAAGGCTCAGGGTTTAGCAGCTTAATAGATAAGGGCAGTTCTGATCATGAACCCAACTACATTTGCACAAAACAATAGACTTAGCCTATCCTTTCCTGCCTTAAAAATTCTGGTGCTGCCTTCTCTTCCTTACTAATAAATGTCTTTTATGGCATTCTTTTCCAGAATAAGGCACTTTCATCCGCATCGAAAACCTGTTTGGGCTGGGCATGGTGGCTCATACCTGTAATCCTAGCACTTTGGAGAGCTGAGGCAGGAGGATCACTTGAGCCTAGGAGTTCGAGACCAGCCTGGGCAACATAATGAGACCCTATCTCTATAAAAATTTTAAAAATTTAGCCAGATGTGGTGGCATGCACCTGTGGTCCCAGCTACTCAGGAGGCTGAGGTATGAGGATCACTTGAGCCCAGGAGGTCAAGGCTGCAGTAAGCTCTGATTATGCCACTGCACTCCAGTCTGGGTGACAGAATGAGACCCTGTCTCAAAAAACAACAAAACAAAAAACCTGTTTGGGCATATATCCATTCTCCTCAATGATTTTCTTAATGGCACCTGGGAATTCTTGGTCACCAGAAGCTGCTTCTCCTGTTTTCTTGACCTTTTTTTTGTTTTGTTTTGTTTTGAGACAGTCTCACTCTATCACCTAGGCTGGAGTGCAGTGGTGCAATCTCAGCTCACTAGAGCCTCCACCTCCCGGGTTCAAGCTATTCTCCCACCTCTGCCTCCCAAGTAGCTGGGACCACAGGCACGTACCACCATACACAGCCAATTTTTGTATTTTTTGGTAGAGATGGGGTTTTACCGTATTGGCCAGGCTGGTCTAAAACTCCTGATCTCAAATGATCTGCCTGCCTCATCCTCCCAAAGTGCTGGGATTATAGGCATGAGCCAAATCCCAGCACTTTGGCCACACCTGGCCAAAGGCTGCATTTTCAATGTTAGACAAAAAAATATTTTGCTAAAAGTGCAAGGTTTTTGTATCTGCTGGTGCAACTGCAGTGATGTCTTAACAGATTTCCTTTTTTATAATGGTCTTTACACTGGATTCATTTATCTTGAAATGTTGGGCAACTGCAGCTGTAGACCTCAATCTATAGTACATATCAAGCAGTTAAATTTTTGCTTGTAATGTCATACTTTTCTCTGCTTCTTGGGAGCACTTCCAGCATCATTAGTGGCACTTCATATGGGTCTCCTAGTGTTATTCAAGTTTTACAGTATTGCACTAAGCACGATGAAAAATATGGGAGATCACCTTTTACTGCAATACACAATTTACTGGAGGGAGGAACTGCTTATGTGGAAACAGACAATTAGTGGCAACATTTGAGCTCACCACAGTAACAACAGGAGGTGGCTACAAAAATGTTACAATAGTATAGTATGTACTACAGTTACTTTTTTGTGGTTTTGATTTAATAGTGCATCTTTGTTTACATTTCTCTCCACTGCAAATGATACAATGTGTTTGTGTGGGTAAGTTTTTATACATTTTAACTTTTTATAATTTATATATTTTATGGTAGTAAATTAAAAAACAATGTTTACATATGTTTTATGCATTCATGACATATCAAACTTTTTCTTAAATCTTTTTGATATTTCTAAGTGGTGACATGGTTCATCAGCAAGTTTTTTCAAATTGCCACAAATTTCCAAAAAATATTTAATATATTTATGGGAAAAAAATGTGTGTAAGTGGACCCTGTTGTTCAAAGGTCAACTAAACACTCAGATTCTCTTTCTTGTCTTGTCTTGTCTTGTCTTTTCTTGTCTTTTCTTTGAGACAGAGTCTCACACTGTTGCCAGAGTTGGAGTGCAATGCCGCTATCTCTGCTCACTGCACCCTCCACCTCCTGGGTTCAAGCAATTCTCCTGCCTTAGCCTCCTGAGTAGCCAGGACTACAGGCATGCAGCACCACGCCCAGCTGATTTTTGTAGTTTTAGTGGAGACGTGGTTTCACTGTGTTGGCCAGGCTGGTCTTGAACTCCTGACCTTCTGAGATTACACTTTCCTCCTGTCTCAGCCTCTCGAGTAGCTAGGACTTTAGACATGCTCCACCATGCCCGGCTAATTGTTAAAAATTATTTTTTTGTAGAGAAGAGGATCTTACCATGTTATGCCCAGGCTGGTCTCCAACTCCTGGACTTAAGCAGTCCTCTTGCCTCGGCCTCCCAGAGTGTTGGGATTACAGTTGTGAGCCACTGAACCCGGCCCAGAGCTTTTCTTGTTAGAAGTTAGGACTTTGCTCCTAGTTCAAAGGGCGAGTCCCACTCCTGTAATTTTCAGTGTCTTTTAACAGGACAGGTAAAAATCTATGTTCTTCTGACAACAGAACTTCAAAATATATGAAGCAAAAATGTGCAGAAGAGGAGACATGGACAAATCCACCATCATATTTGGGAATTTTAACAGCCTAAAAATTTATTAAGGATATCAAGGATCTGAATAACACTATAAACCAGCTTTTGCTAACTGACATAAATAGAATACTACCCTCAGCAACTATTAAGAAAAAAATGTTCTTGGCCAGGTGCGGTGGCTCTCGCCTGTAATCCCAGCACTTCGGGAGGCTGAGGAGGGCGGATTGCCTGAGTTCAGGAGTTCAAGACCAGTCTGGCCAACATGGCAAAACCCCGTCTACTAAAAATACAAAAAAAGTAACTGGGCGTGGTGCCATGCACCTGTAATCCCAGCTGCTTGGGAGGCTGAGGCAGTGGAATTGTGTGAACCAGGGAGATGGAAGTTGCAGTCAGCCCAGATTGCATCACTGCACTCCAGCCTGGGTGACAGAGTGAGACTCTGTCTCAAAAAAAACCCCAAAAAACTAAAAAAAAGTAAAAATTCTTTTCAAATGCACAAGGAACATTCACCAAGAGAGAATATACTGAGTCAAAATATAAGTCTCTAATTTCAAATGAGAATGTTGCAGAGTATTATGTTCTCTGACAATACTATAATTAAATTAGTAATCAATAATAATAGCATAGCTAGAAAATCTCCAAGTGCTTGGGAATTAAATGGCACACTTTATTAACCATGTGTCAGATGAAATCACAAGCAATATTAGAAAACATTTGAAGTGAATGATAATAAAAACATATTGAGGCCGGGCGTGGTGGCTCACACCTGTAATCCCAGCACTTTGGGAGGCCGAGGCAGGCGGATCACGAGGTCAGGAGATCGAGACCATCCTGGCTAACACGGTGAAACCCCGTCTCTACTAAAAATACAAAAAATTAGCCGGGCATGGTGGTGGGCGCCTGTAGTCCCAGCTACTTGGGAGGCTGAGGCAGGAGAATGGCGTGAACCCGGGAGGCGGAGCTTGCAGTGAGCTGAGATCGTGCCACTGCACTCCAGCCTGGGCAACAGAGCGAGACTCCATCTCAAAATAAAATAAAATAAAATAAAATAAAATAAAAAATAAATAAAAACATATTGAAATTAACGGAATACATCTAAAGCAGCTTTGGGGAAAAGTTTTCATATTAAAGGCTTACTATAAAAAAGAAGAAAGTTTTAAAATCAATCAATCATTTAAACGAGGAGTTGACAGACTTTTTCTGTAAAGGTCCAGGTAGCAAATATTTGAGGCTTTGTAAGTCATGTAAGTCTGTCACATATTCTCCCTCACCCCAACCATTTAAAAATGTAAATATCAGGCCGGGCGCAGTGGCTCATGCCTGTAATCCCAGCACTTTGGGAGGCTGAGGCGGGTGGATCAGTTGAGATCAGAAGTTCAAGACCAGCCTGACCAACATGGTGAAACCCCATCTCTACTAAAAATACAAAAGTAGCCAGCATGGTGGCATGCGCCTCTAATCCCAGCTACTTGGGAGGCTGAGGCAGGAGAGTCACTTGAACCCGGGGCGCAGAGGTTGCAGTGAGCCAAGATCGCACCACTGCACTCCAGCCTGGGTGACAGAGCAAGGCTCTGTCTCAAAAACAAACAAACAAACAACCATTCTTAGGTGGGAAGCAATATATAAAGACCATTGTCATGATTTAGTAGTTTGATGAACACTGATCTGTGCTTCCTTCTTAAGATTCTAGGCGGGTAGGCGCAGTGGCTCACCCCTGTAATCCCAGCACTTTGGGAGGCCGAGGCAGGCGGATCACCTGAGGTGTGGAGTTTGAGACCAGCTTGACCAACATGGAGAAACCCTGTCTCTACTAAAAATACAAAAAATTAGCCAGGCGTGGTGGCACATGCCTATAATCCCAGCTACTTGGGAGGCTGAGGCAGGAGACTCGCTTGAACCCGGGTGGCGGAGGTTGTGGTGAACCGAGATTGCGCCGTTGCACTTCAGCCTGGGCAACAAGAATGAAACTCCATCTCAAAAAAAAAAAAAAAAACCAGATTCTGGGAAAAGAAGAATAAATCAAACAGAAGGAAAGAGGTAAAAATAATAGTTAATTAAATAAAAAATGGGCCAGGCACAGTGGTGCATGCTGAGAGGCCAGGCTGGGCAGATCACTTGAGCTCAGGAGTTTGAGACCAGCCTAGGCAACGTGGTGAAACCTCATTTCTACAAAACAAAAGCCAGGCATTGTGGTGCATGCCTGTGGTCCCAGCTACTTGCAGGGCTGGGGCAGGAGGATTGCTTGAGCCTGGGAATTTGACGCTTCAGTGAAACATGTTCATGCCACTGTGTCGTGGTTTGCTTGCTGCAGCCTCCAAGTCAAGGGAGTGTGAGCTAGGACTACAAGCAGGCCCTACCACACCCAGCTAATTTTTATCTTTATTTTGTTGAGGTGGGGTCTTGATATGTTGTCCAGACTGGTCTCAAACCTGTGGCCACAAGTGAGCCATCTTAACCTCTCAAAGTTCTGAGATTACAGGTGTGAGCCACCATGCCTGGTCCAAAAATGGTTCTTTGTAAAGGTCAATAAAATGGATAAATCTCTAGCTAATCAAGAATGAAAGGTGAGAAGACAATTTACCACTATGAGGAATGAAGAGAGGACATTTCTACAGATCCTGCAGATATTAAAAGAATATTACATGTAATTTTATGCTAATACATTTGGCAGCTTAGAGGAAATAGACAAATTCCTTCAAAGACACAAACTATCAAATATCCCAGGTTACTTGGGAAGAAAGATATCTGAATAGCCCTGCATCTGCTAAAGAAAGTGGATTTATATTTAAAAACCTTCCCACAAGGAAGCTTTATATCTAGATGGTTTTACTGGTGAATTTTAGCAAATATTTAAGGAGGAAATAGAGACAATTCTGTGCAAACTTTTCCTGAAAAATAAGAACACACTCCAATTCATTTTATTAGCTAGCATTGTCTTCAGGCAGACACTATAAAATGAAAAGAAAACTGCAGATCAATATCACTCATGAACATAACAAAAATGTTTAACAAAATATTAGCACAATGTAATTTAGCAATATATATATAAATTATAAGATGGGATCAAGTGGGGTTTATATCAGGAATGCTAAATTAATGTAATCAAAAATTAATATAATTCACAGACTAAAAGAAAAGCCATACGATTCACTAGTTACAGAAAAAGCATATGATAGAATTAAGCATCCTTTTATGATTTTTTAAAAAACCTCATCAAATTGGGAAAGAAGTAAACTTTCTTAACCTGGTAAAGAAAATCTGTGGAAACCTATAACTAACAGATAAAATTAGGAACAGGGCAAGGATGTCTGCTGTCACCACTTTTAGTCAACATTTTACTGGAGGTCCCAGCAAGGTGTAGTAAGGGAAAAGAAATATAAAACATGCAGATTGGAAAGGAGGAAATAAAGATGTTACAGACAACATGGACTGTATTTGTAGAAATTCGTAAGGAATCTATACTGAAAAACTATCAGAATTAACAAGTGAGTTTAGCTGGGTTGTAGGATACATGCACAGTATACAAAAATCAATTTTATTTGTACATACTTGTAAACAATTGGGAAACGGAAAAAAGCGCCATTTATAACAGCATCAAAAAACCATGAAATACTTAAGGATAAATTTAACAAAATACGTATAAGACCTATATACTTAAAGTGCACAACATTGCTAACATAAATAAGATATAGTTATTTGGGAGACAATTCTCCATGGGTTTTTTTTTTTTTTTCCCCCTTAAGAGACAGGCTCTCACTGTGTTGCCCAGGCTGCAGTACAGTGGTGCACTGCAGCCTTGAACTTCTGGCATCAAGCAATCCTCCCATTTCATTCTCCTGAATAGCTGGGACTACAGGTGCACGCCATTGCACCTGGCTTTTCCATGGGTCCTTGCATTTCTATACCTCTTACCAGTGAGGCAGTGACAGCCCTTTTGTTTTAAATGATCTTTTCAATGATATCTGTATAGCAAACAGCCTAGGATGATACAGCATCTCCCTCTGTAGCAAAGGGCAGATTTGCTTATTGTCCAGTATAATAAAGATAATATCTGCCTCTGGGCAAAGAGCAGGTTTGCTTTGGGTTCCCTGGCTGAGCGCGGTGGCGCACGTCTGTAATCCCAGCACTTTGGGAGGCCGAGGCGGGCGGATCACGAGGTCAGGAGATCGAGACCATCCTGGCTAACACAGTGAAACCCTGCCTCTACTAAAAATACAAAAAATTAGCCGGGCGTGGTGGCGGGCGCCGGTAGTCCCAGCTACTCAGGAGGCTGAGGCAGGAGAATGGCATGAACCTGGGAGGCGGAGCTTGCAGTGAGCGGAGATCGCGCCACTGCATTCCAGCATGGGCAACTGAGAGAGACTCTGTCTCAAAACAACAACAACAAAAAAAGATTTGGGTTCCCTAAGCTCAGGGTTCCTCAGCTATGATGCAAACCTACTGCATGTGCGGCATCTACCTGGACCCCCCTGTGTCTTCCCTGCGGGACTTGGGGGATATGGGGGAACTGATACACACATGATGCTCATGTTTCTTGCTGTACTGTGGGTCAACAGTCCTTTTGTCTCTGACACAGGACTACTGTGTCTTCTGCCGGTGTCCATGGAAGAGTACTAGGCTACTTTATTAGCTTTCAAAGAGAGTAGGAAGTCTCAGACCTCTCACAGTTCTTGATAGTTTTGGCCATGAGGATGGGGTACTGACAGGCATGGCATTCTGAAAGAGGAAGGATGAGAGCCTCTTGAGCTAGGTTAGGAGATATAAAAATTCTCTCTGGCATCTGTTAGTGAATGGTCTTACCCAGGTGGTGGGCAAGGGCAGTGGGGATAGGGAGAGTGAAAGTCCTCCACTGTTCTACCTGTTAATGAATAATTTAGAGGCTTAGTTGAGAGGCAGGATTGAAACATACCACCTGAATGGTGCTTTGGTTGTTGTACACTCAACTTCATGGCCCCTGCTCTGCTGAAAGGCAGTGTGGCTATAGCTGCTGAGTTAAGGAGCCCTCAAAGCAGAACATATGGTGTCCACAATAGGGATATAGAGCTTTTAGGTGGATTCAAAACCTTAGAAGTTTGGTTGAGCTGCAAGGGTTAATGCTTGAAAATGAAAGTAAATGCAAGCTTTGCTTATTGCTGTGGAGCCACAGTCTTGCTCTGTGGCCTGACCTCTCCCTCCTCCTACTCTTTAATTTCAGGTGCTTTAAAGAGAAAGATTAAAAGGGGTTGGGCTGATGTCTGTGTGTCCTTAGGGGGACCAAAGACCATACCCATATGTCTAAATATGCTGGAAGAACTTCAGGGAGAGGAAGGAGTCAAACTTTTATGGTTCTGTTGGATATAGGAACTAAATCATCATTCGGTGGGGATGGAGTATCCAGATTCAACTCTTGGGATTTGGGGAAGAAAGCTAGTGTGACATTGTGAGTGGAGCCCTTTGTTGTGTGTTGTTGTGATTATCATTGCCGATGTATATTTGATGTTGATATTTTTACATGCTTGTGCCGTGAATGCCCATAAGTGCCAGAAGGAATTCTTTGATCAGGAAGAGTCACATAAAGAAGTGCTAGTAGTTTGGGGTCCCAAAACCCTAGTGAGTCCTTTAAGATGTTATAAGTGACGGGTAACTTTGCAGTACATGTAACGAATTCATCCAATTAAGTAAGACTGTAAACCCGTTTTTTTTTTTTCCCTTGAGACAGAGTCTCGCTCTGTCTCCCAGGCTGGAGTGCAGTGATGCGATCTCGGCTCACTGCAAGCTCCGCTTCCCGGGTTCACACCATTCTCCTGCCTCAGCCTCCAGAGTAGCCAGGACTATGGGCGCCCGCCACCACGCCCGGCTAATTTTTTGTATTTTTAGTTGAGACAGGGTTTCACCATGTTAGCCAGGATGATCTCGATCTCCTGACCTCATAGTCCGCCCGCTTCGGCCTCCCAAAGTGCTGGGATTACAGGCATGAGCCACCACACCCGGCCAAACCAGGTATTTTTAAAAGAAAAAAAAAATGACAGAGACTTTAACAGGAACTTGTCAAAGGAAGATATACAGATAGTCAATATGCACATGAACAGAGGCTAGAGTCATTAATCATCTGGGAATTGCAAATTAAAAACACAATGAGATATCACTTCACATACACTAGAATGGCTGGAGTTAAAAAGACCAACAGAAGACTGACAATACCAATTGTTGGTGAGGCTGTGGAGCAGCTGGAACTCTCATACATTGCTGGTGGGTGTATAAAACGCTACAGTTAAGTTGGGAAATAGTTTAGCAGTTTCATGCAAAATTAAAAATAAACTTACCATGTGATTCACCTAGAAGGAATTGCAAGATCTCCTTTTAGATATTTACTCAAAAGAAATGAAAAATATATTTTCAGAAAAAACTTGAACCTAAATATTTATAGCAGTTTATAGTAGAATTATTCATCATAGTTCCAAACTGGAAACAGTCCAAATGTCCATTAACAGATGAATGCATATACAAATTGTCATTGATTTATACAATGGAATATTACTCAGCAGTAAAAAGGAGTGGAACTACTAATAAGTAAAACAATGCAGATAAATCTCAAACGCATGCTGAGAGAAAAAACTCATACTATATGATTGCTTTATGTCGTAAGTACATATATTATTCAATTTATATGAATTTCTGGGATGAGCAAAAACACAAAACTAATCTTTATTGATAGAACAGACCCACTTTTCAAAAGAAGACAAATGTGGCCAAAAAACATGAAAAAAAGCTCGACATCGTTTCATTGATCATCAGAGAAATGCAAATCAAAACCACAATGAGATACCATCTCATGCCAGTCAGAATGGCAATTATTAAAAAGTCAGGAAACAATAGATGCTGGCGAGGCTGTGGAGAAATAGGAACACTTTTAACTGTTTGTGAGAATGTAAATTAGTTCAACCATTGTGGAAGACAGTGTGGTGATTCCTCAAGGATCTAGAACCAGAAATACCATTTGACCCAGCAGTCCCATTACTGGGTATGTACCCAAAGGAATATAAATCATTCTGCTCTAAAGACATGTTCACACGTATGTTTATTGCAGCACTATTCACAATAGCAAAGACTTGGAACCAACCCAGATGTCCATCAGTGATAGACTGGATAAATAAAATGTGGCACATATACACCATGGAATACTATGCAGCCATAAAAAGGAATGCAATCATGTCCTTTGCAGGGACATGGATGAAGCTGGAAGCCATTATCCTCAGCAAACTCACACAGAAACAGAAAACCAAACACCGCATGTTCTCACTCCTAAGTGGAAGTTGAACAATGAGAACACATGGACACAGGGAGGGGAACAACACACACTGTGGTCTGTTGGGGGGTGGAGGTCGAGGGGAGGGAACTTAGAGGATGGGTCAACAGGTGTAGCAAACCACCATGGCACACATACACCTGTGTAACAAACCTACATGTTCTGCACATGTATGTCGGTTTTTTGTTTGTTTGTCTTTTTGGAAAAGTAGACTTATTTTTTCCCTGTTTTAAAACACCAATGGTAAAATTTAAGGGAATATAATTTTGGGATTAAGATTATTAACTGTGGCATCTTTTAAAAAAAATTTTTTTGAGACAGAGTCTCACTCTGTTGCCCAGGCTGGAGTGCAGTGGCACAATCTCGGCTCACTGCACCCTCTGCCTCCCGGCTTCAAGCGATTATTGTGCTTCAGCCGCCTGAGTAGCTGGAATTACAAGCGCCTGCCACCGCCACGGCTAATTTTTGTATTTTTAGTAGAGATGGAGTTTTGCCATGTTGGCCAGACTGGTCTCGAACACCTGACCTCAGGTGATCTGCCCACCTCGGCCTCCCAAAGTGCTGGGATTACAGGCAAAAGCCACTGTGCCCAGCCAAGATTATTAACTGTGGCATCTTAACAACCTGAGCTGGAGTCCTGGCTCTGCCATTCACTAGCTATGTGACCTTAGGCAAATTAACCTTTCTAAATGACCTCATCTATAAAACAGAGATAATGATGATTCCCATCTCTGAGTTGTTGTGAGGATAAATTAAATTATGTCATCACTGTTGTATAGTAAGCACTCAATAATGATGGTTTATTTTGGCAGTAGTAGTATTTGCCAGTGCTAATAGTCATAATTTGCTACTTTTGTGTTAATTTTATATGTGTGGTGTATCTTTTTTTTTTTTTTTTGAGATGGAGTCTTGCTCTGTCGCCAGGCTGGAGTGCAGTGGCACGATCTCGGCTCACTGTAACCTCAGCCTCCTGGGTTCAAGCGATTCTCCTGCCTCAGCCTCCTGAGTAGCTGGTACTGTAGGTGTACGCCACCATGCCCAGCTAATTTTTGTATTTTTAGTTGAGACGGGGTTTCACCATGTTGGCCAGGATGGTCTCTATCTCTTGACCTCGTGATCCACCCACGTTGGCCTCCCAAAGTGCTGGGATTACAGGCGTGAGCCACTACGCCCAGCTGGGTGGTGTATTTTTATATTTAAAAAAAGGGGGCTGAGCATGGTGGCTCACGCCTATAATCCCAGCACTTTGGGAGGCCAATGTGGGCAGATCACCTGAGGTCGGGAGTTTGAGACCAGCCTTACCAACATGGAGAAACTCGGTCTCTACTAAAAATACAAAAAATTAGCTGGGCGTGGTGGCGCATGCCTGTAATCCTAGCTACTTGGGAGGGTGAGGCAGGAGAATCGCTTGAACCTGGGAGGTGGAGGTTGCAGTGAGCCAAGATTGCACCATTGCACTCCGGTCTGGGTAACAAGAGCAAGACTCCATCTCAAAAAAAAAAAAAAGGAAGAGAAGAAAGTTGCTGATTAGGTTCCTATGGATCTGATGTTCTCTGGGCAAATAACTCACTGCAATTTATTCTGTCATAAACATGATTTACTGTCTTTTATACATGAAGATAATAGAATTGATTCCTTTATTGGAAGTTCTGCAGACCTTTGGCTAAAAGTACCACAGCTCGAAGTTTTTCATAATCTGCTTTATGACTATTACTTTTTTTTCTTCATGGGGACTGGCTGTGTGTCTCTTAAATGGTTCTTTTAGACACTTTAAATGGCTGAGGATGGCCAGGCATGGTGGCTCATGCCTGTAATCCCGGCACTTTGGGAAGCTGAGGCAGGTGGATCACCCGAGGTCAGGAGTTCAAGACCAGTCTGGCCAACATGACAAAACCCTGTTTCTACTAAAAATACAAAAATTAGCCTGGCATGGTGGCAGGCACCTGTAATTCCAGCTACTCAGGAGGCTGAGGCAGGAGAATCGTTTGAACCCAGGAGGCGGAGGTTGCAGTGAGCTGAGATTGTGCCACTCTACTTCAGCCTTGCCAACAGAGTGAGACTCCGTCTTAATAAATAAATAAATAAATAAATGGCTGAGGAGGGTTTGAGAATCTTCTTTCCAAATAAAAATTTCCTTGGTATGAAGCTAGTTGATCAAAGTTGGACCACAAATGCTATTTGATCTGCAATTGCTGAGATGGATTACTCTAGAAACTCCTTTAACATTAATTTTGGTATTTAATGGATTTTTAAAATGGGATAGTACACTCATATTAGGACCTAGCTCATTGGAGATTTGAATATATTTTACAAAATGTTAATATTTAAATCTTTATTTCCTTGTGTGAATCAGCAGTTTTCAAGTCTGTCAATGAGAGGAAAAAAAACTGGGAAGAAATAAGATCAGATACGTCAAAGATTACAAGTTTTATTAGAGGGCATTAGAAAGGAGTTTCATGTGATTATGTGACTTAGTGTTGCCTGAGTGCGAGATACTTGTGGATTGAGACAAGGAGAGTAAGAATGTTTGCTCCTAGTTTTGTGTTCTATATGACTTAGATTACAGATTCTTGCAGGTTGAAGATCTGTTAACATGATTTAGCCCAGATAAGCATCAGGAATGTTCTTCATTCAATTATATGTCAATTTAAAAATTGTCATTTTGCCAGTTGCATTTTTCTTGGATTTTTTTTCTTACATCTTTTGAAACCTAGTAACTTGTTCATTTTTCAACTTTTATTACAGTGCCTGATCAACTTTCTAGCGGGAGAACGATCATGGAGGTGGTGCCAGCCGAGGTGAATAGTTTGCTTCCAGAGGAAATAATGGACACTGGTATAACTTTAGTGGATGATGATAGTATTGAGGCTGTTATTGTTTCATCCCCAATTCCCATGGAGACAGAACTGGAAGAAATTGTCAACATAAATTCTACTGGTGACTCTACAGCCACGCCCATTTCCACGGAACCAATCACAGTGTACAGTAACCACACTAACCAAGTTGCAGTGAATACCACAATTACTAAAGCAGATTCTAATACCACAGTGAAACCAGCTTTTCCAAGTGGCCTTCAAAAACTTGGTGCTCAGACTCCTGTGACTATATCAGCCAATCAGATTATTTTAAACAAAGTATCACAGACATCTGATCTTAAACTTGGCAATCAGACCCTTAAACCAGATGGACAGAAGTTAATTTTAACAACTTTGGGCAAGTCTGGTTCACCAATTGTTTTAGCACTACCCCATAGCCAACTACCCCAGGCTCAGAAAGTTACAACTCAGGCCCAGTCAGGAGATGCTAAGTTACCACCGCAGCAAATTAAAGTAGTTACCATTGGAGGGAGGCCAGAGGTGAAACCTGTCATTGGTGTCTCAGCATTGACCCCAGGAAGTCAACTGATTAATACTACAACTCAGCCCTCTGTGTTACAGACCCAACAGTTAAAAACAGTACAGGTAAAAGAAAAAAGGGGGCTTACTAATTAAAATGCATGTTAAAAAAATTTAACTGGTTCATAGTTGTGTTTGTAGGGTTACTAAATACATAGTTGTTACTGAATTCTTTTGAATGTTGTTTTACGTAATTGTGTGTGTGTTTTTTAAGTTTGATATGTCTAATGCTTATGAAAATTTTTACCAGATAACTTAGAAAGCAAACAGTTTTGGTTAAATTCCAAATTAGTATTTTATAGCCTTTTACTAATCTTAAAATGCATTTTATTCTTAGTGGTAGTTTGATTACAAGGATGTTTTGCTGGTATAAAGATGCCAGACTTGCTGCTGGGCTATCAAAAAATCATTTAGACAACATTGTTTTTTGTTTGTTTTTTTTTTTCCAGTTAACAGATGGCCAAAGGCTAGGTTCACAGAACTTTGTTGCTCTGAGAAACCCTCAGAGCCAGTAATAGTGCATGTTAGCCAACGTGTGCCTTTTATTTGGAGTTTACTATTCATTGCCATTATTTATGTTTGTACTATGGAAAAGACAGTGACATGTGATGGAAGATAACATATAGGCTTTAGAGTTGTACCAGCTGGGTTTGAGTTGCCTCTACGTTATCCTACCAGTTATGGAAAACTTTTGTAGGTTACTTATCTTCTCTGAGTTTTTGACTTTTTCTTAAGAATACTTTTTGATCATGATGAAATGTGTAGTATAATTCTCAAAATATTGAGGATGTTTCATAATGGTACCTATTATTAGTATGAACAGGACCCTAAGAAAGAAGGTTACTGGAATATCTATTAAGTGATTTCCAGTTTATCAAGCCCAGATAGGCTTTCTTAGGCTACCACTACTCTTAGAAATGCGGTGATCGGCTGGGCATGATGGCTCAAGCCTGTAATCCCAGCACTTTGGCAGGCTGAGGTGGGCGGATTCCCTGAGGTCAGGAGTTTGAGACTAGCCTGCCCAACATGGTGAAACCCCATCTCTACTGAAACCCCATCTCTACTAAAAATACAAAAAATTAGCCGGGTCTGGTGGCGAGTGCTTATAATCCCAGCTACTCGGGAGGCTGAGACAGGAGAATTGGTTGAACTCGGGAGGCAGAGGTTGCAGTGAGCCGAGATCGCGCCATTGCACTCCAGCCTGGGCGACAAGAGTGAAACTCCACCTCAAAAAAAAAAAAAAAAAAGAAAAGAAAAAGAAAAAAGAAATGCAATGATCTAGTTATGACCAGGAAACAAAAATGTATCCTCTGTTTGAAAGAGCTATCTTTGAGAAAAAAGGAGAATGCATAGAAATAAAGGAAATGTATAAGAAGGAAGTAGGAAGGTTTTGGGAAACTACACTCAGCTGATACTAGAAGTAATGTTTTGGTTACTGTGTTGACAGTAGAATTAGAAACCACTTTTCATGGGCTTTGCATTTAAGAACTTTGTAGAATTTCTTAAATCTTATAACTTGCCTGTGTCCCCTTTGCTACTATTAAATGTTTAGTGCTCTTTCTTGTTCATTATTCTCACTTATCTATGACTTCCTTTTACTTCTTATTTTTGCTAAGAATCTCTTGGATGAGATATCCTATCAAGCATCTTGTCCTCAGTTTTGAAGCTGGTGTTGATTAGTTTACCAAAGTTTATTTGGCTTTGGCAATATGGATTATAATTATGTTCAAAAGAAACTGATACCAGGTGTGGTGGCTCACACCTGTAAGCCCAACACTTTGGGAGGCCAAGGTGGGCAGATTCTGTGAGGCCAGGAGTTTGAGACCAGTCTGGGCAACATAGTGAAACCCTGTTTCTACCAAAAATACAAAAAATTAGCCCGGCATGGTGGTGCACACCTGTGTTCCCAGGTACTCAGGAGGCTGAGGTGAGAGGATCGCTTGAGCCAGGGAGGTCTAGGCTGCTGTGAGCTGTGGTCGCACCACTGCACCTCAGCCTGGGCTACGGGAAGACCCTGTCTCAAAAATAAAAAAAAAAAAAAAGGAAAAGAACATAAATTAGAATGGCATTTTTTTTTTAAATTTTTGAGAGCAAGGCATATGTGCCATTTCACTGACCGGTGTTGCTTGTCTCTATTATTTCTCTACTTTAATTCCCTAAGTAATGATGATAAAAGCGAAGACTGGGGTCTAATTCTTATAACTTGTTTTATTGTAACTTTTCTCTTCTGTTTTGTTTTTGAGAAAGGTCTTGCTGTCACCCAGTCTGGAGTGCAGCGTGTAATCTTGACTCACTGCATCCTTGACCTCCCAGGCTCAAATGATCCTCCCACCTCAGCCTCCCAAGTAGCTGGGAGTACAGATGCAAGCCACCATACCTGGCCAATTTTTGTATTTTTTTTTTGTAGCGATGGGGCTTCGCCATGTTGCCCACGCTGGTCTCAAACTCCTGGATGCAAGCAATCCACCTGCCTTGGCCTCTCAAAAGTGCTGGGATTACAAGCATCAGCCACTGCACCCAGGCTACTGTTAGTTTTCTAAAGCCTGACTCTATTTAATAAAAAAGAATTCTATTTTAAAAAACACAGTAAAAACAAAAGAATTACATTTAGAATATTTTTTTACTTGTACGGTCCGTTATTTTTAGGCGTCTTAAGTCTTTCCAACTCAGAAGTAACCTACAAAGCTCTGAAGCACAAAAGACAAATTAAAAACTATGCATCTATATTTTTCCTTTTTCAACACCAGAATATTTGGTTTAGTATTACAAAGATTATATCATTTTCTGTTTTTTTTCCCCCTAGGTAGTTGTCAGTGTTCTCTTAAGTTTAATCAGAGTATTAAGACTGTTAGGGTATAGTTAGCAGGCAAGGGTGGAAGATGGAGGCCATCTTGAAAAATGAAGAAAAGACGTGACCTTTGAAGCCAGGGGCAGTAACAGAGGTATAATTATATGTAATAACAGATATATAAACACTTTCCCATGTTTCCTGTGCATAGTTTATAAGAGTAGTAAATAACTAGCAGTCTGGGACAACAGAACTCCTTACTAGCTTCTGAATCTATCCAACACAGTGCCAAAAATTACTTATATGTATTACTTGATGACATATTTTACTACCTTATTTGTAAGATTTTTTTTCATTTTTGTCTTAAGCTGCTGATTTTATAAACTTGTTAAAGTGATCTTTGATGCTTTGTTTTACTTAATAATTTTGTTCCAGGATACTTTAGAATTCATAGTGCAAAAAATTCATAGTTCTTTAATGGAACCAAAAGTTATTATTTTCAGCACCACTAAAGAAACATAACCACAAGGGCAAGATGAGATTGTTTATTTGAATAATTAATGTGCTTTTGGTTGTACTGTTTATATTTTTTTCCTCACTGATAAGTATTCATATATTCATGATTGTGAAAAATCAGTTTAAAATGGGGAAATACTTTAAGCCCATAATTGTTATAGCTAAGGTTATTTATTGTTAATATGGCTTTCTAAGAATAGCAATACTTCTACCTCTAGAGATCCTTAATATTATAGATACAATAGATACAATTTTGACTGACTTTAGGGTTTTAGGTCTGTAAACATACTTGGGAAATTTGTGTTTCTCTAAATTTCATTAGTTTTCTAGAGTATAATTATGGATTTATTTGAGTATGTTATAGTTTTGCAAGTTGGCTGTTTTTAAATACAATAATGGGTATCTTTTTTAAGTAATTTGTATCGTATGTACAGTTGGTTTTGTCAGTAATGTGTTCTGAGTATAAAAAAGTAATATATTGTGAGTATGTTGTGTTATTTAGTTTAATTTATAATTTGAGCACAAAGAGCTAATATTTGTCTAGTTCTGTGATCTATTATAGCTTCCGTTGTATTTCAGTTATTCACGTTGGTCATATATTTTCATTTGAGTCACTATTTCCTATAATAAATAGTACTTTTATGGTCTCAATTTTCATTGCCAAAAGATATAATTAATATTTAATGTTCTTCACACTCTAAAATTCTTTGATTTTTATCCTAGGTAAATTTCTTCTTTTAACTTTCAGAAGAAGCTGTGTCTTTGTATATGGTGATAATTGCAATATAAAAATTTGATAATTCTACACTCCTTGACTTGCGGAGAATTATAATTCAGGTCAACAGTGTGCCAATATATAACTTCAAGTTGGAGATGAATTAAATATAGATTCCCTCTTCAAGGAATTTAAAATATAGTAAACAGTTGCTGTAGCCCAGGAGTTTCAGGCTGCAGTGAACTATGATTGCACCACTGCACTCCAGCCTGGGTGACAAGATGAGACCCCATTTTTTTTTTGTTTTTTTTTTTTGAGACAGAGTCTCACTCTGTCACCCAGGCTGGAGTGCAGTGGTGCAATCTCGACTCCCTGCAACCTCTGCTCCTGGGTTCAAGCAATTCTCCTGCCTCAGCCTCCCGAGTAACTAAGATTATAGGCGTGCGCCACCACACCCTGCTAATTTTTGTATTTTTGTAGAGACAGGGTTTCACCATTTTGGCCCGGCTGGGCTTGAACTCCTGACCTCAAGTGATCCTCCTGCCTCAGCCTCCCAAAGGGCTGGAATTACAGGCGTGAGCCACTGCACCTGGCCCGGGACCCCATCTTTAAAAGAAGAAAAGTATAGTACCTAATAGTTTAGTAAATAATATTTCACAGCTGTTGCCCTTAAAATAGTTTTTGTTCTACCAAATTTTTCTGTTTTGTACCCTAGGGCTTTACCTTACTCAGTTCTCCCTTAATCTACTCCTCATATTTAGATCTAAAGTTGAAAATCTAGTCATAAGCCTACCTTTAATGTGTATGTATTTATATTTTGCATCCAAAGGCCAATGTAATTGCATATATAGGTGGCTTCGTCATTCGTACTATACTTTCTTTACTTACTCTTTTTATTATTGAGTAATTTGTTATTTTGAACAAGAATATTACTGTGCCATAGTTTTATTTTTTCATTAAGCATTATTAATTTTGTTTTCATCATATGCATATATCCAAGACATGAAAATAAGGAATTGTATTAAAATGCAAAGGTATTATTATATATGGGATTAAGGATATGATCATATTTATCTTTTGATGAATGTCTGCATTTTAAATGTTCTTAACATTAATATTAATACATAGATATAGTCTGTTAAGTGTGAGTTGGTTTTACATGTACTACTTTGTATGAATCTTTGGTATAATTTTGATTTAATAGGCATTTTATAGAAACAGATGGTCTTCATAGTTATTTATATGTTTCAGATTGCTAAGAAGCCTCGAACGCCAACCTCTGGTCCAGTAATCACGAAGCTGATCTTTGCAAAACCAATTAATAGTAAAGCAGTTACAGGACAGACAACTCAAGTTTCACCACCAGTCATTGCAGGTTATATTTCTTTATAGTTTATTAAGCTAAATATTTATCTTCCTTTTAGATTTAAAAAGGCTGTTCTGCCAACTTAAAATGTTTTAGTGTAACGAACATAGCTTATTATTATAAACCAGACTAGTTAATAAGAAATGTTTGCTTCAAGCAAAATGCCTTATCTGAAAATCAGTTCATTACTTTAGTCTCTTTAGTTTTTGGTAGAAATTTACCATGATACTAGCAAAGTCTCAAACTCCAATAATACTAGCTAATATTTATATAGTGTTCACTGTGTGCCAGGCGCCATTCTTAGCCCTTTACATGTGGTGACTATATCATTCCCCAGCAATCCTATGAGGTAGGTACTAATAACATCCCCATTTTGCCAGTGTGGAAGTGGAAGCACTCAGCTAGTAAATGGCTGAGCTGGAATTTGAACCCAGGCAATTTGACTCTGGAGCACATATGCTAAGTTTAATAAATTTAAATTAATATACACAAGAGTATAGTATTTCATGGTTTCTGTTTGAATTTTTGGTTTCACTATTTTAGTATACTCTATATGGAGTTATCTGTAAACAGAAAATTGTCACAATGATAGTAATTACTTAAGTGATAACAGAATTTTAGCTGAATTACTTTTATTAGAACACTCCTTAGTGTAGCCCAGTTCTCTTTTATTTTATACTTTAATATGTGTCATCACCAGTCACTATATCACCTCAGAAATCTTGACTTCAAGTGTTCGTTCTCTTTATTCTTTTAGTTTACTTGCCTTTCTACTCCCAATCCAGCAATTGACTTTGAAATTTCTGGTCCATTTATTTTTCTCCTTTCTCAATAATCATTCCTTTCCTGTCCTCAAATTCTTCCTTCCTCAAGATGAAGTCCATGACCCATCCTATTGCTCTCTTGTAGACACCATTGATTCTCTTTTTCCGGTCTCTTTCTCTGATGGCTTGGCTAAGTCCAACCCTCCCTTTCCTTGTTTGGCTAGCAGCTCAAGGTTTTTAGAGAAGAATCACACAGCCATATTGATCTTTAATCCAGAGCCATACTAAATGACTCTTTAACTAGTTATAGGATCATTTCTAATTTCTACTGTGCTAAAGGCTTATATGAAAGCACTTCTGGACGGTAAACTTTTGACTAGAGACTTTCATATCCTAATTACCCATCCCTAGACTGTGTATTCTTGATGAGGGTACTCAAATATTAACTGATCATTCCTAGCATGTATATTAAAACCATCTGTCTTTTACAACATAGCGGTAGGCAACTCGGAAGTCAATGGCAGTGACTTGTCATTTTCCTGAGGCTTTGATTTGTACGTGGGCTTGATTTGTATTTGTATGTAGAGAGGCTTCTCATTTTAGCTAATGAGAAGAGATGGAAAAATTGTAATGTGAAAGCAGTGTTAGGTGAGTGACTATTCTCTTTCTCTTGGTGCTCAGTAGAGATTTGTGACAGTATAGGAAGCTGATGTCTTGAGACATGTCGTGGGAGGCAGATGTGGCCCCAAAGAAAAGACTGGAAAGGGTTTGGGTTTGGAGCTGGTTTAGGAAGTGGGCTGCAATTGGCTATAAGTAAGCAAGGGTTGGAAGTATTGATTAAAAAGAAAACACCAGTCCCCTTGGAGATTTTGTATAGGTAGAGGGGCTTAACCAGGAGTGTTTTAATGGGATATTCTTTACTGTTTTGAGTCTCTGAAGAGACTCTGAGAGAGTCCCTGAAAAGTTTTAGTTAATGGGAAGGAGGAGGTATGGGTTGTATGGTACACAATTGTAGTGTTTGAGGAAGTGTCTGAATGAATTTTTGGTTAATGTCAAGAGTTCACCCTATCATAGACATTTGTATATGTCATTGCTTGGTCTTTGGGTTGTTTATGTGTTGCAGACTGATTGTAACTTTATTTTTTAATTGCACACGGACTTAATAGCCCTACCAGAATACATAGAGATATACTTCTGTAAAATTTTACTAGCATTGTTGGCATTAAGTTCAGTTTGGATAGATAATTTCTACTTTTAACTGGTTCTTTATAACCTTTAAAAATTCATATATGCTAAATTTTAAACCATCCAAGTGCCTTTCTGTTGAATTGTATCACAAGGAGATTCCATCATCTTTATGTTTACATTGCAGCTAAGACTGCAGTCTTTTTCCATGCAGCTAGTCTTTATATTGCAGCTAATGCTTTTTTTTTTGAGACAGTCTCGCCCTGTTGCCTAGGCTGGAGTACAATGGCACGATCTTGGCTCACTGCAACCTCCGCCTCCCGGGTTCAAGCGATTCTCCTGCCTCAGCCTCCCGAGTAACTGGGATTACAGGCGCCCGCCACCACAACCAGATAATTTTTGTATTTTTAGTAGAGACGGGGTTTCACCATGTTGGCCAGGCTGGTCTCGAACTCCTAACCTTGTGATCCACCCGTCTTGGCCTCCCAAAGTGCTGGGACTACAGGCATGCGCCACTGCGCCCTGCCAGCTAATGCTCTTTCAAAGTACCTTGAGATTTTTTTTTTTTAATGGTTTTTGGGCTTCTCATTAAAGATGACTATCTTTTTCTGTGTTTCAGTCAAGATGATTTTTTATTTGTGTATAAGTGAGTTTTCTAAAATGCATATCTGAACTTGTCACACCCTTGCTTAAAATTTTCTTGGCCTTGTTCATTTCTTCAGCTGGACCCATCAGGATTAAGTTCAAATGCCAGTGCTTTCTTAGCATTAAAGGCATTTATGATCTAATGCATGCCTTTTTATTTTCACCTCCAAAATAGTAGCTCCAAACCTACTGATTTAACTTATTGTAAGAAATCACCAAATAGATTGAAACTAAATTGTAGGACTAAGGGTCTTGGCAAAGTTCCTTTTACATGGAATGCCTTTCTTTGCTGTTCCTCGCGGCTGACTCATCCATTTTATCTCTTAGATTACCCATGTCGGAAGTTTTTGACTTCTAGGTTTAGTCAGGTATTCTTTCTCTGATCATTTCCTATTTATTTCCATAAAAATTGGTTATACTTACCAAGTACTTATCTTAAACTTCTGATAAATTTCACACTGGCTTTCAGTTATCCATTAGTCATACTATATTATAAATGTTGGTTTTCTTGTCTGTCTCCCCATAACCCTTATAATTTTTCATGATGGTAGTTTTTTTGTTTGTTTTTGTTTTTTTGTTCATCATCTAGCTCTCTCTCTCTTTTTTTTTTTGAACGGAGTTTTCGCTCTTGTTGCCCAAGCTAGAGTGCAATGGCGCGATCTTGGCTCACTGCAACCTCCGCCTCCCGGGTTCAAGTGATTCTCCTGTCTCAGCCTCCTGAGTAGCTGGGATTACAGGTGCTTGGCACTATGCCTGGCTAATTTTTTGTATTTTTAGTGGAGACGAGGTTTCACCATGTTGGCCAGGCTGGTCTCGAACTCCTGACCTTAGGTAATCCTCCCGCCTCAGCCTCCCAAAGTGCTGGGATTACAGGCATGAGCCACTGTGCCTGGCCTCATCATCTAGTTCTTTTAAAAAACTTATTTTTAGGCCGGGCGCGGTGGCTCAAGCCTGTAATCCCAGCACTTTGGGAGGCCGAGACGGGCGGATCATGAGGTCAGGAGATCGAGACCATCCTGGGTAACACAGTGAAACCCCGTCTCTACTAAAAATACAAAAACTTAGCCGGGCGAGGTGGCAGGCGCCTATAGTCCCAGCTACTCGGGAGGCTGAGGCAGGAGAATGGCATGAACCCGGGAGGCGGAGCTTGCAGTGAGCTGAGATCCGGCCACTGCACTCCAGCCTGGGTGACAGAGCTAGACTCCGTCTCAAAAAAAAAAAACAAAAAACAAAAAAAAAACTTATTTTTAAAAAATTGTGGTAAGATATACATAACATAAAATTTACCATCTTAACTTTTTTTTTTTTTTTGAGATGGAGTTTCACTCTGTCACCCAGGCTGGAATGCAGTGACATGATCTTAACTCACTGCAGCCTCTACCTCCCAGGGTCAAGTGATTTTCCTGCCTCAGCTTCCTGAATTGCTGAGACTACAGGCATGCTCCACCACATCTGGCTAATTTTTGTATTTTTAGTAGAGAAGGGGTTTCACCATGTTGATCAGGCTGGTCTTGAACTTATGACCTCAAGTGATCCACCCGCCTCAGCCTTCCAAAGTGCTGGGATTACAGATGTGAGCCATTGCACCCAGCCTCATCTTAACTGTTTTAAGTGTATAGTTCATTGGCATTAGGCACATTCACATTGTTATACAACCATCACCACCATCCCATCTCTAAAACTTTTTCTTTTTGCAAAACTGAAATCTTCTACCCATTAAGCAAAAACTCCTTATTCTTTCTTCCCCAGTCCAGCATCTGGCAACTAGCATCCCACTTTTATCTCTCCATGGTTTTTTTTTCCGAGACAGTCTGTCACTCTGTCACTCAGGCTGGAGTGCAGTGGCATGATCTTGGCTCACTGCAACCTGTGCCTTCCCGGGTTCAAATGATCCTCCTGCCTCAGCCTCCCAAGTAGCTGGGATTTAAGATGGAGTCTCAGTCTGTTGCCCAGGTTGGAATGCAGTGGTACGATCTTGGCTCACTGCAACCTCTGTCTCCTGGGTTCAAGTGATTCTCTTGCTTCAGCCTCCCAAGTAGCTGGGATTACAGATGTGTGCCATCACGCCTGGCCAATTTTTGTATTTTTAGTAGAGATGGTGTTTCACCATGTTGGCCAGGCTGTTCTCAAACTCCTTACCTCAGGTGATCTGCCCACCTCAGCCTCCCAAAGTGCTGGGATTACAGGTGTGAGCCACCATGCCCATCCATTGCCCTTTTTTTTTTGATTGGCTTATTTCACTTAGCATAATGTCCTTAAGGTGCATTTGTGTTGTAGTATATATCAGAATTTTCTTTTTAAGGCAGAATCATGTTCCATTGTAGTTATGTATGTACTGTATTGATGGTTCTTTTATCTTGTTTCTCTCGCTCTTTCACTTTCTCCTCTGTCTCCACCTCCCCAGAACCTAGCACAATTTTTGACACTTTTTTTTTTTTTTTTTTTTGAGATGGAGTTTTGCTCTGTTGCCCAGGCTGAGTGCGATTTCGGCCCACTGCAAGCTCCGCCTCGAGGGTTCACGCCATTCTCTTGCCTCAGCCTCCTGAGTAGCTGGGACTACAGGCGCCTGCCACCACGCCCAGCTAATTTTTTGTATTTTTAATAGAGACAGGGTTTCACTGTGTTAACCAAGATGGTCTTGATCTCCTGTCCTCGTGATCCACCCGCTTTGGCCTCCTGAAGTGCTGGGATTACAGGCGTGAGCCACTGTGCCCGGCCCCTATTTTTGGCACTTTGATGTAGTTCTGTGAATGCGTATTGTTGCATGAATATGTATATCATGGAGGTACTATAGTGATACAGTAGGAGCTATTGGGAAACTTGGGTTTTTAGTCATGGGTCTTCTATTGATTTTCTCTGTGATCTTAGGTAAATACATTATTTTGTTCATCTTAGTTTAGTAAAATGTAGATACCAACCACCTGACAAGACTTGAGGTAGTTCCATGAGATAATAGAGGTTCCCATTATCGCAGCTCTCATGGTAGAAGGTTGCTTCATGGGAGCAAGCTTCATCACAATGTGAAATTAATCTCTTATAGAATTTGGCCTTACTCAAATATTCTAGCTTCCTGCCCCAGCCTATCCAGTCTGTGGCTTTAAGGAGTGTGTCTCTTTTGATTCTTGGAGAATACCTGACAACAGAAATTGATTTCAAGGTGAAATTATGTAACTTGCATGCTTGCTTGAATCTGTGGAACTAAGGATAAATAGGGATTTGGAGGTTAGATTAGATCATCAGAAATGCCATCAGGATAAAAGCCAAGTGGACCCTCAAAAAGAGTAACTTGAATTTCAAAGGATATCAAGGTTCTTGGGAACATTGATGAAATCTAGAAATATTTTGGTAGAAATGACCTGCTTTATGAGTATGTCGTTCCCATTTATCATTATCAACATAATTTATCCTTTTGCTGTCGTCCAGATTTTCAGAAGCAATCTCTCTCCCTGAAACTCAACAGCTGATGTTTTTCTTTATTCATCCTAAGAGTTAATATAGTTGCAATTATAAACGGAATTTTTAAAAAATATAGGCCACAAAAAGAAAGTAAAAGTTTTATTACTTTTAGTTTTGTAATTTATATTGAAGTTTTTGTTCCTGTTTTAAGTGAATTAATATTAAGTTGCCTTTTTCTGATATCAGTTATCCTCAGGAATTGAGGATTTTCTATATGAATTTTTTTTTTTTTTTTTTTTTTTTAAGAGGGATTCTTCCTCTTGTTGCCCAGGCTGGAGTGCAATGGCGCAATCTCAGCTCACCGCAATCTCTGCCTCCCAAGTAACTGGGATTACAGACACATGCCACCACGCCCGGCTAATTTTTGTAGTTTTAGTAGAGATGGGGTTTCACCATGTTGGCCAGGCTGGTCTCGAATTCCTGACCTCGTGATCCACCTGCCTCGGCCTCCCAAAGTGCTGGGATTACAGATGTGAGCCACTATCCCCGGCTCTTTATGAATATTATCTGAAAGATGCGTAATTCCTAACAAATATGAAATTATAGCAGTGGCTATAAATATTGAATATTTTATGAAACTGTGTCTTTACTGGTAATTTCTTTTCTTAACATAATGGTTGTTGGGGCTTCACACTTATCCCACAAGTATTAGCTTTGGAAACCAGAATAGACAAACATATTACTTTAGACAGGCTCGATACTTTAGAGCAGCTCTCTAAACATTTGATGTAGATTCATTTGGTTTATTTAGAATTGACTTTATGTAGTTATGATGTATTCAGGTTTTTTAAAAACCTGGCAGAATGTCATTAAAATTAATCTATATACTACAAAGAAATTTTGAAAATTGTATTAAAAATACTTAAAAAATTCATAGATGGGGAAAAAACTTGATTCACTTTTTAAAAAAGAAACTGTGCCAGCCTAGGCAACATGACAAAACTCCATGTCTAAAAAAAATTTTTAAATAGCTGAGAATGGTGGCATGTGCCTGTGGCCCCAGCTACTCAGAAGGCTGAGGTGGGAGGATCATTTGAGCCCAGAAGATCGAGGCTGCAGTGAGCTATGATCACACCACTGCTTTCTAGCCTGGGTAACTGAGCGAGACCCTTGTCTCAGGGAAAAAAAAAAAAAAGGCATATTTTGGCATTGTTATCAGGAAAAATGGCCCAGAAGCTGCTAAGCATTAGTTCTTTATTTTTGTCTAAAGTGAAAGTCCTTTCTTTCTCTCTTACCCTTTCTCCCTCACTGTCATGCTCTCTCCTTCATCTCTATAGCTGGATCTATGAGTTTCATCATAGTATCTAAAGGTTAGAGCAGATTCTAGAGATAATTTAGTTATCAATCTTCTCTACTTCTTAGATGCTTGACTTTCTTCTTTAGCCAGTGTATTTGATTATCCAGCATCTGCTTGGGATACCTTTAGTGACTAGAAACTCACTTGTGTGGAAATAGTCATTTCAATTGGAAATTTTTGTTAGAAGTTATTTCTTAGTGCTGAGCTGAAGTATTTTCTGTTTCTCTGCATTTGATGTGATACAGATTGGTTCTAAGCCTTTAACCTGACAGCCTGGATTAGTTAGGATAATCTTGGTTTTTCTGCCAAAATAATCTCCAAATCTCTGAAGGGTAAAAAACCTGTTTTTTTAAAAATTCATACTTCATGATTATCTATATGACCATTGTGGGTTCAAAAAGTATCTTCTCTTCATAGTCACTCAGGGACACAGGCTAACCGAGGAGCTGCCATCTCAGATGGTGGAAGAAAATAAACTTTGGAAGGTCTTGCATAGGCAGTAATAAATGTTATGACCCAAGAATGACACACATCACTTCTACTCATAACTCATCTGCCAGGAGTAGTGTCATGACTCTAACTACAAGATGGGGTGGGAGTGGTAGGAAGTGCAAGTGCAGTTCTACCATGTGCCCAGAATGGGAGAAAGCTGGAATACTTGGTGAATGGGAATAATGGCTATCACACAGTCTTCAAGAATTTGAAGATCTGTTATGTCTGTAGTCTCTTCTTGCCTAGGATAAAAATTCCTGATATTTCAACTCAATATAATATGATTTTCAGTTCCCCAAGCATCCAGACACTAGAGTTTTTCATTGTTTCTGAAGGGTCCTATCCAGAAGGGAACGCAGTATGGAATCTGGCTGGGGTGGATAGAAAAAACATTTTTTTAATCCTGTTTGGCTGTCTAAAATCAGATAGTATTAAATCTGTCAGTGTTTAAATTAATCCAGTAACTATCTGTTTTATAAGTGTGGATATCAGTTGTACCTCCATGGCTTAAGTTCAAATGGGAAGACAGCTATAGATAGTAGAATACAGAGATGGAAGTTTTAAGACTTGGGTTCATGTCCTGACTTTCAGGAGCTGTGTTACACAGGGCACGTTGCTTAGTTGCCCTGAGCTTTCTCTCTGATGGATATAGCAAGAGTATTGATGAACACATGAGTTAAACTGTTTTTGTAGAGTTTAATGTAGGCTAATATTAAGTATTGCTAAGAAGTAGTGTTTTGTTTAGTTCTGCCTAGGGTTACCACAGTTCATTAGTGGCTCATTAAGTGTTGAACATGAAATGACGAACATACATTCTGCAGTCCTTGTGAGTGTAGAGCATCATCACATAAATTTTTATACTATTATTGAAAAAAGTCAAACTGATGTGCTGCCTCTCATTTGCAGGTAGGGTTCTTTCACAGTCTACTCCCGGAACTCCATCAAAGACCATAACAATATCTGAAAGTGGTGTTATTGGATCAACTTTAAATTCTACAACACAGACACCAAATAAAATAGCCATCTCACCTTTGAAATCGCCAAATAAGGTAAAAAATCAATTAGCCACAAATACCAAATATTGTGGTTGATGCCTTTATTTTCTTACTAGTCACTTCAGATACTTCAGTTTTAATACATTCCCAAGCAAGTAATAGGCATTCAGTGAAGACTGGATTAATTTAGTAATCAAGGATGTCTGACAGATTAAAAAACTTACTTTAAACACATAGTAATCATTTTGCATGTGAATATGATTTCCATAGCCCATATGAATGTGGGTACAACAAAATCTTTTGAATAAAGTCGATAATGTAGGTGTTTAGTTCTTCTTTAGTTAATATTTTAGCAAAATTACTGTATTTGTGGAAGGTACATATAGACTTAACAATATAAATATAAAATATTGAATGTAACTTTAAAAAAATGGAGATCTGAACTTCTGCTTGGTAACAGGACCCAGAGTACTAGAAATTGCCATCAGATGCTGGTAGCCATATTATCAGTGTTGTTTAAACTTGAGTACATTTTATTGGAAGCATTCAAATGCTTTCTCATTTTGTTGTCAGGTAAAGTAAGTCATCTAACTCACTTTCCTAAAACATACAGTTGTTATTATACCAGCATAACATTTTGAAAAAGATATGTTTTAAAGGACATATTATTCAGATAGAAAGCCAAACATTATTATTCTGTCAGGTTTCACGCTTGTGACTCTGGAAACATACTGCCCTTTGCACCTGCTTTCTTTGATTTGTTACTGTTCATAAATAGAACAAACATTAAACATTTGCCTTACATTTTTTAAAAGTCTGGGTGTTGGTTTCTTTAATGAACCTTGAATATAATGTACAAATATGATATCTCATATAGTTTATTAAGGTCAAATTCTTCCTTCATAAGGTTGCCCTAAATCGAATGAATTTGGCAGAAATTTGAGGGTAACTGTGCCATGCATAGTGATAGGCACTGGGGATAAAACATGGATGAGGTTTTTCATTTCAAGGAGTTCAATAAGGTAGTTACATTAAAAATTATCCTACAGAATTACAGTGGTCACAGGTGGATTAATGACTGCTGTGCGTTTGGCAGGGAAGCTTTATACAAAGGAGCTTATTCTTGAAAGGTGTTAACCTTAAAGGTGGGTTGGACTTAGCTCTGGATGAGCAGAAGGGGCTTTCAGGATTGAGGTGATACTTTACATAAAGGTGTAAAAGTGTGGCCTTTCAGGGAGCCTCACTGATTTTTGCAGCGTGAGAGCCGAGGGTGCTAAGGTTAGATGGGACGTTTTCATTGTCTTCAGGGGAGTTTGGACTTCTGTGACTTCTCATTGCTTCTAGGACAGTGATTCTCACCCTTATCTGCTTATTGGGATCACCTGGAGAGGTTTAATAAATATTGATGCCTGGTTCTCATCCCCAGAGATTCTGTTTTCATTTCTCTAGACTTGACCTGGTACCAGGATTTTACAAAGCTCTCTAAGTGATTCTACTGGGTAGCCTAGATTGGGAACCACTGCTATAAATAATACGAAATTTGCGTTTTTGAAAATACGACTCTTGTGGCATTATGAGAGATAGTTTGGGGGAAGGTAAGCCTGTATTGTGGGAGAGATCAGTTAGGTTAGTGATTCTCAACCTTGGCTGCAGTTAGTACTGAGGACCTCTTGAGGAAACTAATGGCAGGCCCCTACCTGACCCCATTTAAGTCAGAATCTCTAGGCTGGGGCCTGTGTGTTAAATTTAATCTTTTAAAAGTGTAGGCCAGGGTAGAGAATCACCAAGAGATTATTACAGTGCTTCATGTTTGAACTACACTAGTAGCTCAGGGGCAGGAGAAAGAGATGTGTTGAAAGAGGTTCAGTATCTTAGGGGGAGAATCTAGGATGACTCCTGTATTTCCGACTTGAATAATGGGGTAGATGGTAGCCCTGTGGACTAATTTGACTGGTATATAGTTTATACCTGATGACATATGAATAGGAACTGGCTTTATTGTTTTCCCATCCTTGACTTTAGACCTGCCATATTGGATCTTCCTTTCTTGCCTCTTGGCAAGATTTTACACTTAACTGTAAGAACAAGCTTGTTTTATTTCGAGACCAGCCTGACCAACATGGAGAAACCCCATCTCTACTAAAAATACAAAATTAGCTGGGCATGGTGGCGCATGCCTGTAATCCCAGCTACTTGGGAGGCTGAGGCAGGAGAAATGCTTGAACCCGGGAGGTGGAGGTTGCAGTGAGCCGAGATCGTGCCATTGCTCTCCAGCCTGGGCAACAAAAGCAAAACTCCGTCTCCAGAAAAAAAAAAAAAAAAAAAAAAAAAAAAAAAAAAAAAAAAACAGAAAAACAAAAACAAGCTTGTTCTGGCGATTAAAATTCACAGGTGTGAAATGCACAGTCAAAAGCTTACATCCAGTTGAAAGCTTATTTACCTCTCAGGTGAGATCTAACCATGGCTCAGGGATCTGCGGTGGAGAAGAGGCGCATGATCTGTTTCTTCACTCTTCAACCTCCTCTCCTTTTCTGATTTTGTCTTCTGATCAGAAGGAAGATTAGAGGAGAAAGGACAAGGTTTTGTTTGACTGAGACTATTGTACTCCAGCTTCTGGTGCCTTCTGTGTAACAGGTGTCCAAATGTAGACTTACGGAGATGTTCACTTAGGATGGTTTTTTGGAACCCTCCTGTGGGCTATGTCCACATTGCCAAGTTCCCTGTCAGGGGTACGGTGTACCCTCCAGCTGCCTTTTGCAGCCTCCCTTTAGCTCTTGATTCCTATAGTCTACGCCTGGCACTCCTGAGTGCCTTTACTCCACAAGGTACATGGCTTTGGCAGGGTTCCATCAAGATGTCTTAGCCCTTGTGCAGCATCTGCGTGGCCAGTGGGAAACCTCTACAACCCAGTGGTAAAAGTGCAGCTTGCCCAACTGCTGTCCTCTAAATCTTTGCCCTACCATTGTGACAGCTGCAGCCATCTTCTTTCTTGCAGAATTTTCCAGGCTGGGACCAGTTTCTGTGTTCACATATTCTCTGAATAAACTCTTGAGGCTATCTGTCAGGTTATCCCAGGAACTCTCGCTGCATTTAGTTCTGGTGTTTAAAACAAGATACAGCTCAGTTTCTTTTTTTCTTTTCTTTTTTTTCTTTGAGATGGAGTCTTGCTCTGTCACCAGGCTGGAGTGCAGTGGCGCCATCTCTGCTCACTGCAACCTCCGCCTCCTGAGTAGCTGGGATTACAGGCATGTGCCACCACACCCAGCTCATTTTTCTATTTTTAATAGAGACGGGTTTTCGCCATGTCATCCAGGAGGGTCTCAATCTCCTGACCTCATGATCCGCCCGCCTTGGCCTCCCAGTGCTGGGATTACAGGTGTAACAGCTGAGTTTCTTTATCTTAATAAGTTGATAGCCAAAAAAGATTCAGATGTCAGGGCTGGGTCTAGTGACTCATGGCTGTAATCCCAGCACTTTGGTAGGTTGAGGTGGGCAGATCACCTGAGATCAGGAGTTCGAGACCAGCCTGGCTAACATGGTGAAACCCTGTCTCTACTAAAAATACAAAAACTAGCTGGGTGTGGTAGCACATCCTAGCTACTTGGGAGGCTGAGGCAGGAGAATTGCTTGAACTGGGGAGGCAGAGGTTGCAGCGAGCTGAGATTGTGCCACTGCACTCCAGCCTGGGTGACAGAATGAGACTCTGTCTCAAAATGTAAACAAACAAAACCAAAAAACCCCAAAGATTCAGATATCAGTTTCTCCTTGCAGTTGTCACCTAGTCTGTCTCAGAGGTTTTTTTTTTTCCTTTCCCCTCACTGAGATGTAAAGCCCTGGCATTCTCCATGTTTGCAAATTTTCTTCTATCTTTTTTTTTTTTTTTTTTAAATAGGAGGTGGATAATAGGGATACCATCTTTTGGTAAGTCTGGCATGGATGTCCTTTTTAGAGTGTGGGGGAGTTTGTCATTTTTCGTTTAGCTTTGCGGCCTCACTTCAGCCAGATTCTGAGATAGTAGAAAGTATCCCATCCTATCTCATACTAAAATATAGCAGGACTATAGGCTTGGGCAGAGAGATGTTTTTAGAACTTTTTTTTTTTTTTTTTTTTTTTTGTCATTGAAGTACCCACGGATTATCTAGATGAAGATGTCCATTGTGAAACTGAATGTAGGCAGTGACTGAAACTATGGATATAGATGAAATCATCTGGGGAGCATCAGATTGTATGTAGAGAGAAAAGAAAAGCAGGACTGAACCATAAAATATTAAGTGTTAGTAGAAGAAAAGGAGCCAATGGGAGAGAGTAAATGATAAGGGAGGTAGTAGTAGAAACTAAACAAAACGTGAAGGGAGGATGATTTCAAAAAGGATATTAGACCCCAATTTCAAATGTCAGAGAAAAGTCAATTACGAAAATGACTAAAAAGTGAGGATTTGCTGGAGATCTCCTTGTTTCTACTGATAGAGGCCAAAAGGAAAGCTGAACCACTCACCCTTCCCTACCCACCAGCACTCAACATTCTGACCGCTATCTGCCTTGAGTCAGTTGAGACTCCTCTCATTATTTATCTTTGTTGATACTGGGTACCCTCAACCCCCCGACTCTTAGATCACCTTTCATCTCCTGAATCTAATCTCCTTAAGGCTCTTGCTGTCTTCTGACCCCGTTTCCACCCATGCCTCTCTTGAAATCCTTCCACTGTGCCTTCTCGGGAGTTCATAATCAAAATAATAATTCCCGAAATTCACAACCTTTTCATTGAATGTTCCTTTTATCTCCTTGCTCTAATGGATACCTGGGTCTCCCTGAGGACACTGCTTCTCCTGCAGACCTATTAAGTGATGACTCTTTCTCCTTCAGCTCTTATACCTCTGGGCCTGGAAGCCTAGGTATTTCCCGTGATTATTCTCTTTACAATTGCAGAACGTTTTCACCCCCTCCTCCAGCTTTAAATCTAATGTTACTAGGTTTGTTTTTGGGAAATCAAGCATGGCTAGTGTTTTCTCAATTTATATTGTAGTTGTCTCCTATTGCAGGACAGATTTCTTCCATTATATTTATTTTCTAAAGTAATCCTCAGTTTTCTTCAATATTTATTAGATATACAACTAAGCATTAAACTAATAAAAATGTGATTCTGCTTGGTTTACTTTATTCTTGGTTAGACAATGCTGTTATCTTTTACTTTAACGTGACTTTAATGTGACTTTTGTAATCTTATTCTTAGACTTTCAGTATCATTTTTTACATGGCCCTTTTCAGTTTATCTCAGAAATACAAGGTAGCTTTCTTCAAAATTTTTCTTTAAAAAAAACATTATTTTTTCTTGAAGACGGAGTCTCACTCTATTGCCCACGCTGGAGTGCAGTGGCACGATCTTGGCTCACTCCTACCTCTGCCTCCCGGGTTCAGGCGATTCTCCTGCCTCAGCTTCCTGAGTAGCTATGCCATCATGCCTGGCTAATTGATATATTTTTAGTAGACATGTAGTTTCGCCATGTTGACTAGGCTGGCCTCAAGTGATCCACCCAACTCAGCCTCCGAAAGTGCTAGGATTATAGGCATGAGCCACTGCACCGGCCTTTTAAATTTTTTTCTTTTTTTTTTTGAGCAATAAAGCTTTTTAATCATCTGGGTTAAATTTTTTTCTTATTCACTTAACAGCAAGCTCATCCTTAACAAAGTAGCTTAATAGCCAAAAATCTATCCATCTAATTTACAATAATAGAAAAAGAATTTTATGACAGTCTTAATACATGCAGAAGAATCCTGATAATATCCAACCTCCATTTTGATTGAAATACTTGAACCCACAAAAATAGAAGGACACTTTGATAATTTGAAAAGGGAGAAAAATATATCAAACTTTATGTAATGGTGCAGTGTTGATCAGGGATTCCCACTTTCAATACTTGTTTAATTCTACTGCAGGTCTGAGTTAATGCAGTAAGGCAAGAAAAAAGAATAAGTGGGTGGTGGGCGTGGTGGCTCACACCTGTAATCCCAACACTTTGGGAGGCCAAGGTGGGAGGATCATTTGAGGTCAGGAGTTTGAGGCCAGTGTGGCTAACATGGTGAAACCCTGTCTCTATTAAAAATACAAAAATTACCCAGGCGTGGTGGCACGTGCCTGTAGTCCCAGCTACTTGGGAGGCTGAGGCATGAGAATTGCTTGAACCTGGGAGGCAGAGGTTGCAGTGAGCCGAGATTGTGCCACTGCATTTCAGCCTGGCGACAGAGCAAGACTCTGTCTCAAAAAAAAGAAAAGAGGAAGGGAGGGAAGGGGAGCGGAGGGAGGGGAGGTGGAGTGAGGGAGGGAGGGAGGGAAGGAAGGAAGAGGAAGGGAGGAAGGAAGGAAGGAAGCAAGGAAGGAAGGAAGGAAGGAAGGAAGGAAAAGTGTATAGAGGTTCAAAAGAAAGTTAAAAAAAGTCAATTCACATATTACATTATTATATACATATAAAATTAAGAAATTTACTATTGAACTCTTAGAATTAGTACATAAATTATAAATTTAGCACAGTGATTGGATACATGGTCAATATAAAATATTTTAAACCCTTTATATTTAATGTAATTGTTGATATGATTGAATTTAAATCTTCCACCTTACTAGTTTTCTGTTTGTCTCATCTTTATGTTCTTTAACTGTTTTCCTGCCCTTTTTTGGTTAATTGAAGTTTTTCATGATTCTATTTTATTTCCATGATTGGCTTGTTATAAGTACAAAGAGTTTTTTTTTAGTGGTTGCTGTACAGTCAAATATACATTTTGATTTATCACAGTCTACTTTCCAATTTATATTACTTAATGTAGAGTAAGAACCTTACAATAGAGTGTTTCCAATTTCTCCCTCCTGTTCTGTATGCTATTGTTGTTAAACATTTTATTTTTACCTGTTATAAATTCCATAACCCATTTTAGTGTTTTAGCTTTAGGCAAAATTACCTCATGAAGCAACTGAAAATAAGAAAAACAAGTCCTTTATTTGCTTTTATTTTAACCATATCCTATATACTTCCTTGCTTTGGGTAGGTCCAAATCTCAGACTGGTGTCGAATTCATCTCTAAAGAACTTTTAAAAATATTTCTTTTAATGAAAGACTACTGACAATAGATTCTCTCAGCTTTTGCTTGTTTGAAAAATTTGTATCTTTTTTTTTTTTTTGAGACGGAGTCTCGCTCTGTCACCCAGGCTGGAGTGCAGTGGCCGGATCTCAGCTCACTGCAAGCTCTGCCTCCTGGGTTTACGCCATTCTCCTGCCTCAGCCTCCCGAGTAGCTGGGACTACAGGCGCCCACCACCTCACCCGGCTAGTTTTTTGTATTTTTTAGTAGAGACAGAGTTTCACCGTATTAGCCAGGATGGTCTCGATCTCCTGACCTCGTGATCCACCCTTCTCGGCCTCCCAAAGTGCTGGGATTACAGGCTTGAGCCACGGCGCCTGGCCCGAAAAATTTGTATCTTGACATTATTTTTTAAAGACATTTTAATTGGGTAAGGAATTGATAGTTTTTCTGCTAGTACTTTAAAGATGTCATTTATTGCCTTCTGGGTTGCATTGTTTCTGGCAAGAATTATACTGTAATTTTTAATACCTTTTTCTATGTATACAATGTCTTTTTTTTCCTGTTTTCAAGATTTTCTCTTTATATTTGGATTTCTGCGGTTGGACTATTGTGTGTCTAAATGTGTGTTGTGTGTTTTGTTGTTGCTCATTTCTTTTTTAAATATATATTCTGATTTGAAGTCTTCTTGGAATTATGATTTGATGTCTTTACTTTCAGAAAACTTGGGCCATTTTTCTTCAAATAGTTCTTAAACTGATCTTCTCATTTTAGGACTTCAGTTTCAAAAATGTTAGACTATTTAATAGAGTTCCATAGCTCTTGGATGCTCAATTCTGTTTTTCTCCCTAGTTTTTTTTTCTTTGTGTTTCAATTAAGATAATTTTGATTGACATATCTTTAAATTTATTGATTATTTTCTTAGTTGTGTGGAGTCTACAAATATGCTTATTAAAGACTTCTTCACTTCTGGTGGTTTTTTTTTTATTTTTAGCATTTTCATTTGGCCCTTTTTTTATTTACACCACCTACTCATCTGTCAAGTTACCATTTGACTCTTAGAGTTCTCATCTCTCTGCTGAAATTCCTTTTATATTCATTATCTGTTGTCCCTCTTTTCTACTAGCTTAATTAATTAATCATAAAGTCCTTATATCATGGTTGTAACATCTGGATCATCTCTGAGTCTGGCTCTCATTTTATTACTAGAATGTCCATCTGGACTTTAAGTTTAAAAATAAATTTTTTAAAGTTTATACCACTATGGTAGAGAAACCATATTCTATTAAAAGTAGGTGACTTAGTGCAAAGAGTGAATCCAGGTCAGTGATTTATACCAAAACTGATTAGAAAAAGTTGAACTTTTAGAGCCGAAATTCAAGGGAATATAAAGTTCTGCTTTGGTTCTGTGGGATTGGGTCAAATAAATGAGAGTTAAGCCAGATGTAATGGCACACACATGTAGTTCCAGCTACGTGGAAGGCCGGGGTGGGAAGATTGCTTGAGTCCGGGAGTTAAAGGCCAGCCTGGGTAACATAGCAAGACTCCATATCCAAAAAAAGAAATAAGGGTTAGGTTCCTAGAGAACTCTTTCTTTCCCATTAATAATTATTTATGGCTAATTATTAATAAAAATAACTTTTATTAATAAATTAATTTAAAAAATAAAAAACTCTACCCACCATTTATGGTGGGTAAATATTCCTAAAATGTAAGGCCTGGTCACACTTCATGTAATGTTGATGAATAAATTTTTTTTTTTTTTTTTTTTTTTTTTTTTTTTTTTTTTTTTGAGACAGAGTCTCATTCTGTCACCCAGGCTGGAGTGCAGTGGCATGATCTTGGCTCACTGCAACCTCCGCCTCTGGGGTTCAGGTGATTCTCCTGCCTCAGCCTCCCAAGGAGCTGGGACTACAGGCATGCACCACTAAAGCCTGGCTAATTTTTTTGTATTTTTGGTAGAGATGGGGTTTCACCATGTTGACCAGACTGGTCTTGAACTCCTGAACTCAGGTGATCCACCTGCTTCGGCCTCTCACAGTGCTGGGATTACAAGCGTGAGCCACCACGCCTGGCCTTCTTAATGTTTTTATGGTGAAGAGAAATGCATCTTTAGAAAATCCTTCTTTTTACTTTTGAGAGTCTATGCAAATTTTACTGGACATCCTTACATATGCTTCATACTAGTTTTGCTCTCCTACCCAGGGGAGCACTCTTTTTTTTCAGCCTTTATTTTTGCAACAAATCTTTCCTGTTTTGTCCGGCCTGTGGTAAGTAATGAAACGTCACATAGCCATTTTGAATGAAGAATGTACTTGACTACCATGTGAAGAATTTCAGGGCATAAGCTGTGTGCAGACGGTTAAGTAAAAGTTTTTTACTTTTCTGATTTCTGTGACCAGTATATCTTCTTGAACTCCTCCTATTCTAGGTCTTATAGCTTGAGTAGAATTCTTTGAAGCTTCTGTAACATTTGGCTATAGTTGCATTATCATGTGTCTATCCATACTTCATCTATTAATCATCTTTTGTTAAAATGCACTTCAAAGTAAGTTGCACGTATTTAATATACTTCTCTCCAAATAACCCATCAAGCATATCAACTAGACTTTACTATTTGTTTAAAGGGATTTTTTTTTTTTTTAGGTTCAAAAGAAAACTTTTAAAAAATTTTATTTGAAACAGGATTGCATTGTGTCACCCAGGCTGGAATGCAGTGGCGTGATCGTGGCTCTCTGCGACCTTGACCTCCTGGTCTGAAGTGATCCTTCTGCCTCGGCCTCCTGAGTAGCTGGGAATACACGCGCATGCCTCACACCCAGCTAATATTTCTATTTTTTGTAGAGATGGGTTTTTACCATGTTGCCCAGGCTGGTCTTTAAATCCTGGGCTCAAGCGATCCACCTGCCTCGGCCTCCCCAAAGTGCTGGGATTACATGTGTGAGCTGGGATTACCCACACCACCACATCTGGCTGGTAAAATTTACTTATACTGAAATACACTAATCTTAAAGGTACCATGGGATGAATTCAGATAAAATGTATACATCTGTGTAAACCAAAACTTTATTAAGACACAGATTGGGCACCAGGAGTTTGACACCAGCCTGGGGAACATGATGAGACCCCACCCCTGTACAAAAATAAAAACTTAGGCGTGGTGGTGTGGGGCTGTAGTCCTAGCTACTCGGGAGGCTGAAGCAGGAGGATGGCTTGAGCCCAGGAGGTTGAGGCTCTATTGAGCCACAGTTGTCTCACTTCACTCCAACCTGGGTGATGGAGTGAAACCTTGTCTCAAAAAAAAAAAAAAAAGGACAATCCAGGTGCAGTGGCTTATACCTGTAGTCCCAATGCTTTGGGAGGCTGAGGTGGTAGGATTGTGAGAGGCCGAGATCATCTTAAGCAACATAGTGAGATCCCAACTCTACAAAAAATTTAAAAATTAGCCAAGTGTGCTGGTGTGTGCCTGTAGTGTCCTAGCTACTCGTGAGTCTGAGGCAGGGGGATGGCTTGATCCCAGCAGTTTGAGGTTACAGTGAGCTGTGATCATGCCATTGCACTCCAGTCTGGGTGACACAGCAAGACTGTCTCAAAAAAAAAAGAAAGTGATTTCACCCAGGTAGTGA
This sequence comes from Macaca thibetana thibetana, assembly GCF_024542745.1. Classification (NCBI taxonomy): domain Eukaryota; kingdom Metazoa; phylum Chordata; class Mammalia; order Primates; family Cercopithecidae; genus Macaca; species Macaca thibetana. The sequence continues at coordinate 135,139,894 of NC_065582.1, read as the reverse complement.
ACAATTAAAAAACATTTTTCCTAACCATTTCTGAATGTATCAGGATAAAAAAGGCACCTATCATTTGATATGTTTTGATAAAAAAGATTTTTTGATAAATTTCCTAGAAATTGAGAAAATGAATGACTGCAGATTATTATAGCTCAGATAGGTTTCAATCTTTATCTTTTACCAAGTTGAAAGAGGACTTAAGTGAGTTCTCACATAATTAAAAATAATTTTTTTCAACTTCTTAAAAATAATTTTTGATGGTAGAACATAATGTAATTTTTGGTATAGGACTCAAGGAATTAAAAATGTTAATATATTATTATAATAAAAATCCTGTTCATACATACTTATCTGTGAGAACAATGTTTTTCAATGTTTATAATGATGAAAAATAGGAATATAATTGTTATTCAGCTCTGTCTTACTCTAGTTACATGTAATATCTATGGACACAAGAAGTAATTTTTAAAAAATGAGTCCTATCTATCTAGTAAGAGATGCATTTCAATAACATTTTTAATGTAATATATTTGTACAAATTGTTATTTGCATTGCTTTGGTTAATTGCATACAGTAATTGTATTGTTAACTCCATCAGATGAAATAACTTTGAGCAACATTTTGTTTTTTGGTTTTGGGTTTTTTTTTTTTTTTCCAAGATTGGGTCTTGCTTTGTCACCCAGGCAGTGCAGTGGTGTGATCATAGCTAATTATAGCCTTAGACTCCTGGGTTGAAGCAATCCTCTTGCCTCAGCCTCCTGAATAGCTAGGACTACAGGTGTGCACCACCACACCCAGCTAATTTTGAAAAAAATTTTTTTGGAATCTCGGTCTTGTGATGTTGCCCAGGCTGGTCTCAAATTCTTGGCCTCTAGTATCCCACCTCAACCTCCTGAGTTGCTGGGATTACAGACATGAGCCACCACCATCAGCTCTAAAGCAATGTTTTGATTTTAAAAAATTTTCAATTTATGTACTTTTTTTTGTTTCAGGGAAGTATGATAAAAGAATTTCAAGCATAAGAATGTTACATTAAGATAAAATTTTTAGATGAAATGGAATTCAAATACAAGTTCACAGAAAAGGAAAAATATAAATTTCCAACTGTTAGAGAATGGTTTATTTTTAAAAACATAGTAAATAGGCTGGGCACAGTGGCTCACGCCTGCAATCCCAGTACTTTGGGAGGCTGAGGCAGGAGGATCACCCGAGGTCGGGAGTTCATGACCAGCTTGACCAACATGGTGAAACCCTGTCTCTACTAAAAATACAAAATTAGCCAGGCATAGTGGCACATGCTTGTTATCCCAGCTACTTGGGAGGCTGAGTCAGGAGAATCACTTGAACCCAGGAGGCGGAGGTTGCAGTAAACCGAGATTGTGCCACTGCCTTCCAGCGTGGGCAGTGGAGCCAGAGCAAGACTCTGTCTCAAAAAAAAAATAATAATAAAATTTAAAAAATAAAAAATAAATTTAAAAAATTAAAAACCTAGTAAATAATGGTGGGCATCAAATCACTATGTTGATTTGATTCTGTTGACTGCACTTTAAAAAGTAATGTAGCAGTTTTATTTTTAAATGCTAGTATTTACAGTAGGCTGGAGATTACAGTTGGATAAGTGTTATTTCCAGTCTCCCTGATGGTTATCACCATTCCAGTGAGCTGGAAGGGGAAAAGACATGGAAAAGGCACATACAGGAAGCTTTTGTGAACCAGAAGCTTTTAAGGGAGACTAAGAAATACAATCTGGCTGTTAAGCCTAGGAAGCAGAAGAGAATATGGATTTTGGTTAACAGCAAGCAGTCTGTGGAATAGTCATCTGTATATATACTTAATAATGCTACGTAAACACAGGTAAATTGGCATTAGTTGCACAGTGAACTGGGAGTCTGAACAATGATGAAGACTTCCTGTTACAAAGAGACACTGTTCCATTTCGTAATTATCAGTGGCTATCAAGTATTTATTGAGGTCTCTGTGTGCCCTGTGCTTAGGTTGAACAGCTTGCAGTCGTTCAGCAGACAAAATTGAATGCAAGTAAAACAGTGATGAAATAGGTGCTAAGTTGTGTAGTATAGACTAGGTGATATAAAAGTGCAGAGGAAAGAGGAAGAGAGAAGTCCTGGTATTCCTTCTTTCACCATTCAACAAGTGTTTATTGAGTGCTTACTATGTAGTAGGGGCATTTTCTGTGCTCTTTTTGGGGAAACAGTAGAAAGAAAAAAATAGATACACAGAACCTAAAGTCTGTGGGGGTTGGGAAGGGAGTATGACAGAAATGAATCAAATAATTACACAAACATATAAACTTACAAAACCAAGAAAAGATACATTATGTCATGAGATCCTACATAAGGGGATTCAGCTCCAGTTGGGATGGTTAGAGAGGGCATCCTAAGCTAAGGTTTTCTGTGGGTATGGTTTAGAATGGATGTCAGCCACAAGAGTGAAGGACTGGAGCTGAAACAGGTGTGTACACATGGGACAGGAAGATCACTACTCTGATTGGAAATATGAATTGGAAATGCTTTGGAGGGAATGGAGAGAAAATAAACATAGGGTCAGATTAGGGCTAATCTTCAAAACGAAGAAAATTTAGGCTTAATTTTGTCATTAAATGGAGACTCTTGGGATGTTTCTGAGACGAGATTTAATAAAAACATGAAAGTAAAGTTTGCAAAATATTAGTTAGGCAATGTCTGTGTGGTGGATTCAAGCTTTATGAATCAGTGTCTGTCAGAAATTGTGTGGTGGGCAGGTAGAGACTGGAATCATAAAGCTTACTTTCAGTGTGTTTTGCAAATATCCCAGCAGGAAGTGATGTGACCAGTGACAGTATTGCCAAGTTGAAAATGAGAACAGATTTGGAGAAATGGTTTCAGATGTTGATTGCTTTTGCTTTTAGCTGTAAAGCTGTTACGTAATCGAATTGTGGTGGTAATGAATACAATTTGAAAAGAATGGGATCTATTTTCCTAATATATTGACCAATTATTGTAAGATTAGTAAGAATTGTAGAATTGAGGTGACTACAAGTCGTAGGTTCTATTGATTGTGTTACCCAAATTTTTGTCTTATATATAGGTCTTTATACCAGTACCCATTAGCCAGGATAAAGAAGGAGAAATGGCTGGGCACGGTGGCTCACACCTGTAATCTCAGCACTTTTTGGGAGGCTGAAGTGGGAGAATCACTTGAGCTCAGGAGTTTGAGACCAGCCTGGGCAACATAGTGAGACCCTGTATCTATGTTTTTTTAAGAAAGAGAAGAAAGACTCCCCCCGCACCTACCAAAGAAAAAAGAGGCAGAAAGAATAAATGAATGAGAAATTCTTCTTTTTACTGTGTTATATATATTGGTTTCGTTTTATGCATTTATATATTATGTTGATTAAATACCTGTGGGGTCCTGTTAACTTTTTAAAAATTGTTATTTAAATGAAATGGTCTTACTCTGTCACCCCGGCAGGAGTGCAGTGGTGCGATCACAGCTCACTGCAGCCTTGACTTCCCAGGCTCAGGTGATTCTCCCACCTCAGCCTCCCAGGTAGTTGGGGCTGCAGGAGCACAACCCCACGCCCAGCTAATTTTTTGTATTTTTTGTAGAGACAGGGTTTTACCATGTTGCCCCAGGTTGGCGTTGAACTCCTGGGCTCAAATGATTTGTCTGCCTTGGACTTCCAAAGTGCTGGGATTACAGACATGAGCCTTCATGGCCAGCCATTATTGCCATATTTTAAAAAACACTTTTTTTTTTTTTTAAAGTTGAGATGGGGTTTCAACATGTTGACCAGGCAAGACTAAGTCTCAAAAAATAAAAAAAACACTCTTACTATAGAAATTTAAAATGTAGGCTGGGCACGGTGGCTCACACCTGTAATCCCAGCACTTTGGGAGGCCGAGGCAGGTGGATCTCCTGAGGTCAGGAGTTCGAGACTAGCCTGGCCAACATGGTAAAATCCCATTTCTACTAAAAATACTAAAAAAATTAGCTGGGTGTGGTAGCAGGTGCTACTTGGGAGGCTAAGGCAGGAGAATCGCTTGAACTCGGGAGGTGGAGGTTGCAGTGAGCTGAGATTATGCCACTGCACTCCAGCCTGGGTGACAGAGCAAGACTCTATCTCAAAAAAATTCAAATATATTAAAAGGTTCAAATAGCAGTTAACTCCCATGTACCTTTCATCCAACTTTGGAATTACCAACTTGCCTGTTTTTTGTCACCCTGCTTCTTATTTTTAAGTTAATCATGTCATTTCATCTGTAGATGTGTCTTTATGTATAGAAAAGATAGGGACACTTTTGGGAAAAAAACTTACCCACAGTCTTTTAATTTTTTTTTTTTTAAATGAGATGAGGGTCTTGCTGTGTTGCCTAGGCTGGTCTCGAACTCCTGAGTTCAAGCTTTCCTCCCACCTTGGCCTCCCAAAGTGCTGAGATTACAGGCATGAGCCACCATGCCCAGCCCCTTTAATGTTCTTAAATACCTAGTTAGTGTTCACATTTCCCCAGTCATCATATTTTTTTCACTATGTTTGAATTGAGATCCAGTTCTATGTCTGTCTTTGTAAGTTTGGAAATGATTGGTATTTCTCTTAGTTTTATGATCTCCTTTATCTTGTTGCCTTTTACCATGTGTTTTGCAGATATTTTCTCTCAATCTATGGCTTGTCTGTTCTTTATTTTATTTTATTTATTTATGTTTTTGAGATGGAGTCTCGCTCTGTCGCCCAGGCTGGAGTGCAGTGACGCAATCTTGACTCACTGCAACCTCCACCTCCCAGGTTCAAGCGATTCTCCTGCCTCAGCCTCCCAAGCAGCTGGAATTACAAGTGGATGCCACCAAGCCCGGATAATTTTTGTATTTTTAGTAGAGATGGGGTTTCAACGTATTGGCTAGGCTGGTCCTGACCTCGAGTGATCCACCTCCCTCGGCCTCTTTAAGTGCTAGGATTACAGGCGTGAGCCACCATACCCGACCTGTTCATTCTTTTAACAGTGTATTTTTTAAAAATCATGTTCTTGAATCATATTAATAGTGGTTTTTGCAGAGCAGTTTTTAATTTTAATGAAGTTTGACTTACCAGTTTTTTCTTTCATGGATTGTGCTTTTCGTAATGTATCTAAAAAGACAGAGCTAAACTCAAGGTTATCAAATGTTATCTTCTAGGAGTTGTTTGTATAGTTTTGTACTTTATGTTTAAAGTGTAAAGTCTGTGTCTAGATTCCTTTTTTGCATGTGGACCTTCTGTTATATCAGCACTGTTTATTGAAAAGACTATCCTTTCTTCATTAAATTGCTTCTGGTGCTTTGTTAGAGGTCAGTTGATAGTGTTGGGTGTGGTCTGTTTTTATGCTCTCCTGTTAATTAGTCATTTTCAGTCTTTGCCAATTTAACTGATTAAAAAATCTCATATACCAGCCTTGCCACATGGTGAAATCTGTCTTTGTTAAAAATACAAAAACTAGCCAAGCATGGTGGTGTGCGCCTGTATGTCCTACTACTTGGGAGGCTGAAGTGGGAGAGTCGCCTGAACTGGGGAGGCAAAGGTTGCAGTGAGCTGAGATTGCACCCCTGAACTCCAGCCTGGAAGACAGAGCGAGATTCCGTCTTCAAAATAAATAAATAAACTCATATAAATTTGTATTTAAAAAAAACTATTCATATCCGTGTCTTCTGGACTCATTTTCTGTGAACTCCATGCCTGTTAAATTGTCTTTTTTCCCTTGTGGTCTTAAAAATGTCTGTGGTATGTTAAGGAACTTACTTCTTTATTATTAATGTGTTTACAAATATTTTTCTCCGTGGCTTGTTCTATATAATATTTTTCTTTGGAGAAATTTCACATTAAATTAGTCAAAATTTAGTCTCTTCATGTGTGAATTTTTAGTTTTTGAATCACACTTAGATAAGTCTTCCTTACTCCTGTTTATCCATTTTGAAAATCGTCATTCAGTTTTATGTTATTTTTTACATGTACTATATTCCTTTAGTACAAATTAAGTATAGGAATAGACTTTTTTTTTTTTAAACTATATGAAATGGTTAAATTGGTATTTGATTCTATATCATTTTGATCCTGATTTTTTTGTTTTTGAGATAGGGTCTCACTCTGTCACCCAGGCTGGAGTGCAGTGGTGCGATCATGGCTTCACCTCTCAGGCTGAGACGATCCTCCCACCTCAGGGCTGGGACTATAGGCACATGCCACTGTGCCTGGATAATTTTTTCAGTGTTTGTAGAGATGGGGTTTTGCCATGTTGCCCATGCTGGTCTTGAGCTCCCTGGCTCAAGTGATCTGTTCACCTTGGCCTCCCAAATTGCTGGGATTACAGATGTGAGCCATCGCCATCATGCACCTGGGCGATCCTGATTGATTTTCATAACTTAACCTTGCAAAGTGGATATCTCTTTCTTTCTTTCTTTTTTTAAAGACAGAGTCTTGCTATGTTGCCCAGGCTGGTCTTAAAAACCTGGCCTTAAATGATCTTCCCATCTCAGCCTCCCAAGTAGCTGTGATTACAGGTGTGAGTCACTGTACCCAGCTATTTTTTCAATTTTTAAAAATTGTGGCAAAATATATGTAATAAAGGATTTATCATCTTTTAAAATTATACAGTTCAGTGATATGAAGTACATTCATATTGTTCTGTAGGTATCACCACCATCCATCTCCAAAACTCTTTTCTTCTTGTGAAACTGAATTTCTATATCCATTTAACGAAAACTCCCCATTCCAGTCTGGCATGCTGGCACAAGCCTATAATCTCAGCACTTTGGGAGGCTAAGGTGGGAGGGTTGCTTGAGCCCAGGAGTTCAAGACCAGTCTGGGCAACATGGCGAGACCCCATCTCTATAAAAATTTAAAAATTAGCTGGGTGTGGTGATGTGTGCCTGTAGGCCCACCTACTTGGAGGCTGAGATGGGAGGATCCCTTGAGCCCAGAAAGTCAAGGCAGCAATTACTGCCTCGCAAGTGCCTAAGCTATCGCATCACTGCTGTCCAGGCTGGGCCACAAAGCAACATCTTATCTCTAAAGAGATTAAAAATAACCCCTCGTCTTTTCTCTCTCCAGTCCCTGAAAGTCACTATTCTACTAATGTCTCCATAATTTTGACTATAGTACTTCATATAAGTATAAACATACAATATTTGTCTTTTTGCGATGGGCATATTTTACTTAGCATAATGTCCTGAAGGTCCATTGGTGTTGTAGCATATACATCAGAATACCCTTCCTTTTTAGGGCTGAATAATATTCCGTTGGATATATATACTGCATTTTGATGAGGCATTCATCTGTCTGTGGACACTTGGGTTGTTTCCGCCTTTTGGCTGTTGTGGATAGCGCTGCTGTGAATGTGAGTTTACAAATATCTCTTCAAGACCCTACTTTTAATTCTTTTGAGTACAGTATGTACCCAGAAGTAGAATTGCTGGATCATATAGTACTTCTGTTTTTACTTTTTTGAGGAACTGTCATATGTTTTCCACAGTGTACTATTTTATATTCCCATCAACAGTGCATAAAGATTCCAATTTCTCTACATCCTTACCAACAGTTGTTTTTGATAGTAGCCATCCTAATGGGTGTGAGATAGTATCTTACTGTAGTTTTGACTTGTATTTCCTTAATAATTAGTAATGCTGAGCACCATGTTATGTGCTTATTGGCCATTTCTATGTCTTATTTGGAGAAAAATCTATCCAAGTTCTTTGCTCATTTTAAAATTGGATTGTTTATTTTTTGTTATTACATTTAGGAGTTCTTTGTATATTCTAAATGTTAATCACTTATCGATATACCATTTGCTAATGTTTTTTTTCCCATTCTGTGGGTTGCCTTTTTACTCTGTTGATAGTGTTTTCTGATGCACAAAATTTAAAAAATTTTATGATATCCATTTCTCTATTTTTCTTTGATTGTCTGCACCTTTGGTGTCATATCCAGTAAATCATTGCCAGATCCAATGTTGTGAAGCTTTGCCCTGTGTTTTCTTCTAAGAGTTTTTTTGTTTGTTTGTTTTAGCTTGTACATTTTGGTCATGGATCTCTTTTGAGTTTATTTGTGTGTAATTTGTTAGGTAGGTGAGGGTCCAACTTCACTGTTTTGCACATGGACATTCAGTTTTCCCAGCACCATTTGTTAAAAAGTATGTCTTTTCCCTGTTGAACGATCTCAGCACCCTTGCTGAAAATCATTTGATCATAAATGGGAATTTTTTTTTCCCCTTAGGGCTCTTTATTCTGTTCTGTTGGTCTATATATTTTAATACCAGTTCTGGTTTTACTTTTTAGGTTAAATCTTAAATCCATTTGGAATTTGTTAAAAGGAATGAGGTATAGGGATCAGCTTTTTTCTTCAGATCATGTAGCTAATCCACATTATTATCACTCTCCATTGATTCGAGATGCCCACTTTTATCATAAACTTTTTTATATATAGATTTTTTTTTAAAGTATTCCTTTGATCTTTAGCATTCTGTTCTTAGGCTAATCCCATACTATTTTATTTTCCCTATCTTGATAGATATGTTTTAATCCTTAGTAGGGCTGGTTTGTGGTCCTGATACCTTATAGTTTGTCTAATTTTGCTTCATATCATCATTGGACTCCTTCTATGACTGCTACCATGGATACTAATAAACCACATATAAATTACTCATCCATGTCACTATAACTCATAACTATGAATAAAACATAAGTTGGATTAATATCCGTGGAAAAATAGCAAATGAATGGCTTATACTTCTTTTGTAATATTTTACCAGTCAATAAATCAGTACTGAATGTTCTCGTGCATCTCAAGGTTCACTCTGTCATTGGTCATGTAATACATTTAATATTTATCTTTTCTTACTTTATCATTTGTCTCTTTTAGCTTGTAAGTATTTTAAAGCTTGCAAATTTGTTTCTTGCTAGATTTATTTATTTTAATAACCTACGATTTGGGAATCAGGATAATGTAAACATAGCTTTTCCATGAGGATAAGCTCTATAAACATTGTCACAAATTTTTAAAAACTATGTTAATATGTATCTATGCAAATTCAGTGTTTTTGGATATTAGTTAAGCCATATCTCTATATTTTCATATCTACATATCTACACATAAGTATCAAAATCACCAAGTAAAAGAGAATAGTCATTTGTGAGGACAAAAGAAGAATGTTTTATTCCTCTTTTTCTTTTAGGTAAATCTGCAATTTTAAGTAAGGACTTTTGGTGTTTAGTAATAGGAAACTAATGATCCAAGAAATTATCTTATATATAATTATATTAATCTGTAAAAAGAAATGGCTTAGGAAATAGTACAAATAGAAATGTCTTGCAAGTCTGTCCGCATTTTTGAGGGCAGACACTTATACACGTTAAACATAGCTATTTTGAATCTAAATTAAGATATCTGCTTTTTAGCCCAACTCTTAAAGATGTTATTCAGGAAACAGATAACTCCAAATGAAGATTTTTATTGAACACACATGAACTGTTTTATGTAATAGGTATTTTCAGAGAGACGTTCACATGTAGTTCTTTGCAGGCCACTGTAATTGAAGGAAGGGGCCAATTTGTGAATTCTCTCAAGCAATAAAATGTATACAATCCTTCCGTTTTTTTCAGTTTTTAAGTAGTAACTTTTATATGTTACTTAGTTTTTTAAATGCTAAGAAATGTGGTTTAATAAGTGGTTGCTAAGGGTTAGGGCTGGGGAGAGAGTGTTACTATAAAGGATGGTGCAAAGGAGATTGGGGTGAAGGAAGAATTTTATATATCTTCATGGTGGTGTTGATTACATGAATCTCTACCAGTGATACCATTACATGGACTAACACATCAAAAAAGTGCGCATAAAAACTGGTGAAATCGGAATATGATCTGTTCTGTAGTTTAGTTAATAGTTTTGTGCTGGCCGGGCACTGTGGCTTACACCTGTAATCCCAGCACTTTGGGAGACCAAGGCAGGTGGATCACCTGAGGTTAGGAGTTCAAGACCAGCCTGACCAACATGGTGAAACCCCATCTCTACTAAAGATACAAAAAAAAAATTAGGTATGGTGGTGGGCACCTGTAATCCCAGCTACTTGGGAGGCTGAGGCAGGAGAATTGCTTTAGCTGGGAAGGTGGAGGCTTCAGTGAGCCGAGATTGCGCCATTGTACTCTAGCCTGGGTGACAGGAGTGAGACTCCATCTAAAAAAAATGTTTTGTGCCAATTGTCAATTTCCTGGTTTTAATAATGTCCAATGGTTAGTAAGATTTTATTCTGTTTGGGGAAGGATGCATCACAACTCTGTGTTAGTTTTACACCTTCTTGTGAGTCTGAAACTATTGTAAAGTGAAGTTCTTTAAAATGCAGTGTATACTTCTATTTAGTATACTAATACTTTTGTGTGTCTTAGAGGCAGATGTGTGACTTTACTTCTTAGAGTTCTTGAGGACTGGATGTTGTCTACGTTTATTCAGTCATTTAATTACTATTAATCAAGCATCTACAGTAAGAGGCAGTATAATGTTTTGGTTAAGCAAATAGTCTTTTGAGTTAGATCTGTTTCACATCCTTTCTCTGCTACTTTTTAGTTGTGTGACCTTGGAGAATTTACTTAATCTCTCTGAGCTTTTCTATCTAAAGTGGGCATTGTTGATAATCTGTTTCAATAATGATGATAGAAATAGTGACTCATATTTACTGAACATGCACTATGTGACATGTTATTGTTTGCACTTTGTATAATTTAACTCATTTAATCCTCACAATTCTATGAGAAAGGTACCATTTTCACATTTTCAGAAGTTTAGTTACTTAACCAATATCACACAAGTAGGAAATGGAGGTGCCTAGAATAAAACCCCAGCAGTCCAGATTTTCTGTTTTTGACTATATAGAACTAGCTTGTTGTACTAACCCTTCCATCAAGAATAACTAAAAAGCAGAATGAAATATATTTCACTTTGGGAGGCTGAGGCAGGAGGATCACTTGAGGCCAGGAGGTTGAGCCCAGCCTGGGCAACACAGTAAGACTTGGTCTCTACAAAAAATAAAAATAAAATTAGGCAGGCAAGATGGTGAGCACATAGTCTAGCTACTCGGGAGGCTGAGGCAGGAGGATCGCTTGAGCCCAGGAGTTTGAGGCTGCATTGAGCTATGATCATACCACTGCACTCCAGCCTGGCTGACAGGCTGCATGTGGATATTCTGTTGTACCAGTACCATTTGTTGAAAAGACTGTCCTTTCCTCATTGAATTGTTTCTGGTGCATTGTCAGAGGTCAGCTGATTGCGTTGGGTGTGGTCTGTTTTTATGTTCTCCTGTTAATCAGTCATTTTCAGTCTTTGCCAATCTGATTAAAAGCTCTCATATACCAGCCTGAGCAACATGGTGAAACCCCATCTTTACTAAAAACACAAAAATTAGCTGGGTTTGGTGGCACACGCTTGAAAATCCCAGCTACTTGGGAGGCTGAGGTGGGAGAGTCGTTTGAACTGGGGAAGTGGAGGTTGCAGTGAGCCGAGATTGCACCACTGCACTTCAGCCTTGTTTTGGTGATTAAATGATACCACATCCAGCCAATATTGGGCTTTTGAACCATATATAAAAATCAACTCAAAATGAATAAAAGACCTAAATGTAAGACCTGAAACTATAAAACTTCTAGAAGAGAACATAGAGGAAAGGTTCCTGGATATCGGTCTTGGAAATTTATTTATTTATTTTTTTATATCAGACCAAAAACTCAGGCTACAAAAGCTAAAATAGAGGCCAGGCATGGTGGCTCACGCCTGTAATCTCAGCACTTTGGGAGGCCGAGGCAGGCAGATCACTTGAGGTCAGAAGTTAAAGACCAGCCTGGCCAACATGGTGAAACCTCGTGTCTACTAAAAGTACAAAAAATAGCCAGTTGTGGTGGCACACTCTTGTAATCCCAGCTACTTGGGAGGCTGAGGTAGGAGAATCGCTTGAACCTGGGAGGCAGAGGTTGCAGCAAGCCAAGATCACGCCACTGCACTCCAGCCTGGGTGACAGAGCAAGACTCCATCTGGAAAAAAAAAAAAAAAGCAAAAATAAATGGACTGCATTAAACAAAAAAGCTCCTGCACAACAAAGGAAATGATAAAATGAAGTGGCAGCCTATGGATTGAGGAAAAAACATTTGCAAACCATGTATCTGATAAGAGGTTAAAATCTACAATTTAGAAAGAACTCAGGCTGGGTGTAGTGGCTCATGCCTGTAATCCCAGCACTTTGGGAGGCTGAGGGAGGCCAGTCACTTGAGGTTAGGAGTTCGAGACCAGCCTGGCCAACATGGTGAAACCCCGCCTCTATTCAAAATACAAAAATTAGCCGGGCATGGTGGCATGCGCCTGATTTCCCAGCTACTTGGGAGGCTGAAGCAGGAGAATCACGTGAACCCAAGAGACAGAGGTTGCAGTGAGTGGAGATAGCACCACTGCACTCCAGCTTGGGCGGCAGAGTGAAACTCCATCTCAACAACAGCATCAACAACAAAAGAACTCATACATCTTAGTAGAAAAACCACCCAATTAAAAAATACACAAAGTACCTGAATAGACATTTCTACAAAGATACAAAAATGGCCAACAGACATATGAAAATGTATTCAACATCATTAATCATCAGGGAAATGGAAATGAGAGCCACTATGAGATGCCATTTCACACCCATTAGAATGGCTATTATCAAAAGTTAACATAATAAATGTGGTAAGGATGTGCAGAAAATAGAACTCTTGTGTATTGATTGTGGGAATGTAGATTGGTGCAGCCATTATGGAAAACAGTGTGGAGGTTTCTAAAGAAATTCAAAATAGAACTGCCACATGACCCAGCAATCCCTCTTCTGGGAATATGTTCAGAAGAAATGAGATCACCACCTCATGAGGATATCTGCACTTCCATGTTTATTATAGCACTATTCACAATAACCAGGATATGAAAACAACCTGTTGACAGATGAATGAGTAAAGAAACTGTAGTATATACATAAAATAAAATATTATTCAACCTTGAAAAATAAGATCTTGCCTTTTGCCACAACATGGATGAATCTGTTGGGCATTATGCTAAGAGAAACAGAAAGAAAAATATTGCATGATCTCACTTATATGTGGAATCTGGAAAAAAATGGTCAAATATACAGAGATAGAAAATAAAACTGGTTTACTGGGTGGGGGTAGCAGAGGAACTAGGTCAGAGGTTGTAGAATAACAGATATGTAGGATGAACAAGTGTTAATATACAGTGTTAAGACTGTAAGTAATGAAATTGTACAGTATTTGGGATTCCTGCTAAATAAGTAGATTTTAACTGCCGTTGCCACAAAAACAAAATGGAAAACTATGCAAGATGATGGATATATTGATTTGCTTCATTATAGTAACATTGATACACATTTTGCTATATGTATCCCGTATATCATGTGATACACCTTAAATATACACAATCAAATGTACTTTTAGAAGAACAATAGAAAAATCTATACTAAACAAACTTAGTTAAACCAGTCCCTGTACTATGCCATGCCATAACTACCTCATAATGTGGTTGTTAGATCAGATAGTCTTCTATAGAATTTTTAGTACTGTCCTCCATGCATATTAAGTACCCAATAAATGTAACTCTTATGTTTCAAGCACCTTGTTTCCTAATATGCTTAGTGTTTTTCCTCCATGTTGAGCGGATATAGTAAGGACTATGTCCTTTGCACCATTGTATGTATTTGTCTCTTAGGTTGCTTGATTTTTCAGTAGCTTCCATATTTATACATTTAATCCTTTTTCTTATGCTTTCCGTTTTCATTTAATTCACTGCTATGGCTGCTGTTATCTCTTATTTTGAATCTGGTTTTTGCTTATGATAATATGTGAATTATTTTATGCAGAAGTAATGTCTTCTGTAATGTTTCTGAACTAAATGGCATTATTTTTGTTTTCTCCTGGACTTTTATGAAAGTATTTAGAATTCTTGTTTCATAATTATCCATATAGTGAATACAGATTTCCTCCATCATACATCAGTTGTCTTTTAGCATGAGAGCTTTTTATAGAATAGGTGGGGATGTAATTATTTATAAAATAATACTATATATCTGGTTAGAGAATCTTTGATCCTTTGCATTGTATGACAGTGTGTTGTACATTGGTCAAACAGCAGTTAGGGACTTGTCAAAAGACTATTGTGTTCTGCTCTGCCTATGATGTTTCATTTAGCTTTTGGGGAATTCCCATTGCCTTTTGTTGGACTAAAGAAAAGGATTAGTATCAGTCTTTAATTTTTAAAATAATTAAATCATTTTAATCAATTAAAATGTTGTGGCTCCCACCTGTAATCCCTACCCTTTGGGAAGCTGAGGTAGGAGGATTGCTTGAGCCCAGGAGTTAAAGACCAGCCTGGGCAGCAAAGTGAGACCCTGTCTCTACTCCCCCATCATCACACACAAATTAACTGGGCGTGGTACCTGCAGTCCTACTTGCTCAGGAGGCTGAGGCAGGAGGATGGCTTGAGCCCAGGAGATCGAGGCTGTAGTGAGCCATTACTGCACCACTGCACTCCAGCCTGGGTGACAGAATGAGACCCTGTCTATGTATACACACACACACACACACACACACACAGATACACACTTAGGGAATACAAAACTAGTTTCCCTAGACAAACAAAATTGATAATTTTGGACGGAATTTGGCCTCCTGCCCATATGCTAGTGGTTACTTTTATACCTAGGGAGTATTACGCCTTTCAGAATTTACTAAACTTAGTAAGGGTATCAGGTAGGCTTTTCTTTTGGGAAAAAGCAGCACTTTGGGAGGCTAAGGCAGGTGGGTCACCTGAGGTCAGGAGTTCAAGACCAGTCTGACCAATATGGTGAAACCCCATCTCTACTAAAAATACAAAACATACAGAACATGGGAATATAAAATTTGTTGTAGTTATTTTGGTGGGTAGCAATAATGACAACTATCTGTATCATCTTTTCTCTATATTGAATATGGGGCTTAATTCTGGAAATTTTAAAATAATTCTTTTCTTATAAATTTTACCTGATAGTAACAAAATTGTGTAAGTACTTGCAAATTAAGTAACAATTTCTTCATAGCAAGTTATCTGAAATGGACTACCAAGGAAATTAACTACTAGAGATGGAAGGTAGAACTCATTAATTTTGGTTTTATTTCTGTATTTATTACCATTCTTTTCATTTCTCTTTGAACAGGTTGTTCCTTTCAGCAGCTTTTGATGCAATACAGGAGCATACTTTATAACTTGAGCAATTGTTATAAATTAAAAATAGTAGGAAAGTTACATCCCAGATTAATGACAGCCATGTTGTATTGTTTAATAGGCAGTGAAATCAACTGTGCAGACCATCACTGTTGGAGGAGTGAGCACATCACAGTTTAAGACAATTATTCCTCTGGCAACTGCTCCCAATGTCCAGCAGATTCAAGTGCCTGGAAGCAAGTTTCATTATGTCCGACTTGTTACTGCCACATCAGCCAGTAGCTCAACCCAGCCAGTTAGTCAGAATCCCAGTACAAACACTCAGCCTCTTCAGCAAGGTTAGTAACCATTTTTTAAAAACAGTAATTCTTGATTTTAACATGATTAAAGAACATTTGTCCATTTCTTGCTGAAATCCTGATGAAGAGTGGCATTTCAACTGAGTATGAGCCAGTAACTGGTGCAGAAGGCAGTGAAATAGAATGAGAGTTGTGTATAACTGTAGTATTCTTTCTGCTGGAAGTTGGTACACAGTGTGCTGTTACACCAGATAATAGTAATTATTTGTTAATTTGTGGTTAGCCATTTTATTGCTGGTTTTAAAACCTGCCATTTATGCCAGTGGGATACACTTAGATGGAACCGAATTATGTATTTTATTTGCTGAACTATAAAGCCCCTTGATAGGATTTGGGTCAGTTGAAATGACAAATAGGCAAGGTAAATATAAGTAAGAACTTAATGTCACTTTCAGCTTTTACTTATTTTGAATCTATAATTGCTACTAAAATAGTGATTAAAAGGCCAGGCACAGTGGCTCACACCTGTAATCCCAGCACTTTGGGAGGCCGAGGCAGGTGGATCACCTGAGGTCAGGAGTTCAAGACCAGCCTGGCCAATATGGTGAAACCCCCATCAACTAAAAATACAAAAATTAGCCAGGTGTGGTGATGTGCGCCTGTAGTCCCAGCTACTCGGGAGGCTGAGACAGGAGAAGTGCTCGAACCCGGGAGGTGGAGGTTGCAGTGAGCCGAGATCACGCCACTGCACTCCAGCCTGGGTGACAGAGTGAGACGCCATCTCAAAAAAAGAAAAAAGTGATTAAAATGTTTTATTTTGCTTAGTTGTATTTTCCCTAAAGGATATTCCTGTTTGTTGTCCTACTATTTTCTGTTTGTGTTTAACTCTTTTTACCACCTGATATACATCCATAGACACATAAATGACCTTTTTCATATTTATCTACTTTTCTAAAAATTAAAGGATATGAAAGGATCAGGATAGTTTATAGTTTAGGGCTTACGTGTTTCCTTGTTTTATATTCTAACAACGTCAAGAAGCAGCTGATGGCAATTAAATGATATATTGTTTATCGAAAGTAAATAGAAGAATTAAAGACTAGTTGGTTACTCTTTTTTATTAAGAGATCAGAGGGTAGGTCAGACACTGTGGCTCACTCCTGTAATCCCAGCACTTTGGGAGGCCAAGGATCACCTGAGGTCAGGAGTTTGTGGCCAGTCTGGCCAACATGGCGAAACCCCATCTCTACTAAAAATATAAAAATTAGCTGGGTGTGATGTCACATGCCTGTGATCCCAGCTACCCAGGAGGCTGAGGCAGGAGAATCACTTCAACCTGGGCGGAGGAGGTTGCTGTGAACTGAGATTGCACCACTGCACTCCAGCCTGGGCGACAGAGCGAGATTCCATCTCAAAACAAAACAGAACAAAACAAAACAGATCAGAGGGTAGTCTGAAGGTCATGAATTATCTTGATTGATTCTTCACAGTTACAGTTGGAACTCCTTGTTCTACCTTTTTCCCCTTCTTACTGCTATACTTGAGTAGTCTAAAATAAACAATAAAAAAAAAAAGATCAGAGATTTGGAGCTACCTGTTGCCAATAGCTGGTTCACCTGAGGGAACCTATAGAAGAATAAAACCTATTTATTTCTCTTTCAAATTACTGAAGGGAGAAAACAGTAAGCAGTATTTTAGTACATATTCTATTAAATTAGACACAGCAAGCAGTTATATTTTCTAATTCTTTTTAAAACTGATCGGAAATGGAATAAAATGATTATCATAATCTTAGTGAGGGGAAAACCGAAACATCCATATTAATGACTAAGGGAGTTAAATTTTATATTCTCTCAATACTTAGACTTAGCAGGGTACTGAGAGAAGTGCTGTAAGTCCAATCTACTTAGGTAGTATGATGATGATGATAGAAAAGTGGTCATTAGATACAACTGGTTGTATTTTATGTTTGTGTGTGTATGTGTATAATAGTATGCTGAGAATCCATATAATGGATTAAACCTAATTAATGGTAACATTAATTTATTCATTAGGAAGAGTATGCCTTTTGTATAAGGAAGATCCAGGAATTCCTCCTCTATAAGGAGGAATGGGATGGACATTTTAAAATAGAGTATTGGCTGGGCACGGTGGTGCACACCTGTAATCCCAGCACTTTGGGAGGCCGAGGCGGGTGGATCACTTGAGGTTGAGAGTTCGAGAACAGCCTGGCCAACATGGTGAAACCCTGTCTCTACTAAAAAAATACAAAAATTAGCTGGGCGTGGTGGCATACACCTGTAGTCCCAGCTACTTGGGAGGCTGAGGCAGGAGAATCACTTGAACCTGGGAGGCAGAGGTTGTAGTGAGCTGAGATCGCACCACTATACCCCAGCCTGGGCAACACAGCAAGACTCTGTCTCAAAAAAATAATAATAATAAGTAAGTAAAATTCAGTATTGACTGGTGCCTCCATTTCCAGCTTTATATCTGTCTTTCTGCCTGTCTCTACTTCTCTTTTTCTCCTTGCCACCTGGCAATCCCTCACCACTCTTCTGCTTCCCTTCAGGTTCCTTTTTTGCTTTCCACCTTGAACATTGCCTCTGTTCTCCCCTGTATCTCTCTGCCTTCTTCACCTCACTCTATACCCTCTTCCCACCCAGCCACATACATATACTGCCCATGTTATTTCCCTTATATCCATCTATATTTTTCTCTCTTTGTCTTTCTCTCCTGTCCCATAAAAGATCTGGATATATATAATATATATTATTTCACAGGAATAACAAATACAATTTTTATTAGAGTTACACTAAATAGTTGCTCTAGTTCATCAAATATATTAATGTCTCTTTATGAGGAATTTACTTAAATGCCAAAGGGGCTTATCTTGTACATTTTCCCCCAAAAGTTGTACAAGAACTAATGTTCAAAGGCTCCACCATGTTAATCACTAGTTCAATGGTGGGCAGCATAGTAGAAGAACTCAGGAAAGTGCTTGGTTATGCTTTTCAGAATACAGTCTATCATCTCGGTGAGGGAGGAAACCAATTTAAGAAGTTAAAACGCCTCAAACACTTGCAGGTATGGTTTCTGAAGTTTGGAAGGAGGCTATTCTAAAGGATTGTTCAGAGTTCCTGCCAAAGACTAAACACTAAACAATTATGCCAGCCTCTATGAAAACTGAAGTAGTAGTTAGTAATGTGCGCTAAGGTAAGGAGGAGGAGAAATGCAGACGGTTGACTTAGTTAAATAACATCCCCTTCCATAGGTCTTTTATAGTATTCTGTTTTATGACCACTTGATTTTATATTTTCTACATTCCTCAGGCTTCAGTTAAAACTCAGCATGGGCCGGGCGCGGTGGCTCAAGCCTGTAATCCCAGCACTTTGGGAGGCCGAGACGGGCGGATCACAAGGTCAGGAGATCGAGACCATCCTGGCTAACACGGCGAAACCCCGTCTCTACTAAAAACACAAAAAATTAGCCGGGCGAGGTGGCGGCGCCTGTGGTCCCAGCTACTCGGGAGGCTGAGGCAGGAGAATGGCGGGAACCCGGGAGGCGGAGCTTGCAGTGAGCTGAGATCTGGCCACTGCACTCCAGCCTGGGCGACAGAGCGAGACTCCGTCTCAAAAAAAAAAAAAACTCAGCATGCAAGTGTCAAACCTATGTAAATTTGAGTTTCTAAGTTTTTTTTACCGGGCCAGGGAGGGTGTGTGTGTGTGTCTGTGTGTGTGTGACTCTGTGTGCACACACATTTGTGCATGTGTATGAGGAGAGGGCAGGGATAGTCCCCATTTAATGTGACGGAGGGCAGGTCACTCTCCTTCCCAGTTATTTCTCAGGACCACCAGGATGTTTTTGGATTCCACTGGTCATTGCTCTCACTTCAGAATCACTGCACTGTGCTCATGGAACAGCGACTGTCATCTCTCCCAGGAGCAGGTGGTGGAGGGAGTCCACTCTCCTGTGTCCTAAGCGGGAATTCAGGCTCTCCTTTTAATTCCTTCTAGCATTGCTGAGACCAATCTACAATGGTTATTATAACCTTGCTAATGCTTCAGTATAATTGAGGAAAATTCAAACAGAACAGAAACAACTTCAAACTAGGTATCAGATGTCACACTGCTCCAGTATTTCATACAGGAAGAGAGTCATACACTCTTTGTATAACAACCTTACTGAGATGTAATTCATATATACCATAAAGTTCACCCTTCAAAGCATACAATTGACTGGTTTTTAGTATATTCACAAAATTGTGCGACCATCACCACTAATCATATACTCTCTCTAGACATCTCCTCCTCTTCCTCCTTCCCCCTAGTTTGTCACCTTGCTGCAGTGGCCTGCTGCCTTTTAAATCAGAGTGCCTACTCTAAGATTCTCTTCTAGGACTCTCAGCTTTTTGGTCTTTAGCCATCATCCTTCCAGTCCCCACCAAAAGCAAACAAAACAAAACAAAACAAAAAAAACAAAACTGCTGATATCATAGTAGCCTTTCTATCTAAGGAAATTTATTCTTTGTTGTTTTGTTGAGAATTGTCTCAACCTCTCTTTCAGACCAGGCTCTAGGCCTTACTTTTACATCAATGAAACCTGAAGAGATGTCATTTCTATCTTCTTAAATGTCTGCTTTTAACAGTGGAAATGGCAGTAGGCAGTTTTTAAAACTGCACTTCTTGTTGGTCCAAACGTATATGTCTAGTGCCAATGTCTTTCCTGAATTTCATCCCAGTATTTCTCCATGTCAAGTTTCATCCTCCCTTTAAAACAGCTCATTCTTGAGTTTTTAGTTCTAATAACTGTCATTTTCCTGGTCACTTGAAAGCTCTGCAGTGGTTACATTTTCTTCGCTTATACCTACAGTTCCTACCATTCAGTGGTTGGTTGGTAAGTCATGATCCTTTCACCTACACCAGGTCTCCTGCATCTGCTCTCTCTGTTTTATTCCCATTGCTGTCACTCCAGATCAGACCCTCATTTTTGTGCACTCTTCTGACTTGTCTCTTGCAACTCCATTCTGTTTTATGCACTGCTGCCAAATACAATTAATTTTTCTTTATTTCAATATAATTTCTGTATTTAAAAATCCCTAGAAACTTCTCATTGCATACTGAATTAAAAATACAGATTAAATATAGAGTCCTACCCTAACATTCAAGGTCCTCAATAAATGTCTGCAATCTGCCTTTTTGCCTGTGTTTGTCTACGTTAATCCCAGGTATTAGCCAGATGGTTTGTTCACCAACATTTGTGACTATGCTTTGCAGCTTCCCAAGATTAAGCCTCCACTTCTCATGTTTCTGTCTCTGCGTGAAATGCCCTTCTCCAGTCTGTGTGCCCTCCATGCGGCCGGCCTATTGATTGGGGCCCATCTCAGTACTCTGTCCTCCATGTGCTTTTTCTATATTTCCATCCTCTGCAAATTATATATCCTCTTTCCTCTAAACTCCCACAGCTCTTCATGTATCTTCTTTAATAATATTTATCTTGGCTGGGCGCGGTGGCTCACGCCTGTAATCCCAGCACTTTGGGAGGCCAAGGCGGGCGGATCACGAGGTCAGGAGATTGAGATCATCCTGGCTAACACGGTGAAACCCTGTCTCTACTAAAAATACAAAAAAATTAGCCGGGTGTGGTGACAGGTGCCTGTAGTCCCAGCTACTCGGGAGGCTGAGGCAGGAGAATGGCGTGAACCCGGGAGGCGGAGCTTACAGTGAGCCGAGATCACGCCACTGCACTCCAGCCTGGGTGACACAGGGAGACTCCATCTACAAAAAAAAAAAAAACAAAACTATATATATTTATATTTATTTGTCTTATTTGGGCACCTGCCTAATCTGCTGAACTAGATTGTAATCTCCCTGACAGCAGAGGTCTAGTGCTTTAGGTTTCCTGAAACAATGTCCACAGTGCCATTTATATAGTAGCAGCAGTTGTAACAACAATGATGGCAGCTAATATTTAGTGAGCATTTACTGTTTGTTGGGCAGTGTTCCGATCAATTTTCATGAATTATCATATACTTAACCCTCATATGCCATAAGGTAGATGCTCCCCATATTGCAGATGAGGATACAGGCAAAGAGAGCTTAAGTGCTTAGAAGACAGCAGAACTGGGATTTTAATGCCCTGGGTCTTATGACTTTAGAGCCCATGTTCTTATCCTTTTTGCTGTGCTGCCTTTTAGTATGTATTCTGTAAATATTGAATTACACTGGCTGGGTGCAGTGGCTCACGCCCATAATCCCAGCACTTTGGGTGGCTGAGGCGGGTGGATCACCTGAGGTCAGGAGTTCGAGACCATTCCGGCCAACATGGCAGAACCCAGTCTCTACTAAAAATACAAAAATTAGCCGGATGTGGTGGCGTGTGCCTGTAATTTTAGGTACTTGGGAGGCTGAGGCATGAGAATTGCTTGAACCTGGGAGGCGGAGGTTGCAGTGAGCTGAGATTGCACCACTGCACTCCAGCCTGGGTGATAGACAGAGCGAGTCTCCGTCTCAAAAAAAAAAAAGAGAGAAAAAAAAAAGACCCAAGAATGACATATTCTGTGGTTTGAATAGAAACAGCAATTAGAAATAGTAGTATAGAGTGCTGTTGTTACTCAAGCTTATGAATGACAGTTCTTTTATTTATACATTTCATTTGACTGGATTAGGTACTGAATGTATAAATCATCTGAATACAGATTGAGGTATTTTCATTTGAATATCTTGAACCTACAAATATTCCCTCATAAAGTGGATAGACTGTAGCCACCTTAGATATAAGTTCTCTGGTAGATGGGGTAAGTGATTTTGAAAGGTAACTATCCTGATTAAAGATTGCTCAAATTAGGAATCAAATGGAATTCTTTAAGCTCTTTTATGAGAAAAACTTGGGAGAGCTAAGTATTCTTAAGTGTTTTAAATACTATTTTCTGTAAATAACTTGTTCACCCTTTTTTTGTTTTTTAAAAAGCAAAGCCAGTGGTTGTTAATACAACCCCAGTGCGGATGTCAGTTCCAATTGTCTCAGCTCAGGCTGTCAAACAAGTGAGTATCACATAACTTCTTTCTGAGTCTTTCCCAAATAGATGAGTTACTTTTTAAATAGAACGTTAAGATTTAGGTGCAAGAGATTTATACTGAATTGAACAGCTGTAAAATTTATTTTGTGGTCATTGATGTATGTCCCTTCTTTTTAGGTTGTTCCAAAACCAATCAATCCAACTTCACAAATAGTAACTACTAGCCAGCCACAGCAACGGCTTATCATGCCTGCCACACCACTGCCACAGATCCAGCCCAACCTCACTAACC
The DNA here is from genome assembly GCF_024542745.1 of Macaca thibetana thibetana. NCBI lineage: Eukaryota > Metazoa > Chordata > Mammalia > Primates > Cercopithecidae > Macaca > Macaca thibetana. Next base: position 135,117,065 of record NC_065582.1, on the reverse strand, counting down.
TGCCACCAGGCACTGTCCTGGCACCGGCTCCGGGAACAGGGAATGTGGGTTATGCAGTGCTTCCAGCTCAGTATGTTACTCAGGTATGTGGAAAAAATGAAGTCATTGTATTGCAAAAGTGATAACGGGGTCCAAGATGTCTAGTGCTATCACAGAAACTACTCAAACACATCTAACTCAGTATTGAAGTGGCACTTTCCAAAATCTTAAAATGTTAACCCAAACCTTTAAGTTTATTTCTGTGTACCTTTAGCATTTAGAAATATATAACAGAGGTCAGATATACAAGTCAGACAATTTGGAGCTGAGAGCAGCTTGGCAAGAGCCCAAGGCTGTGGCGGTATGATAGAAAATAGACTGAAGTTAAAATCGGCAGAGTCCAAATGAATTTAGAAAAGACCGTGGCTGTTACAAAGCTCTTCCTCACACATCAGTTTGATGCCACTGACTTGGAAAATAAGTCCAAGTTTATTTATTGGAAAATAAACTGTGAGATGCATTTCCAGGTGACATATCTTTAGCGATCTGTCTACTCTTACTGGTCATCTTTAGAATGAAAGACAGGGAAACAAACCCACACGTGTACTTTTTAATGAAATATACTTTGGAATATGTTTTGTGGCTATTGATAAAAAGAATAATGTTCAGTATTTTTGTCATAAGCATTTCTAATGTTTAGAAGTTGGTGTAAAATAGAAACTCAACTATTGTGCATGTAACTTATTCTCTGTAATTTGTAGTGTGATAAATGATCAATATAGTACCTGTTTTATTTGTAAGTAGGCACATTGCATTTTTCTAGCCAAAACAAGTTATTACAGTACTTCGAGAGCATTCATCTAGAATTTCCTATCATTCTGACATACTTAACTCTTCTGTGAAATACTTTCTTTGTATTTGTACTATGTAGTACTATAAAATGTTCACATTATTTTCACCTATAGTATTGGTTTGAGTCTTTAAAAGAGCTCTGTGGAGTATGTGTTTGTATGAAATTCTCCATTGTGTTTTTCTTATTTTAATAGATGAATTTGTATTGCTTACTGATCATCATACCTGAGAATATTGTCCGTTTTTGGAAATATGATCTAAAATTAATTTTCTTTACATGTAGCTACAGCAGTCTTCATATGTATCAATAGCAAGCAACTCTACCTTTACTGGAACATCTGGTATCCAGACCCAGGCACGGCTTCCATTCAATGGGTGAGTATTTTGAAAATAGGTACATAAGTTGTTAGATCAGCTTAAATGCAACAATAAATACATATATTCCAAACTACATCCTCTTTGACTTTTTTCCCCTCAAAGGTATGTGAGCATGCCTCTAAAATACTTGTTGAAATATTTCAAACAGAAAAATTACAGAAATAGTCAATTCCCAAATACTCTATTCAGGTTCACCAATTTTGCTACATTGGTTTTATTATTCTCTTTCTGAGTATGTTTCCAAAATGATGATGCTAACTATTTTTTATCTTTATTTTTCGAGACAAGGTCTTGCTCTGTTGCCCGGGCTGGAGTGCAGTGCTGTGATCTCAGTTCACTGCAACCTCCACCTCCCAGGCTCAAGCAATCCTCCTGCTTCAGCCTCCTGAGTAGCTGGAACTGTATGCGCAGGCCACCATGCTCTCCTAATTTTTAAATTTTTTGGTAGTGATGCAGTCTCACTATATTGCCCAGGCTAATCTCCAAGTCGGGCTCAAGTGATCCTCCTGGCTCAGTCTCCCAAAGTGCTGGGATTCCAGGCTTGAGCCACTGCACCTGCCCAACTATTTTAAAAATTATGTTAGGTCCTTGTTTTTTGTTGATGTTTATTTATCTGTTAATTACTGCCTTTGCAATATCAGCTTAGAAGCAGTGCTTAATTACCCGGAATCAGTCCACATCCCACTTCCATTTCCTCCTCCACACACTCCTTTTCCTCACTGCCTTTTTATACTTGAATCCCAAGAGTTTTGAGGCAATCTCAACTTTGTTTTCTTAGAAGGGACAGTGTTTGTGGAGTGTTCTTTAGCAGCTATTGATAACTTCTTTTTAAAAAATTATTCCATATCTTGTCTTTACCTCTTTTCATGTTACAACTTGCCTTTGGACCTAATGTAAACAGAACAACATAGCAAACTTTTTATTTTAGATGGACACATTTAACATTGGTTAAAACTTTATTTCTGGAACAATTTATAGATTGGAGACTTTTCTAATCTTAAATTAGTTTTAGGTCTAATTTTTAAAATTTTAAATTAATTGTAGCAACTAAATTAATTTTAGTTACTATTAATTGATTAAATGTATATATTTTTTCTATCCGTACAGCATAATCCCATCAGAGTCTGCCAGTCGGCCCCGAAAGCCCTGTAACTGTACAAAATCACTGTGTTTGAAATTGTAAGTGTTTTTGCTACTCTTTGCTCATTTAATATAATTAGAAATGCTCTTAAAAGTAAATGGAGTTAACAAAAAATTTTTAACAGACCAAAGCTTGTAAGTCTAAGTAATTTAAATAAACATATAAGTCAATGTTTGCACATATATGGCAGTATAAAAATATTTCATTCATTTTAGAAAGAAATATTAGAGTCCTTACTATACATGAATCACTGGAGTAGGGGTCAGGGACATAGCAGCATAAGACAGACATAGCTTCTGCCCTTAATAATGTTTGATCTTATTCATGACTTTTGTATTTGGTCTACTATGTGAAGAGATGATACTCTAGGTAGTTTTAAAAATCATTGAATGGTTAATTTGCTTATTAGCATTATAAAGATTTGACATGAACTAGTTAAATGAAAAGCATTAGTCTTATTGGGGCATAGAATCCAAAGAAGTACTACTATAACTCAAATGAGCCAGCTCAACTATTAGAATATAGCCAGTGTTCTTCCTTTTTCAGAATTGTGAAATGCCTGACTTTGGGGGCACATAAAATTATATAGCTCTTGTGCGATAGCTGTTACTGGTTGGACTAAGTTTTTTAGGTCAAAATTCTAGGACTTGGTGATTTAAACTTTGAGCCTTAGTATGCGGTTGACAATATATGTTGTTAACTCTTCAACTGGGTAGCTGAGTAGATTTCTGAAATGATTTACCACATATGTAGTACATGTACAATATATATATAATGTATGCATATATAATCAGGTAATTAGTAGTTTTCCTTAATAATGACTTTTTACCTATACTGACTTTTACCTTTCAGATATTGTGATTGCTTTGCAAATGGTGAATTTTGCAACAACTGCAATTGTACTAATTGTTATAACAATTTGGAACATGAAAATGAAAGGCAAAAAGCAATAAAGGTGATTATTTTTTATTTCATTTAACTGACAGAAATATCCAGTTTCACCAATTTTTTAAATAACTCAGTTGTCTTGCAAAGAAACATTTCAATTCCTTTTGCAGTGTTTAAATTTCATCTACTGTGATTTAACTCTGATATTTGATCTGTTTTGCTAGGCATGCCTTGACAGAAATCCAGAAGCCTTTAAGCCTAAGATTGGGAAAGGAAAGGAGGGAGAATCTGATCGACGTCATAGCAAAGGATGTAATTGCAAACGATCAGGATGTCTTAAAAACTACTGTGAATGCTATGAGGTGAGATGCTGGGTGGTGAAAATAATATCTTTTAAGATATTTTAGAAAAGACATACTACAAAAATTTACTTGAAAATTGGGAAATCACCTTGCTATTGCAGTTTGAAAATATGCGCAGTTGGCACAGAGGCCCTTGTTTGAGGAAATATGAGGCAGGCTTTCGAGCCTCCTTAGCAGGGCTTCGGAGGAATACCTTGGGTTTACTATTACAGCCTGGAGTCTTATTGGGTGATTTACCATAACTTCTTGGCCATTATGCCCAGAAATATGCATGCAGATCAGAACACCAATATACTGATTTTCAATAAAAATAATAGTATCAAAGTGGATTGGAAACTCTCCAGCAGTGATTCTCACCTGAGGTGCAGTTCTTATTGTTCTTCACAGGCTTCTTAGAAATATATGGCCGGGCACGGTGGCTCACACCTGTAATCCCAGCACTTTGGGAGGCAGAGGCGGGCAGATCACTTGAGGTCAGGAGTTCGAGACCAGCCTGGCCAACATGGTGCAACCCCGTCTGTACTAAAATACAAAAATTAGCTGGGCATGGTGGCGGGCGCCTGTAATCCCAGCTACTCAGGAGGCTGAGGCACGAGAATCGCTTGAACCCGGGAGGTGGAGGCTGCAGTGAGCCGAGATCATGTCACTGCACTCTAACATGGGCAACAGAGCAAGACTCTGTCTTAGATAGACAGACAGACAGACAGACAGACAGACAGACAGACAGACAGACAGATAGATAGATAGATAGATAGATAGATAGATAGAAAGAAACAAACAAACAAAATAGCCTGCATCCCACGGTACAGTCTGGAAATTAAAGGATTATCTTGACCAAAATGCTGGTTATGCCCACTCGAAAAGCACACTGCTCTGTGGAAAACCAAAGTATGTTAAGAAGTTTGCTTTGTGAGCATAAAAATAGGAAAGGGGGATCTGGCACATTGCCGGATGAGGTTACTGGTCACGGCAGGCAATTGTCTCCATTTTCACTGTTTTGTTGTTCCACTGAGCTGGTTCTTTTTACTTCTGGGTCAGGCATCTTCTCTGGAAGATGTAGTTGAAACTCTGCTTTGACAAAAGGCATGTAAATCTTCCCCTTCTTGCTTTAGACACAGTTCTATATAGTTTTATTTTAGAAGCTTATATGTAACCATCTAGTGATTGAGATTAACCCTAGATTACCATAATTGGTTTCTGGGTATGCCTGAAACTTTACTGACAGTGTTTTGGGTGGTTGTGTTATTCCTGTTCTTGGCTCTTCTCATACTCTCATATATTTTCATTCTTTCTTATTCTCAAGAGAGAATTAATTAATTAGTTTATTTATTTATTGGCAGAAAGCCTAGCTTTGCACTTGCTGAAGGTTTGCCCTGCCACAGGAGCATGTCCTCCAGTTCAATGCCCTCTCCTATGCAGCATGTGTCACATGAAAGATTTTGTGCATTGCATTTGCTGTGAATGCAAATGAATTCTTTCCTAATCTACTTATTTACAAAGTCAAATACTCCTCTCAGGAAGTAAAGTAGGAGAGTAACATCTTGTGAGTTCTGCAGATGATCTGAATGAAAATTGCATAAAGAGACAAGTTTTTTTTTGTTGTTGTTGTTGTTGTTTTGCGACGGAGTCTTGCCCTGTCGCCCAGGCCGGAGTACAGTGGTGCGATCTTGGCTCACTGTAATCTCCACCTCCTGGGTTCAAGTGATTCTCCTGCCTCAGCTTCCCAAGTAGCTGGGATTACTGGCACCTGCCACCATGCCCAGGTAAGTGTTGTATTTTTTTTTTTTAATAGAGACAGGGTTTCACCACGTTGGCCAGGTTGGTCTCGAACTCAAGTGATGTACCCACCCATCAGCCTCCCAAAGTGTTGGGATTACAGGCGTAAGCCACCGTCACAACTCGATTTTTTAAACTGTCTTAAGGAACATCTCCAAATCCAACAAGCCAGTTTCATCCAGTGTTGGAATCTTTTTTAGTCTTTCTTCTTTTGAATACCTGATGAAATAGCTAGCTTGCGTTTAGAAGCCATACAAAAGTTGTCATGAATATGTATGTAAAAATTAACACTTTTTTTTTTTTTTTTTTTTGAGCCGGTGGCTCACTCTGTTGCCAAGGCTGGAGTGCAGTGGTGCGATCTCAGGTCACTGCAAGCTCCGCCTCCTGGGTTCACACCATTCTCCTGCCTCAGCCTCCCAAGTAGCTGGGACTACAGGCACCCGCCACCACACCTGGCTAATGTTTTTGTATTTTTTAGTAGAAACGGGGCTTCACCGTGTTAGCCAGGATGGTCTTGATCTCCTGACCTTGTAATCCGGCCGCCTCGGCCTCCCAAAGTGCTGGGATTACAGGCGTCAGCCACTGCACCCGGCCAACACTTCTTTTGAGAACGTGGAAATTTATGTAAAGTTGGATCAGAAGGGCAAAGCGACCCTTTCATGTATATGGCATTGAATAATCAATACATGCTGGGCATATGAAATTCAGACATATATGAACTAACCATTTAATTGAACTGGTTAACAAATCTGTGAATTAATAGAAGTAGAAAAGGTACTGGACTGGTTGAAAAGTTTGAAGAGAGAGCCCTGCCCTACCTATTCTAATGAAGTTTTGTCAGGACAGATACACTGTCTAGTAACAAATTGATCATTCCAAAAGTTATGTACCAAAAAATGGAGAAACTTAGAATATACTAAACTATGAATAGCAGCGGCTAATTGGCTGTAAATTAGCTGTGGGCTTATCTGACATTTTGTGTTGAATTGTTCTTTTGACACCTTTCTCTTCAGCTGAATTGGCTTTTTAATCCCGTTGGTTTGCATCTGGACAACACATTCATGTTTCCTTTCAGTGCCTATAGGCTTGCTGATTGGATGAATGGCTACCCACCTTATTTCATGGTTGTGTCTTTTCTTGTGACCTTTTTCCTCCCGTCCACGTCTTTTTTTTTTTTTTTGTACAGGGGAAGTTAAATTAGCCAAGCTAAGTGTCATTGTAATTTCTCCATCCTGAGCTCCGGTTAGACACTATTAATGTCTTTCTTATGGTTCTTAAAATATAAAGAGAATTTAAAAATATATATATATAAAATCTAAATTACCATTATTGGTATGTTTTCCCCACTCTGAGGTCAGGAATTTTCTCTCTTCATCACTAGATGCTTATTAAGTATTGCTTTAGTTAGATTACTAGTCAGGCTCACAGTAACCCAGTTAACACAAACTTATATCCATTTATTCCTTAAATGGAATTTATTGGTGTCTTATAAGAAAGGAGCAGAGTAAATGTGTTTATAATGCAGTCCATTTATCTTACTAGGTGGTATAGAGAGAAAGGACAGTTTTATTTATTTATATAGACATGGGTTCACTGAAGAAAATGCAGCTAACAAAAACATACTCAAATTCATTAGAAATCAGGGAAATATAAATTAAAGAACAGTGAAATCTCACTTTATCACCCACACCATCAGATTATAAATTTTTTTTTTTTTTTTTTTTTTTTTTTGAGACAGAGTTTCATTCTTGTTGCCCAGGCTGGAGTGCAGTGGCGTGATCTCGGCTCACCACAACCTCCACACCTCCAGGGTTCAAGCGATTCTCCTGCCTCAGCCTCCCGAGTAGCTGAGATTACAGGCATGTGCCACTGGCTAATTTTTTTTTCTCTTTAGCAGAGACGGGGTTTCTCCATGTTGGTCAGGCTGGTCTTGAACTCCCGACCTCTGGTGATCCTCCCACCTCAGCCTCCCAAAGTGCTGGGATTACAGGCGTGAGCCACCATGCCTGGCATAAAATGTTAAAAGGAATTATAATATCCATTGTTGGAGGGAATGTGGGAAATCCTTCCTTTACACATCGCTGATGAGATGTGAGGTATTACAGCCGTTTGAAAAAGCAATCTGGCCGGGCGCGGTGGCTCACACCTGTAATCCCAACACTTTGGGAGGCCAAGGCAGGCGGATCACTAGGTCAGGAGATCGAGACCATCCTGGCTAACACAGTGAAACCCCTCTCTACTAAAAATGCAAAAAATTAGCTGGGCGTGGTGGTGGGAGCCTGTAGTCCCAGCTACTTGGGAGGCTGAGGCAGGAGAATGGTGTGAACCCAGGAGGCGGAGCTTGCAGTGAGCTGAGATCGTGTCACTGCACTCCAGCCTGGGTGGCTGAGCGAGACTCCGTCTCAAAAAAGAAAAAAAATTAAAATACATGACCTGTTATCCAGTGAGCCCAATTCTAGAAATCGAACTCAGAGAAATAAAAAGGCATAATGTATACCAAAAAAAATACTCTTTATGCATCATTTGTGGTACCCAAGAACTGGAAACAAAAATAAACACCCATCAACAGGGAAAATGAAAGGCAAAAAAAATAGACACATCATACCAGGGATTTACACTTAGCCGTTAAATACAATGAATTCAAGCTATGCCAGATGACTTTGGAGGGATTCCATGAGTTGTAGTATAAGAAAAGCAAGATGCAGAAAAGCAGGTATATGACTTTGAAAAACTAAAAAGTGAAAGTTCTGTATTTGTGTATATACATAAGGTCTACGGTTTTATATAAATATATGACATTTTTACATGAAAATATATATTTATATAAAATGTAAAACACACCCTAGTTTCATATGGGTTATTGAAGGGTTTTGGGAATCTGAAGTCCCTCCCGAACTCCCTCTTCAGATTAAAATAGCATAATAGAATAATAAAAATAGCATCTATGAAATCCCTTTAATATGAAATTATATACATATGCATAAATGGGAGATCATCTACATGTTAGTGATGATTTGATTGAGGTGGCTGGATTCTGGATGACCCTTATTTTTGATATTTTAATGTATCATTCATGTTATGAGAAACGTGTTATTCATATCTGAGGAAAATCTATATCCATAGTGGGGGAAAACTGACATGGAAGGACACAGCCACAAATGTTATACAGCCACTGTCAGACTTAAGAATACCTAACCTAGCTAGCCACATGTGTAGTTACTGTTTGTCAGCCAGAGATGCTTCCATCTAATCTTATTATCAGTTGACCAGGTAATGCTATTAGCTGTTGATTTGATCATGGCATCTACTTCCAGTAATGTATTTTGGTTTTGATTTGGAAACTTTTCTTTTGTAAATCTTTTAGGCAAAAATAATGTGTTCCTCAATATGCAAATGTATTGGCTGTAAGAATTTTGAAGAAAGCCCGGAAAGGAAGACATTGATGCATTTGGCAGATGCAGCTGAAGTAAGGGTACAGCAACAAACAGCAGCCAAGACGAAGTTATCCTCTCAAATTTCAGACTTGCTTACTAGGCCAACACCAGCTTTAAATAGTGGAGGCGGAAAGTAAGTCAGTATTTTAATCTTTTTATAGTATTTCCCAAATACTCACTTTTGATAAAGTTTCTTTTCAGGGGGCAAAGTTGAGTTTATACTTTTGGTTGTTGCAAACCTGATTTTTGCATTTTCTTTCCATCTTTAGTTACTTGTAAAGGAATTTAAAGGTAACAGAAGCCACTGTCAGATTATTGGGCAGTTCGAAAATGCACAGTAATGATTTAGTCCACTGTGCTTAATTTCTACTAAGATGAGGTAATTATGTAATTTGAGGAATCCCAAAGAAAACCAGATGTTTCATATGTCTCGCTGAACGTGTAATTATTGTTTTTGCATTTTCTTACCTTCTCTTGCCTCTTCCATTTCTTGGAGCAGTTTTCCCATCCTATTGGGCCACCCATCACACTGTAATAGTGCAGCTCCTTATTGTTATCTCTTATCTGCTGAGTTCTGGAGTAGAAAAGCTTGACCTCTAAAGTCAGGTAGACTTGAGTTTATACTATCTGTGCTGCTTAGTAGTTTGTGAATTTCTTTGAGCCTCAGTTTTCTTGTCCTTAAAATAGCCTATACCAGGTGGCTGTGAGAAATAAGGCATGTCTGTAATATCTGCAGTGTCTGTCAAGACCTGATAAAACATAGTTTGTGATTTGGACTGGACTGGTATTAGAAAGTTTGTTAGAGGTTAATTTGAGGAATTATTAAATGGAATGCACCTTGCAAATGGCATATGATTTAAAATGCCTAAGTAGGCCAGGCACGGTGACTCACGCCTATAATCCTCGCACTTTGGGAGGCCGCGGTGGGCGGATCACCTGAGGTCAAGGGTTTGAGACCAGCCTGGCCAACATGGTGAAACCCCATCTCTACTAAAAATACAAAAAGTTAGCTGAGTGTGTGGTGCACGCTTGTAATCCCAGCTACTCGGGAAGCTGACACAGGAGAATCGCTTGGGCCCGGGAGGCAGAGGTTGCAGTGAGCCAAGATCGCACAATTGCACTCCAGACTAGGCAACGAGAACAAAACTCCATCTCAAAAATAAAATGCCTAAGTTGAAAAGGAGATCCAGTGCTTATAAAAATAAGGCTTTTTTTTTTTTTTTTTCAAATATTTAAGATACTAGTTTTTTGTTTTTTTTTTTCTCTTTTCTTTTTGAGAGATAGTCTCACTCTGTTGCCCAGGCTGGTGTGCAGTGTCATGATCTCAGCTCAGTGCAATCTCCGCCTCCTGGGTTTAAGCAATTCTCCTGCCTCAGCCTCCTAAGTAGCTGGGAATTCAGGCATACACCACCACGCCCAGCTAATTTTATGTATTTTTAGTAGAGATGAGGTCTGTGTTGGCCAGCCTGGTCCTGAATACCTGACCTCAGGTGATCTGTCCATCTCAGCTTCCCAAAGTGCTGGGATTACAGGAGTGAGCCACCGCACCTGGCCTTAAGATATTAAGTCTAAAGAACTCTTATGACTGGAATATAAGCAGCAAATAGTTTTTGACTGAATAAAGTGGAAATGGTCAGACACCTTAATGAGGCTTATAACCTGGGATTCTGGTCTTTAGAGTACTGAATATAATCTCCACATGGAGATTAAAGATACTGCCACAGTAAAATATTTATAATTTTTTAAAATTGGGAAGATGTTTAGGATACGAAAACAAAATTATAAAATTATACATTATAATCAAAACTACGTATTAAAAACTTGTATAAAAAAAGTTATGCTAGCATGTTAACAAGCTTGTTTCAAGTGACCAAAACCTTAAATTAATATTTTCTAGTTTAAAATGCTGGTTTGTATGTTAAAGATTCCTATACAGCTGCATGGCAGCCTGAATTCTCAATTACCCTTTCTTGCCATAGTGAGCTTTAATTTCAGACTTCATCGTTTAGTATACTTGTTAGTGACCGCTTACTCACAGGTTGTTGAGTTCGTGGTTAGATTATGTTGCTTGACTTAATCTGTCACAGGCTTTAAGACTTGAGTTGGCTGCAAATATAGCAAGCCTCACGATGGGCTGCTCCAATTTAATACTCAATAGCTCAGGTCTTTATGAATGCAACTCTTTGTAGAACAGCATTTGGTTTCCCCATTTTGTTTTGTTGTGATAGAACAATGCAGAATTTTGGAACGTTTTCTACAAACAGTATCAGTGACTATGGTAAAGTACTTTATTTTTCATTTTGCTCAAGAGATAGTGCTGTCAATTCCCAATATTATTCATTTAGCAACTATACATGTAGTGTCTCTATGTCATGCACTATTCTAGGCACTGGAGCAACAGCAGTAAATAAAAATTGAACTTTTGGAGCGTACATTCATGATTTGGGAGGATTTTAGTTAAATTCTAGTCTTCATGTAGACTATTATCTTTTAGTTAACCACATAACCTTGCCTAGGTAGTAAGTCATGTGTTTTATATGTTAAATTTTCTGAACAACATTCTTACAGTATGTGAATAATAAAACCAAATCTAACTTTTTAAAGCCCTTTTTAGGATGTGCTTGTGCTCACTGTGTCAATTGTGATGCTCATCCTGCTGGTGAATTGTGAAAGTGTCAGTAGAGATTTCCAGATGAAAGAATGTATCCACTTTTGCTGTTATTTAACACCACCATCATCTTTCTCTTTCAAAAATCATTTCAGATTGCCATTTACATTTGTAACTAAGGAAGTAGCTGAAGCCACATGTAATTGCCTCCTTGCCCAGGCAGAGCAGGCAGACAAGAAGGGAAAATCAAAGGCAGCAGCGGAACGGATGATACTCGAGGAATTCGGACGATGTTTGATGAGTGTCATCAACTCTGCAGGAAAGGCAAAAAGTGACCCTTGTGCCATGAATTGCTAACTCTTGCACAAAAGACTGATAAATGGAACTGTACAGAAAATTTAAGGTGCAGGGACACTTGATTTTCTGCAAGAAAAACAATTACTGTATTTTAATTCAGTCCTTGTTTTAAAAGACCTGAAATTATAATACTGAAGAGGAAGAAATTTTAAATGAGGAAATTAGTACATTTTAAATCTTAGTTAAATCTGCTTATGCCCCTTCTAAATTGAATTTTTCTTTATTATATAGATTTTTTAATTTGCTTGGGTTTCTTAAGAATTAGATGTTCTCTTTCTGATACCTTTAACAAAAAATGTTTATAAATTCATATAATTTATAATGTATGGTGTTGTATGACTTTGTTAGTAGAAAAGCCAAAGCAGCAATGGTTAGCACCCATTCTTTGGGACTTGATCTAGAATATATGCAGACAGAATGTTACATAAACAAGTTCTTATGAAACACATTCAAATGACATTTTGTATTTAGAATAGGACTATCTTTTAAAGAAAAATCAGCCTTTCTGGGCAGATTCTGGAATAATATCCTGTTGTCACTTTGGGAATGTCAGAAGGGGAAATAATCCCCAGGCACACTTTAAAAAATTTTTAAAGTTATTTAAAAAAAAAAACATATAAAATATTAAAGGACAGTAAATAATTCTCAGAGGATGGGCAATGTGTTTCTGTCATAAGGAATGGCTAACAGATGCTCTGGGCTCTCTCCCTTTTCTTTCAAAGGGGTGGTATGTATTTGAAGAAATAAATTGTCAAAGTGATTACTGGGTACTACTAAAATGATAGGTGGATATAAATAGAAGTAAACATATTATGTAGTGATAATATAGAACCTAACATAGTAATCAAGTATAAAATTTGGCATGGGTGGAGAAACAAAGACTAGGGAAGCTACAAAAGATGAATTTAGAGAAGTTTTCATCTATACAATCAGTCATTTTTATAGACTTTTTTTTTTTTTTTTTTTTTTTTTTTTTGAGACAGAGTCTCACTGTGTAGCCCAGGCTGGAGTGCAATAGTGCGATCTCAGCTCACTGCAACCTCTGCCTCCCGGGTTCAAGCGATTCTTCTGCCTCAGCCTCCTGAGTAGCTGGGACTACAGGCACCCGCCAGCATGCCCGGCTAATTTTTTGTATTTTTAGTAGAGACGGGGTTTCACCGTGTTAGCCAGGATGGTCTCAATCTCCTGACCTCGCAATCCGCCCGCCTCGGCCCCCCAAAGTGCTGGGATTACAGGCGTGAGCCACCATGCCCGGCCCTTTTTATAGATTTTGGAACTAAGAGGTTTCAGATCAATTCACAACTCTTACTTGATTTACAGAAATGGGCCTGCTAACAAAATTTTCAAAATTGCAGTGGGATTTCTTTTTATAAGGGAAGTTTAATATGACATTATTTTCAGCCAGTGATTTGGAAGGTCTGTTTTCCTATAATTACTAAAATAACCTAAATCATTTTCAGTAATTCAAAAACTATGAATTTAAGAGCCTGTTGTAACAGGACTCTTGATTTTATGACAAGAAAAAACCATGTTGGAATTCAGGCATTTTGTTAGGTACCTTAATTGTCAGTAATTAGTATATGATTATTGCATTTCCTACAAGGACTCTATAGTTGTATGTATTAAGTGTGTATATATGTTCATATGAACACACAAGATATAGGCAATAGAAATTAAGTAATCTAAAAGAGGATTCCGTTATTCACTAAAGTATCTTCCTTTTAAATTTGGATTTATAAAATCATAGTGCAGTAACTTTAAATGTAGATAGTGCAAACATTCTTAGCACCTCAATCTAGTATGTTTAATTAAAATTTGTATAAATGTAAATTAGTGTAAGAGGGTAAAATAATCAAGTTATTTTTCAAAAGACTGCAATAAGTTTTTCGTCTAAACTTAAACTTTGTTCATTTTGTACATACTCTGTGTTAATTCTAATTGCACCTTTGTGATGTGTATTTATATACAGTGTGCAGAAAATGTTCGTGAAATTTTGATTACAATTGTAGATTATGTATGATGGCATTGCTTACGAATGTTTTGCTTGTAAAAAAATTTCAAGGTGCAATCAAATGCTACTAGTTTTTCTGATTTTCAAAAATCTATCTAAATCCTTCCTGTGTAGTACTTACTAAACAACTTTTTGTATTCAGGCATTTGCATCAAATTGCTGAACAAGATGAACAGCCACATTAATTCAGTGATTTTAAAAGACTATTTGGGGAGGGTTGGGTATATAATTTTTTAGCTCTATTTACATCCCAAAGTAGAAAGATTAAATTTATATTTACTAGAGCTATTCAAAGAATACACTTTTCTATATTGTAAAAACAGGACAGCAAAGTAAATCATACAGAAAATAAACATTTATACTATTCTGTAAAAAAAAAAGGTTTTGCATTTTTTCTTTAGTTTAATAACACCACTTTAACCATTTAATATGCAAGAAACCTTTTAAATTATCTGAAGTAAATTTGACATTACTTCTGAAAACACACAACTAAAATATTCTACCATTTTGCTCAGTTATTACTAACATAAATTGCTTTGAAATGAGAATTTGTCTTCTCTTTCTTCCCTACTGTTTAACAACAGAAATTCAGCTGGGCATGGTGGCTCACGCTTGTAATCCCAGCACTTTGGGAGGCCAAGGCGGGTGAATCACTTGAGTCCAGGAGTTCTAGACCAGCCTGGGCAACATGGTGAAACTCTGTCTCTACTAAAAATACAAAAAAATTAACTGGGTGTGGTGGCACACGCCTGTAGTCCCTGCTAATTGGGAGGCTGAGGTGGGAGGATCACCTGAGCCTGGGGAGGGTGAGGCTGTAGTGAGTCAAAATTATACCGCTGTACTCTAGCCTAGCAATCAGAGCGAGACCTTGTCTCAAAAACAAAAACAAAAATACCCAGGAAATCAATCTACTCTGTCTTTTAATGTGAGATGTTCTTATGATAGCTATCTTTCTCAGTTTCCTTTTTTCTGAAGCACTAAACACAACCTGTAGGTCTTATCTCTGGGGTCTGGGAAACAGAACCTTAATGTTACAGGTACAGGTACAAAAGCAAACAGAGTGATTGGGGAGGTGGGAAGGACATACTCCTTAGTTCCCCATTTTCTGGTAGTGGACAACTGACATTTTTTCAATCTTATGTAAAATGTGAATAAAAATACTTTTAGAAAAGTTACCTATTTTTATTGTTCTGTAACACAAATAGTTAAGAAAATGAATACCAGTTATGTAAATGAAGCTTCACAGCAGGACCTCCAGCCTAACTCTGATCATATTGTATCTCTTAAGCATTTTCTATAGGAATTCTGGTGTGGCCACCCAAAGCAGAGGGAAGGCAATCAGCTAAAAATCCCTTACTATTGGAGTTATTTTCATCGTGTAAATTACTTAAGGCTTTTCTTGTAAGGGCTTCTTGAATGCACATTTTGTCATTATCTGTAGACCAAAGGTGAGCTTTTTTTTTTTTTTATCTATGTGATTTTATAAGTTGAAAGCTATAAGGTATTTTTTTAATTAAAAATTTCCTTCTAAATGGCAAATTTTATGAGAGCATTTAAGACACTCTTAGTTTCTATTCAAAAGCAATAAGAAAACAATTGTATATTTAGGGTAATGTTTATTATAAGGTCACAGGGATTTTATAAAACTGTCATTTGTCATACTCGCATATGAAATCTGATCCTAATATTATAAAAAGAATACATCATGACCAAGTAGGGTTTATCCCAGGAATAAAAGGCTGATCCAATGTTTAAAAAAAAATCAACGTAGTTCACTGTATCAGCATACAAATAAGAAAAGCCAAATGATCATCTCAAAAGTTGCAGAAAATGACTGTGGATATAGGAAAAACTGCTAAATTGTATGTTTGTTTGTTTCTTGAGATGGAGTCTCACTCTGTCGCCCAGGCTGGAGTGCAGTGGTGCGATCTCAGCTCACTGCAACCTCTGCCTCCCGGGTTCAAGCAATTCTCACGTCTCAGTCACCTAAGTAGCTGGGACTACAGGCGCACGCCACCATGCCTGGCTAATTTTGTATTTTTTAGTAGTGATGGGGTTTCACTATATTGGTCAGGCTAGTCTCCAACTCCTGACCTCAGGTGATCCACCCTCTTTGGCCTCCCAAAGTGCTGGGATTACAGGCGTGAGCCACTGTGCCCAGCCACTATATGCTTATTTAAGAGGGTGAATATTATGGTTACGTCAATTTGATCTCAAAAATTGTTTTTACCCAAAAGGTGCAGAAAAAAGTATCTGGTAAAATTCAACAGCCACATATGATTCAATAAACAAAAAAATAAAGTCTTCAGAGAACTAAGACTAAACCTGATGAAGACCATTTGCAAAAAAAGCCTGAGCTAACATACAAATGGTGAAGAATGCTTTCCTGTAAGACTGGGAGCAAGGCATTCTTATTCAACACTGTAGCGCACTGTGCAATAAGGCAGGTGGGAAAAAGGCCCACAGATTGGAAATAAATAAATAAGACAGTATCTATTTGATGATATGAATCCCTATACAGAAAAACCAAAGAATCTAAAAAGTACTAGAATAATTTAGCAAAATCAGTATGCAAAAGTTGACTACTTCTGCGTAGTAGCAATGAATGTTTAGAAACAAATCTTTAAATCACCACTTACAGATTTCAGAAAACATGAAATCTAACAAAAATATGTAAGATCTGTGCTGAAAAGTAAAAAACTGATGAAAAAAATCAAAGAACTTACAAAAAGAAGATGAAAAAAAAGAACCTACAAAAAGAAGATATACCATGTTTCATGGATTTGAAGATTCTATATTATTAAGATGTCAATTCTCTCCACATTGATCTATAGATTTAACACAACTTCAGTCAAAATCCCAGCAGGAATTTTTTTTTTTTTTTTTTTTTTTTTTTTTTTTTTTTTTGAGACAGAGTCTGGCTCTGCCGCCCAGGCTGGAGTGCAGTGGCCGGATCTCAGCTCACTGCAAGCTCCGCCTCCCGGGTTCACGCCATTCTCCTGCCTCAGCCTCCCGAGTAGTTGGGACTACAGGCGCCCGCCACCGCGCCCGGCTAGTTTTTTGTATTTTTTAGCAGAGACGGGGTTTCACCGTGTTAGCCAGGATGGTCTCTATCTCCTGACCTCGTGATCCGCCCGTCTCGGCCTCCCAAAGTGCTGGGATTACAGGCTTGAGCCACCGCGCCCGGCCCCCAGCAGGAATTTTTATAGAAATCAACAAGCTGATGATAAAACTTATATGGAAAGGGGCAACCAGAACAGCCAAAATATTTTTGAAAAAAGAACAAAGTTGGAGAACTCCCACCTAATTTCAAGACAGATAAAACTAGAGTAATTAAGACAGTGTGGTAGTGGATAGATCCTATTTATCAGTTGAAGAGAATAGAGACCCCACATATATATAGTTGGTTTTTTATAATTGCACAAAAGTAGTTCAATGGGGATAGTTTTTTAAACAAATGGGGCTGGCATATCCATATGTAAAAATATGGACTTCATGGCTAGGCGCCGTGACTCATGCCTGTAATCCCAGCATTTTGGGAGGCCGAGGCAGGTGGATCACTTAAGGTCAGGAGTTCAGACTATCCTGGCCAACATGGCAAAACCCCATCTCTACTAAAAACACAAAAATTAGCCAGGTGTGGTGGCACACACTTGTAGTCTCAGCTACTCAGGAGGCACAGGAATCACTTGAACCCAGGAGGTGGAGTTGCAGTGAGCCAAGATCATGTCACACTGCTCTCCAGCCTGGGCAAAAGAGCGAGACTCGGTCTCAAAAAAAAAAAAAAAAAAAAAAAGAACCTCAACTCATATACCAAAGTTAACTGAGAATGAATGATAGCTTACATGTAAAACCTAAAACTACTAAATATTGAGAAGAAAACCTAAGAAAAATCTGTGACCTTGGGTTAGGCAAAGATTTTAGTATAAAACTAAGATTCCCAAAAAGAAAAAAATTGAAAAACTGGACTTACCAAAATTAATTACATCTGCTTTTCAAAAGACACTGTTAAGAAAATAAAAAAAGCCACAGACTGAGAAAAAAATAATTGCAACACATCTGATAATGCACTTATATCCAGAATATGTAACTAATGCTCAGTAAGAAAAGAGCCAATCTTCCAAAATATGAACAAAAGACTTGAGCAGGCCTTTCACCTAAGATGATACGTGATGGCAAAGAAGCATATGAAAAGGTGCCCCACATCATTGGTTATTAGGAAAATGCAAGTGAAAACTACAATGAAATAGCACTAGACACCTATTAGAATGGCTACTTTAAAACAGACCAAAATCCTGACAATATCAAGTACTAAGAAGTAGTGCAATGGGAACATTGATATATTGCTGGCCAGAATGCAAAATGATATTCACTTTGCAAGTTTTGGCGGTTTGTTATAAGGTTAAACATATACTTACCCATCTTGTGGTTATAGCACATTTTGTTGTTTTCATTAATCAGTCGATGGACATTTAGGCTTTTTCCCACTTTTTGGCTACTATCAATGAAGTTCACGTACACATTTTTGTGTGGACGTTTTCATTTCTCTTGGGTATATGCCTAGGAGTACAATTTGCTAGGTCATAGGTAACTCTAAGCTTTTGAGGAACTGCCAGGCTATTTTCCAAAGCTGCTGCACTAGCTGGACTATTTTACATTCTCACCAACAAAAGTGTATGAGGGTTCTAATTTCTCCACATTCTTGCCAATACTATGTCTTTCCTTTTTTTTTTTTCCTTTCAGAGATGGGGGTCTCACTCTTTATATTGTCCAGGCTGGTTTTAAACTCCTGGGTTCAAGCAATCCTCCTGCCTCAGCTTCCCAAATGCTGGGAGTTGAGGCATGAGCTACTGTGCCTGGCCATGTCTTATTTTTTTTTGAGACGGAATCTTGCTCGTTGCCCAGGCAGGAGTGCAGTGGCATGATCTCAGCTCACTGCAACCTCCGCCTCCCGGGTTCAAACGCTTCTCCTGCCTCAGCCTCCTGAGTAGCTGGGATTACAGGGTTTCATCATGTTGCCAGGCTGATCTCAAACTCCTGACCTCAGGTGATCCACCCGCCTCAGCCTCGCAAAGTGCAAGGATTACAGGCATGGGCCACTGCGCCCGGCCTCGATGTCTTCTTTATAATAGCTGTCCTAACAGGTGCGATGTGATATTTCATTGTCATATTGATTTGCATTTTCCGGATAGCTGATGTGAACATATATTCATGTGTTTTATGGCCTTCTGTATATCTCCTTTGGAGAAAAATTCATATTCTTTACCCATTTAAAAATTTTGGTTATTTGTCCTTTTGAGTCATAGGAATTCTTTGTAGATTCTAGATATAACTTTATTAGATAAATGATTTGCAAACATTTTTTTCCATTCAATGGGTTGTCTTTCACTTTCTTGATGGTATCCCTTCAAAGCACAAGTTAATTTTGATGAAGTACAATTATTTTCCTTTGCTGTGCTTTAAGTGTCTTAAGAAACCACTACCTGGCCAGGCACAGTGGCTCACACCAGTAATCCCACCACTTTGGGAGGCTGAGGTGGGTGGATCATGAGGTCAGGAGTTCAATACCAGCCTGGCCAACACAGTGAAATCCCGTCTCTACTAAAAATACAAAAATTAGCCGGGCATGGTGGTGCATGCCTGTAGTCCCAGCTACTCGGGAGGCTGAGGCAGGAGAATTGCTTACACCCGGGAGGTGGAGGTTGTGGTGACCCAAGATCCCTCCACTGCGCTCCAGCCTGGGCAACAGAGCGAGACTCTGCCTCAAAAAAAAGAAAAAAAGAAAAAGTAACCACCACCTAATCCAATTCTCAAAGTTTAACTCTATATTTTCTACAAGTTGTATAGCCTTACCTCTTCTATTCAGGTCTTCGCTTCATTTCAAGTTAATTTTTTTGCATGTGAATAACCATTTCTCCTAGCACTAGTTATTGGAAAGTAGGATAATTTTTTTTTTTTTTTTTTTTTTTTTTTTTTTGAGACAGAGTCTCGCTCTGTCGCCCAGGCTGGAATGCAGTGGCCGGATCTCAGCTCACTGCAAGCTCTGCCTCCTGGGTTTACGCCATTCTCCTGCCTCAGCCTCCCAAGTAGCTGGGACTACAGGCGCCCGCCACCTTGCCCGGCTAGTTTTTTGTATTTTTTAGTAGAGACGGAGTTTCACCAAGTTAGCCAGGATGGTCTCAATCTCCTGACCTCGTGATCCACCCGTCTCGGCCTCCCAAAGTGCTGGGATTACAGGCTTGAGCCACCGCGCCCGGCTGAGGATAAATTTTTAAAGGGAATGCTTTTCTCTGAAGAAAAAAATGGCCAAAATGCAAAGTCGAAATTATAACCAAACTGCCCTAAATCAAAAATGAATGAATAATTTATTTCACTGTAAAGTGTATCATATCAAGTAAATCTGGTATAAGACTCCAAGCCCTTTCACAAGTGCAGGAGCAATTAACTGGGCTAAAAGTAGTGATGAGACTATTCTTATCTTCTTATCTAAGAGAAATCTGTGACCTTCAGATTCTTCAATATTCATCGTCTCTATCGACCATCTCTTTCCAATTTATCTAGCACTTAAAGTAATGCAAAACACTAAAATACAGACATCTGCACATCAGTCAAATGTAACACCAAAGGGCATTAGATAACTACACATATAAATCTTGCTTTACATAAAGATCAGGTACAGAGCTTGGATTTATATAAGCAATAAGTTAAAGTTGGTGATTTACAAACAGGCTTCCTTTAAATAAGATTTATCCTGGTGTATTCAATTCTATTTACAAACAAAAAAAGCACAATATTCAGACTTTTCAGCAATAGGTTCTGTATAAAATGAAGTATAAATTGGTTACACTTCAAAACTTAAGCCTTTGTTTGAGGTAGAATAAACAAACATATCAAAATATACTTTGTAAGGGGAATTTTAATTAATATACTTTTACGTTATCATTAATCTTTTACAATTCTAAGTTTTCATATTAGGATTAACTGTACTTTGCAAACACTTAGTGACAAAAAAAGAGATGTTTTATAACACAGGTGAATAATGTGCTTGTTTCTTCTATCCATTAAACTATTCTCATTTGTGAAAGCAGAGTTACCTATGTTTTTCTGTTTCTCTTTTCAAATGTGGATGTGAGTGGAGAAAATTGTCCTTAGTATGCTTCCATCTTCAAATTAGGTTCCCCCTGTTTTCTGATGAGCAGTGAGCTTTTTCAAGTCAATCTAAGTCTCCAGCCTTTTATTCAAAAGTAATATTTCAAAGTTCAGAGATAATGGACAGTGAAAAACACATTAGGTATGTTCTTTCCAGACTGCACTCCCCAGTGTGGCTGTAGCACAAGGAAGAATCTCATGGCTCATGTCCTTTACCTTCTGCCTGACGAAGTTTAAGCACTTCTATTTTAGGTATCCTGGGACAAGGGGATTTTTGCAGTATTTGATATTTGTTTGAGCCTAATTTTCAAACTACAATTTAATTTTCATATTTAAGTAAAAGTTATCTTCAAGGTTTTATAGGTATTGTTAATATTTTTAAGAATTGTAATCCAAAGATCTTTTAGAAATGCAGTGTAGTCATAAAAGTAGTCAATGTTTTGATAACTCATAGTTGTTTTTCTTGTTTTTGAAGCAGATTGAACAAGTTAAAACTGTCCAGTAACACTGCTTAGTCTTACAGTAGTAAATTCAAAGACAGTACCTGTTGGCCAGTCTGCTTCTACTGACTTACTGCTTTCTACATTTTGGAAAACTCATAAATGCTACAAGCCATACCAAAAGTATAAGCAGATTTTGTGATATGCAGAATTTGAAATTTTAATAAGTCAGAATTGCAAATTTGCCCACTGTGCAGAATGATCAATTTATAAAATATGGTAAATTGAACTTTAAAAAATGTTGACCAAGTGTTCTTAATTAAAATGTTAATATATTCTAGGTCTCTCATTTGAATGGATATCCATCATTACTCAGCAAATGCCTGAATTTACTACTGGTATTAGCAAAACTTGAACATTTATAATCCTGTAGAGATGACCAGTGTTTCCTTGATAAAGTTTTCATATCAGTTCTCTCTGACTGTTTTAAAGGGTTCTGTGCAACATTTTTAGCTCTGATATTTAAGAAACAGATTATTATATCCTTTAGCAAC
The DNA here is from genome assembly GCF_024542745.1 of Macaca thibetana thibetana. Lineage (NCBI taxonomy): Eukaryota > Metazoa > Chordata > Mammalia > Primates > Cercopithecidae > Macaca > Macaca thibetana. The sequence continues at coordinate 135,095,136 of NC_065582.1, read as the reverse complement.
TTGACAAAGTGATTGATGGCACACACTTCTCCATCAAAGAGATGCTTATTCAAATCTACAAAAAGATAAATATGCCCAGAAAGCTCACATAATATTTTCTGTTGAAGATACAATTCCCTTTGTTTAGGAACTAGTTCAAAAATTGCCATTCTTGAATGGGTTCTTACAACTCGCTCACAAATATTTATGACCCGACACAGACCTTCTGAAGGAAAATGCAAACCATTCTTCTTTTTAACAAATAATAGTGACCCAATTTTAGAGGCTTTGAGATCCGATGCATACAGTGCAGTGATGCAGTCCTCACAAGTTAAAAGAGCTGATAACTTGTTTGCAACATAACCAGCATAACAGATGAGATTTCGCCTATGATCTGACAGGTCTAATAATGCCTCACTTAGTGAACAATTAGACCAGTCTTGACAAATACCCTCTTCGTGAAAGAGAGTCTTTGTAACGCTGACACCATACTGACGTTGAACTGTCCAAAGTGCCAAGTCTTTCCTTCGAGCAACTGAAATGTCAAAGATGCTTACTTTGCTTAGAAAAACTTCATCTTGAAATTTGTATCTGGTCTCCAAATTATGGTAAGCTTTCTGGAATGCCATGCAGGTAGGGCTAGAACTTGTTACTAATACCTGCCTAAGCATATTTAGAAATAATTCCAGATGATCGTGACTGAATTTATAAGTCAGAAGATAAGGAAAAGGCATGACCTTTGGGAAAACATAATTTTGGTAGAGCCATTTTAAGCTCTCAGCATTGAGCAAAAATCCCAGGAATCCTAGTTTTTGCTTACCCTTAATTATTTGATTATTGCTAGTGTCAGATAATGTAACAAAAATAGTCTTGGCTTCAATTAACACGTGGTTTATTTTACCGTAAGTTTCAGGCAACAGAGGCCCTTTAAGTCCCTTTCCATAACAGTTCCTACTGTTAAAGATGTCAAATAGATTGTTAATTAAACGTAAAAAATGGATGGTACCAATACAGTTTTGAAAAGGTGGCAGGTCTAAGGATAGCAAATATTCTAATGCACTGGCTACACTCTCACTAAAGAGTTGGGCGGCACAATTCACTTTCAGTACATGGTTTTTCAAATTTGCAAGTGTACTTGGTATTCTTTCCATATTTGATAATTCCTGTTCCTCCAGTGCCACTAACTCCACAAGGTGCTGCCAATGTGCTATGCCATTAATAAACTGAATGCTTTGAAAATTCTGAAATGCATTTCTTATTAATCTTAGCAAGTGGCAAGAGTCAAAGAAGTATGCAATCTGTTGACTAGACGATGAAGGATGCTGAAATGTACATTTCATGTCGTCTCCATCAATATGTATCCCCAATGCTTTTGCCATCTGAACACTATGTGCTGTGGCATCAGATGTAACAGCCAGAACTGTGATTCCTATGTCACTCAGTTTACCAATAGTCAGACGAAGCAGCTGAGCTTGCAAATATCCAGATGCTCTGTTAACAAAAAAATAACCAAGAGGTGTTCTCCAATGGCCAAAAATACCCACTGCCATTAACAAAACAG